>NC_045484.1:29872843-30172843 GCF_009650955.1 Corvus moneduloides | reverse complement strand
ACACAAACAATACAGCTTGACTTGTGAGAAATGCTGCAAAAATGAACAACTTCACTGACAGGAGTCGGCTTTATGAATGGATAGAAAATAACTCACTGACCCTCGTTATCTCCACAGTCCTTGGGCCCATATCGGCTCCTTCTAATAAAGAAACAAACAATTAGCTTCTGTAATTAAGAGATAATATAATTAAGAGATAACACTGTCAGGTGACAACGGTCCCTTGCTGCCTAGGCAGAGTTATCACCAAGCAGGAGTGGAGCCTTCCTGTGCCAAGGCAGGCAGTGCTGCTCACGCGAGGAGGAGGAGGAGGAGGAAGGATGAATGCGGTGCAATCCCTCCGGCTCTCGATGTCACCGTGACTCCCATTGTAGCCCAGCCACAATCTGTGCAACAGCAGCACTGTGCCAGCCTGGAGAACAGCCCTATTGTGCCTTCACTCAATTAAAGATTGCCTTATTATTCCTAAATCACAGCGGCCCTGCACAAAGGGCTCTGGGAATGGTGCGGTTCCAGGGATTTCCTCTTCCCGTTTGTGCTGTGTTGGAAAATAATGGACAGGCAAGAAGTCAGGCTGGTGTGGATCCAGTCATAGGGCATTGAAAAGTACTCAAAATATTGGAAAAGGGGAGGAAAAGGGGAAAGAAAAGGGGAAGGGAATAAGGATGAAAGCAGAAGGAAAAGGAGAAGGGAATAAGGGCGAGAGGGGAAGGAAAGGGGGGAAGAAAAGGGGAAAGAAGAGGGCAAGGAAAAGGGGAAGGGAATAAAGGTGAGAGGGAAAGGAAAGGGGGAAGAGGAAAGGGGGAAGGAGAAAGAGGGAACAGGAAAAGGAACAGGCGAAAGAGAAGGGGGAAACTGGGAAAGGGGGAGGGGAGAGAGGAGAATGGAAAGAAAAGGAAAAAGGAGAAAGGAAAATAAGGACTTCAGAGGCATTGCTCAAACTGTTTTCAGCCCTACAAGCTGATGGTGTAGTGAGGTCCCAGGCTCGGCTACACCCACCCCTAATTGTATCAACTTTAATGAAACTGTTTTAAGAGCCTTTCCAAAGGCTGGCAGAATTAGTCTCTTCCAAAATTCCACGATTCTTACGCCCCCAACACCAGCACTCCCCCACATCCATGCAGGTGTGCCTGTGCAGGAGGACCAGGACAGCTGAGGTCCGTGGCACTGGGAAGCTCAGCCCTGGGGACCCCAAATCATGGTCAGGACATGCCCTCCCAGTGCTGCAGGGCCTGTCCACACAGCCCAAGGAAGGCTGCCCAAAAGCCACCAGGCTCCTCCAGTGCCTGCAAACTGGCAGAAGAAATGTCTTCTCCTCCTGCTCACGGTCAGACGTGAGCAAAGATTCCCGACTCCTGAAGGAACTCTCCCCAGGCTACTGCAGGTCGTGGATTTAATGCTCTCTAAACCTGCAAACTGCAAACTGGGCATTGTGACTTTCTCATTACAAAACACCCCTTCATGCACTCAAGAGTAACAAAGATATAAATGAAGTGGTGGCAGCTTTATTCCCTGAGAAAACTGTTTCTAATGCGAGAACCATGCCTGTGCTAAGCCTCTGACAAGGGCGTGAGGGAATAGCAGGGCACAGGAATTCTGCACTTGAAATAGAGGAGCCATTACTCCTCCAGCAGACATAAAATAATGTCATCTGCTGGAAAGTGTTCGGCTCTTAAAAACATCCATGGGGTGTCTTCTGGGAGGCTGGGCAGGAAAACCAGATTGAAGTGTTCAGTTTGGCTTTTAAAGCAGCCCAAATATAAAGCAAATCACACTCAGCTGTTCTGACAGCTGCCCACTTTGTACCTGAGTTTCTCTGGGATGTGTCTGCCGAGGACCTTTTTGTGCTGACAAAGTTCTGCAAGGTGGAGAGGACGGGAGCAAGCGCGGGGTGGAAGTGGCTGTGGACACTCTGTTGGCTCGCCTGAAGGTAAAAATAAATAAAAACCCGTGAGTCAAACCCAGAAGTGAACTTTAAACCAGGCCCTGCAACAGACGGACGCAGCTGTGCTCTGTGCCAGCCACACTGGAAATGCCACATTGGCCACACAAGTGCAAACCCCTCTGGGAGGGGAAACGGACCAAAATCTCCCCATGGAGGTGAAGTCACCATCCCTGGAGGGATTTAACAGATGTGTGGACGTGGCACTTGGGACAGGGGTTAGTGGTGAGCTTGGCAGTGCTGAGGAATGGTTGGATTTGATGGTCTTGGAGGGATTTTCCAACCTCAGTGGTTCTATGGTGCTGCTCACAGTACTACAGACCCTTAGGTGCACACTTCTGTGTTGCTCAGGTCAGCTCTAGACAGTGTTCCCCTCTCTAAGTTGCTCCCAGGGTGTCTCCACACCTCAGGAGAAGGGGAAATTATGCACGAGGCACCCAGGAGGACACCAAACAGCTGCTCTCTCACACATGGAGGGGATAACAGGGACACTCATCCTGTCACCTGGCAGGAATCTCTGTTGTTTTAGCTGAACACACTGTGATTGTCCCTGCTCCTTCTCTTCGCCGAAGAACCTCCTCCCATTTCCAGGAGAATGTGGAAGCTGACACAGGGAGAGCCTCCAAAGGGAGCTGCTTGCTCCTGTTGCCCTTCCCATTCCCCTCCTTTTCCCTCTCTCCTTAACTGGCTTTTATCTTCAGACTCTGCCCCTCGAGGAAACCTAATTATCCATTTAGGAAGGGCATCTGAACAACAGGTTCCACCGAGGGCCAGACCTTTCCAACAGGGCTGCCTTGTCCAAAACAAAGATCTGGTCCATCTTTGTCCACGCACAGCAGAGATTTCTCCCCCCAAAGGCATCAGTTGGTGACTCAAAAGCCCTGACACATTATCCCACTGGCCAGTGTGCAGCTGTCAGTGACAAACACCAGGCACAGCAAGATTTCCACCTCTGGGTGCCAATTCATGGCCCAGTTAACAACATTTGCAATGCACATGAAAGAAACCCCTGTCCCGCACCTCAAGGCTTCAATTTCCACTGCTCAAGGGATGCAGTCGACCCAGAAAAAAGCCAAGTGAGGACAAAAGTTCTCGATGCTCTTGGCCAGCACCTTCTAAAGCAGCACTTGCAGTTGTCCAAATCATTCAAGCTGATCTGCTGCATCATCTGCCAAGATTTTTATAGCTCTTGGAAGGGTTTTGGTGAGAAACATTTATTCAGTTTTCAAAATCACCAAGTCGCTTTGGAGCAGTGAGATGAAGGCTCTCAAACGACTCTGCATCAAGGAGATTAGGATTTCTTAAAAAGAAATGCAGGAATTACCAGGTTCCTGCAAAAGCCTCTTAGGCTACAATAAAGTGGGATGATGTCATTTGATCTGAATTTTCACCTGGACCCATGTTAGATACTATGGCATTTTGCTTCCCTTTCAGCTTGAGCTTTCCGTGGTAAAACCAGGCAGATAATTTTTAGCTGTCACTTTTTGATTACCTTGCTCTTGCTTAGGCTTCATGCTGATACAGTGGCCAAAACAAAGTGCAGTACTTGACTGCTGACTTAATGCAATCAGTGCCATTTCCCTCTGTTACTTCATCTCTCCTCGCCTGCTGCATGCACTGCAGATGTTTCTCCAAAGCCATTCTTTTTAAAGCTGGGCTTAGCCCAGCTGTTCCCACATGGCTTTAGCCCTTCCTGGTACCTCACCACCTCCAGCCAGCCCGGATCACTGCTGGCCTTTAGGAAGTGAAGAAATCACGCCCATGCTGCAATAATTTTGGCACGTTTTTGGGTTGTTCATGGACAGGCCTCTTACAGACGTCCTTAAAAACATTCCTGCTTTAACTCACATCTCCCCTAAGCCTCCTAGGGCTCCTCCTCTCTGTTTCCAAAAAACAAACCCTTCTTTTAGAAGTGCTGGATCCCCTCATGTGCAGCTCCCCCATGGCAGAAAGGGGCCAAAACCCCCCACAGCATCACCGTGCTGTGATCACTCTCTCAGAGACATTGGCACCTTCAGTGTAATGGCAAAGCAGTCGATTTTCAGAAGGAAAACCCATTGAGAAGTTTTCTAAGTCACTGTGCCTTGTTTCTGTCCCTGCAATCCTCCAGGTTTAACACCAAGAATCGGTGTCTGAGCGGACTTGGGGGGCACAGGGAGAGGGGAAAGGCCCTGCTCTGATTGAAAAATGAATTGTCCTCGCCTCAGGTAAAAAGCAAGTGAAGCAGGAAATTGCTCTGTGTTTTCTTGGAGAGGAAAGCAGCTCTCCTGTGGTTCTGCTGTAAGATAGGCAGAGATACAGTTCGGTTTCATCAGCTCATTTTGATAGACAAAACAGCTGCAGAAAATACATTCAAGTGGTTTTTGCAGGTCTGAAAACCAGAAGTTTCTGGGCATCATCATTTGAGAAAGATTTTACAGATTTTTTTTGTGTCCCTTGGGAAGACGTTCCGACAATAAATACATTAACCAGCTCTTCTGCTCAATCAGCATTTCAGCTGCAGTTCAGCACAGAAAATTATGGGGATAAAATATTTGGTTCCCCACCCTCAGCAGTGTCTGTGGAAGGATGAGCTTCATGAGCACATCTGTGCACCATCCCCGGGCTCTGCCCTTCACAGCTCCACTTTAAACAGAGGAATTTCTCACTAACCTGACTGTTTTGGGATGTTTTCCGTGATGACAGCCATGACCCAGCTCTCAGTCTCCCAAGTTCAAGATGCACCAGGCCTTGGGCACACTTGGAAAAAAAAAACACAGCCCACAATGTACAATTTAAGTAGACATATAATATTTCATGCTCTCCTGGAGAGAATTATGTTTATATTCAGCACCACAAGCCCGTGAAGAAAACCACAAGGAATGCTCAAAACACGAACATTTGTATTTAGACAATACAAAAAGTGAAATCGATTTAGGCTTGTCCTGAAGGTTTCTCCTGGTTGCTGAATTTAGTATGGATCTCCCTCTTGCACACTGATGGCCAATTTACTCAGGAAAAATAAACAAAAAGCCCCAAATTCTTTAGCAGACATTTGAAAAACACTTCAGAGGAAAAATGCTGCAGAAAAGGGTGAATTTAACCCATATGGATCCAACTTAACAAAATACCCTCGTACCTCCGATTCCCAATTCTTAAATAGGTAAACTTTTGGCAAAGCACCAACCCTAAATGGAAAAAGCAAGGAAATAATTAACCTTTCCCTTCCAGAATGAAAGAAATCATGCACAGAAACATTGGTGGGGATGGCAGGGGGAAAGCCCTGGAACCAGATGCAGCCTGGAATAGAAATGGGTCTTCAGCATCCACAGGCACTCGTGGCCATCCCACCCCTGCCCTTTCCCCCAGCCTGATCTGCCACAGAAAAAGGCAACTTCTCCCAGAATTTCCGAGTAAAATTACTCCTGGAAGATGGAAAGCTGTGCACAGGAACAAATTTAAGCTGTCATTTTATCCCTGCAGGTCAGTACAGCAAAGCCAAAGATTTATTTCAGTTCTGGTCTGTGTTGCCTCTCCCGTTTCCAAGTATTTTTCTAACACATGAGATACACAACTGCATTTTCAAATAAATGCCTAAATACTAAATGTGTCTTTGTGTTCCTGCTTCATATCATCCAATTCCTAGGAATACACGGAGAAGAGACTTTAAATGAAGCTCCCAGTTATTTCAAATGAAATTCTTGTCTCAGTAATCAGATAGAGCTGTCCCATGTATGGTAAATAGCACTTCAGGATAATTAGCTTGCACAGTGTCAGTAACTGCAATTCAATATCTCAAAATGTATTCTGTACTCACCTTAAGTATAGTGGCAACAGTCTCTTGTGAGGCATTTCTCATATCCTCCCCATTTACAGACAAAATCTGATCTCCTTGAATTAATCTTCCATCTAGGTCTGCAGCTCCTCCTTTAACAATGTCAGAGATAAACACTCCACTTCCATTTCTAACAATGCAAGAAGCATATGGCTAATTACACAATCCAATATTCTTTGGGAGACCAATTTAGATTACTTGCATTTAAGAGACATTAAAAGAAACCTGTGAGCAGAGGAAGAACCAGTTTTACACCCCATTCAGCTGTGTAAAAAAATCGATGAGTTTTAAAACCACAGCACGTTTTGCTAATATTTAATGCTGTCTTTCCCCTTGAACTGCTAATTCTGACTGTGTGATACATAAAGATGTATGGAAAACACCATTTATATGAATAGAAGTCCAAGGTTTGGTCTATGATGGAGTTAAACTGTCTCCCGGTAGGACGTGGTTTAGTGGTGGACTTGGCAGTGTTAGGTTAAAGGCTGGACTCAATGATCTTGGAAGGCTTTTCCAACCTAAATGATCCTGTGATTCCGTGGTGTGAGCTGGTGCCAGCTGCAATGACAAGATCTGGCATTTTTTATCCTTCACCCGAAGGACACAGCACTTCCCACCCTGAATTATACCTGGGTATCATTTAACAGACCTCAGAAATTGGGCTCCCCCTAAGGAGGGGATCCCCACTCTGAAGGATTCAGGAATAGCACAAGAAGTTCAGCACAGAAGCAAAGGCAGGAGGGCTGGAGACTGCGATTACCATCTGCAGGGTAATTTACATAATCTAAATTAATTACCCACCCCACAATCTGCTCACAACACCTGGGTTAAACACTGCTACCCAAAAACTGTTGCAGAAACTCTCCTGACCATAGGCAGTCAGGATAATGACACGGCGCTTTGTAATTGCAAAAGTAAATTATTTTTGGCAATACAGGAGGGCAACTCCAACACCGAACAAGTGTTATGCCATAAATCTCTTTTAGCAAAGGAAGACTAAAACTATCAGTGCTCTGGTTTGAGTGATCTAATAGCAGTGGTTCAGAGATGTATCAGAAAAAAGTCACATTTTATTAGGCTGCTGTTACCTCCCACTGTATTGCTCTCTGACTGGAGGGTGGAGCTGGGACAGGACAAGAGGAAACGGCCTCAAGTTGTGCTAGGAGAGATTTGGGTTGGATATCAGGAAGAATTTCTTCGTGGAAAGGGTGGTCAGACATTGGAAGAGGCTCCCCAGGGAGTGGTGGAGTCCCCATCCCTGAAGGTGTCCAAAGAAGGACTGGACATGGCACTCAGAGCTCTGGGCTGGGTGACATCGGTCAAAAGTTGGACTCAATGGCTTTGGAGGGCTTTTCCAATCCCAGTGATTCTGTATCTCAGGTTCTGCTCTGTAAGCTGCTCTCTGCAGCGTGGCACAGTCACTTTGAACTGCTCAGGGTTTGCGTCTAACTCAGCCTCTCACCTTCCACTGACCTCGGTCCCTTTGAACCGAGCACGAGCTCCACCTAACTCACAACTCCCATCTGCAAAGGCACATCCTGGAAAGAGGTAGGGTAGGTTTATCCCCCAGTTTAGAAATCAGAAAAGCCATGCTTAGGGCCTTCAAAGCCCTGAGAAACAGCTACACTGATGCCACAGAAGAGTGAGCCCCCAGTTCTGCATGTCCCACACTCTCTCCAGGTGGGATTCCTGCTCTGTGCCCGGAGCCCTCCTGGGCAGCAGCAGCCTCCACTGCTCAGGTCTGTTGTTCTGACATAGGAACCAGAACCACGGCCCCATTGCATCCTGGAAGATATTCAGATACAAAATTCTGCTCCTTATGCAGTTTGCCTTTTCTTTCATAGTCCATTTAATCCCAAATATTTCCCACTGGAAGCAGTGTTGGATCAGAGACGCTCTTACCGTTTCCCAGCTATGCTGAGCCCCAGTCCTCGGCCCGTTTTCTTTTGGATATCTACAGAGAAAATCTCCAGGTTTTCCTCATCCTTGTAATGTGCTTCATTCCTGTAAACCACCAGCTGCACCTTCTGGGGCGTCTGCCGCAGCGCAGTGATCGCTTCCTCGTGGCTGGCGTTCCGCAGATCGATCCCATTCACCTGGAATAATCAGTGTTTGCTTTCCAAATGACGTGGATAAATGATCTTTTCATCACACCCTACCCGGGGGTGACAGCACAGATTTATCAATTTGACACCCCTTGGTGTTCTAATTGAGTGCTCCCATTTCCAGAGGGCCGAGCTCCTGGGTTTCCTACGGAGTGTGAGCTCGGAGCTTTGTGCCACTGCCTGGGGTGAATCCCAACAATCAGAACATTTGGGCTTGGAAGTTTTGGGTGTTCTTCCCTTCTTTTTAAACCTCAAACCTTTGCAGCCTCAAGCAGTGCTTTTTTCTCCAACTACACAAAGTGGGATATGGTCCTTTGAGCTCCCTGTGTATCTCAGTACTCAGGTTCCTTCTCCCCCAGCTCCCTAACATTGTCAAGATGAAAACAGAAGGAATCAGAAACACCAACAAATAAATGGCCACAGAGAATCCCAGGCAGGATGCATTAAATGGTGATTTTCCATTTTTTCCAATAGATGGCACACCAGACTGCTCCTGGAGCACCCAGCTACACTTCTCTTACCATAACCTGAGAAGGTTTCAGCATTTTAGTAATGTCAGGCAGAACAAGAAGTTCTGCTTCAATGTTACAGTATTAAAAAAAACCCCTATTGCAACTTGAAACTTAAATCTCCTAATTTTTCCAAGCCTGATCCACAGATGCCCTTTAAGGTGTTTGCCAATATTCTGTCAACAAAATCATCTTTTATTTCTTCATACCAAAACATATCAATACTTAGGCATTTTTGAAGTCTCTTTAGGAAGTAGCATGAACTGTAGCAGAGTAACCACAAATGTTAATCCACTTCCAGAAGTTTTAAGGCAGTGAAAATATTTCTCAGAATTTCTAGAGAAACAAAATTCTAATCATCCGTAATTTTTCATTAAGATATATGCAAAGTTACAATCATACTTAATTTTACACTCAGGTAATTAAGACTAATCTACAGAAATTACATTCTTTAGTACCAATCCTGCACACATTTATTTATAAATGCATTGAAACTCTTTCCTCGACACAGGCATCTATGTGTGCTTTATCACACTAATCTGAAACCAATTCAGTCATCTTTTTGATGAACACAGCTTTTAAAAGCTGAAATAATAACAGTATTATGGCCCACAAACATCAGCACTTTCCTGTTTGGCCAGAGAAGAATTAATTAACCCGCCCCACTCTTACCCCCCTAATTATCATGCTCTGTTAATAAACCGTTATTTATAAAACCAAAACAACATTCGGCCTCAACACTAACAAAAATATTTGCAGTGCAAGAGCTGTAAAGACAACTCCCTAAGTACCCCTTGCTATTTTCTTAACCCTACACACCGAGGCCTTAATGGCCATGCTGGGAATTTGTCCTGAGCTGACAGCAGAGCTGCAAAGCAGCTGCGCTGAACCCCTGCCTGACGAAAGTTTCATTTGCAGACCAACACTTCTCCCTTAACCCTTTCCCTCCACCTTTTCTGTGCTTGTCTGGGGGAAAAACACCAGATTTATTCACAGCAACCATTCCCCAGCTGGATGAAGCATGGCCTGGGGGAGCTGGTAGCTTCTGCAGGGATGCTGGGAGGGATGCTCACAGGGATGCTGGGAGGCGTACTGGGAGAGAAGCTGGCAGGGATGCTACAGCCACCCTCTCCTCCTCACCCCACGTTATCCCAGCTCAATGTTTGGATTTCAGGCAGAGCAGAGATACTGGAGCGGCGTTAGGAGCGCATGCTTCCGAATGAAAGATTAAAGAGATGAATAATACTAAGCTATTGGACATGACAGCTGAACTATGTAATTCAAGAACTGCCTTGCTCAATTAAATTTAATGTATTCTCAATTTGTACCTTCAGTTTATATGAATATATAAGGAAATATGAATTTTTCAGGACGTTCTTAGTGACAGAAGGGAAGCCTCGAGAATGGATCCTATTCAACCTACAAGGGACCTCTGTTGAACTGAAAACAAGCCTCCACAACCAGGCACAGACAGAGAGAAAGAGATTTTACCTCCAGAATCTGATCGCCAGCCCAAAGTCTGCCATCTCGGGCTGCGGCCCCCTCCTCATAAACTTCATGGATCACTATGGCATCCTGTGGGAAGAAGGCAGTGGCATGAATCCTGATCCCGAACACCCCCAAACTGGCCACCATGACCCACCCCACACTCCCCACCAGCTCCACAGTTAAAAAATACAGCACTCCAAGTCAGGAGAAGCAAGACTGTAACACAGATTTTCAAAATTTCCAGTATTTTGGGATAAGAAAATGACTCCTGTAATCAAGAGCCAGTAAAAAGGTACAAAGGATTTTGTTTCCCACTTCAGGGTAGTCTTGTCTAGAGCTTCTTCCATCATTTTTATACATTGGCATCAGCAGCACATGAACTCAGTGTGAACTGTTGTATTAATATCGTCTACTTTTAATGGTATTATTTAAAACCAGATTCTTTAGAGCTATGAATATTTTTAGGGACTTGGCATAGACCTCGGCTTTAAGCAAGAGCTGAATGCCTTGTGGTAAATAGTGCTGGTTAAATCTGTAAGAAATGAAATCCAGAAGAAAGGAACAATGGCAAATGTTAGTTTATTACTGAGGTTGGAAAATGTAGGCAGTGGCAGATGTAGCTTCAGGGAAGGTTTCAGTGATTTAATCTTATTGCCAGCAATAGATGTCCCCGAAGAAAAAGCATTACAAAGAACATACTGTTCTCTTGCTGGTGCTTTCCCTTTGCATTGTTCTGGTTTGTTTCTTTTTTTTCTTTTGTTCTTTTTCCTTAAAAAAATATATAGGTGAACATCCTGCTGCAGTGCTTCAGCTTGCAGGATGGGATGCTCCAGTGTGCAAAACCTGCTCCTCTCCCCAGCGACACCAGCAAACCCTCGGCCTCAGAGCTGAGCCACCAGTGCTGGCTCTGGGTAAACACGTGATTTTTAATTGCACACATAGGTTTTGGATAACCCATTCTCAAATACACCCTCCAGAAGTGCTGTTGTGAAGTCCCTCACCAGCTGGATGTACAAGCCAAAGAGGAGCTTTCCCACAGTGCTCCCAAGAAAAGGTGGTGAGGTTGGAGCGTGCGAACCCTGCTGTGCGACGGCTTCTTGAAGCAGGGGCAGGGAATTGCTGCTGGGGTGGGAAAAGGTCCCTCCATGCTTGGAAAACACTGTTGGATACCACATCTCTCATCACCAATTCACCCCCTGCCCGTGCTGCCTCACGATCCTTTCCCAGCACATGCTGAACAGAAAGAAAACTCAAATGCCCTTCGGATAACGCTCAGATCCTGACACCACCGAGAGCACGATTCCCTTTCATTCCCTCTACAACTTATTTAAGGATGTGGACTTGCTGGAGCACGGCACCACTGCCACAGGTCCCCTCTGATACATGGACACCAGTCCCTGAAAAAAGCCTGGAGGACTGTAATCACAAATGGATGACAGCTGATACAAGAGTCCCAGATGGGGGAAAAGAGATTTCAATCTGCATAAATGAAGGAGAAACACTGTGAGCTGTGTACCAAGTAATTAAGAAAATCAAAAGAGTGGTTTGATTAAAAAATAAAATAAAATCTAGATATAGATACACCACTGGCAACTAGAGGGTTTATTTGCAATAACTGGAGCAACAAACACTAACAGAATAGAATAACATAGGCACGTCCATCTCAGCAGCCTCTGTGTCTTAGATACTCTCCCTGTTGTGGGGTTTGGGTTGTTGTGGGGTTTTGGCTGGTTGGTTTGGGGTAAGTTTTTACCTTTGTTTTACAAATGCTGGTGTTACTCCAAATCAACACAAGAGACTTTTACCAATGAGAGAACACAAAATATTGACCAGCTTGTTAAGGCAGCATCATTCACCTGGGACACAGCAGGGCAGGGGGTGACCATGAGGTTTGGTAGAAAACTGGCAGTGTGACCATGGAACAGCACACGGGGCACGCACACAGCATGGTCAAATTAAACCTTTTCAGACTGGATTTAATCTCATATTTCCTAACCTCAGAGCAAGGACCTTTCAATCACATCTCTTTAAGTTTGTTTTTCATCTGTGGTTGCTTTTAAAACACCCACCAACCTGGAGTTACCAGCTTTTCCCAGCACTGCTTTATTAAATGTAAAACTGCACATACCGAAGGCTCAGACCCAGGAACCACCAAATGTTATCAGTTTGGATAATCTGCATCATCTATTTGAAAAGGCAACACTTCAGCGTTACACTGTGGTTCCTGCATGTGTGAGAAGCCAGACCTAGGACTAAAAATACACATGGCATGAAAAGGTACATTCCTGCTCGCTCTGTGCCTACCCTGCAGAAGGAAACATCTCGCTGACCTGCCAAAACACTGTTTTTTTTAAGCAGGTTTTTTTTAAAGTAGTGTAGCTGAACCAGGCTTATCAAATCCATTAAAAACAGAACAGAGCAACGTGTCCATGATGCACTGTAAAGATTTCTAAATAGTCCATAAGCATAAATATCAGCTTAATTTTCCTTAGCTTATGAACCATGGCAAATATCTCTTTCCTCTGATACTCCTGGGATCAGCTCGAAGTACTTAAACCAGAAGTAATTTTTTTCCACTGGATCTAGTGGGACCTGGATAAGACTCTGTTAGTTTTGATCATCCATGACAAATCACTAAAACCAAACTGCTGATGCTAGTGAACATTTTTAATCATATCAATATTTGAAAGAACTGTATGCAGTGCTGAGATGTCATACTCCAACCACCTAACCAAGCCCCAAGCTGTAATGACTCTATCAACAGGCATGGATTGAAGCTGGAACACCCCTCTCAGTGCCTCAGGAAAAAAGTAGGATCCATTATGACTAAAACAATACATTTATTTAAAGGATAGGTTTTATTTTCTGGACATCTGCAGCTCCTGTTTAAATTAAATGTGTGCTTGATAGCAAAACCTACATAGTTCCAAATCAATCAATCAAGAGGGATGAAGAGAAAGTGGTGTCAATGTTCAACTAAAGGTTGTGAATTCATGGTGGCTCTGGACAGATTTTCCCATCCCTCCCCACCTCCTTTCACCACCAGTTTCATACAGATTATGGCTCTCCGTGGTCGAGCTTGGCAGAGTCACAAAAACTGTTCGTGCAGAAGGGGAAATAAAAACACTCCTGTATCAAGAACACACTTGTTTAAAAAAAGATACCCAGCTGCTGAAAGCACATACTTCATAAAGTTTACAAATCCATTCAACAAATTGGGGCTTTAATCTTTGTATATTTTGACAAAGAACAGTCTGGGACCATTACACAAACGGGCAATTAATGCAGAGCTGAGCAGCTCTTGCCCGGGACGGAAGGATGCGGAGTACGAGCTGGGCCATGTAAACAGCGTTTCTCCATGCTAAACAAAGTCCACGCTGGCAGGTGTAAACTGAGGCTGTCCAGCCATGAAAACACTGAAAGAAAGACAGACTTGAAGGGAATTTCTCTGCTACTGCTGAGATTGCCATCCTAGGCTCAAAAACGTTTGTATTGAAGGGCCTGCAGTCCAAGCAAAGGAAGCTGAAGGCACTGACACAGCACTGTCACAAAAATCACCTGCAAGAATGGTTCCCAAACGTGGCAGAAGTACACCTGGTTGGGATATGACGTGCCCCAAACCTGTTAGAAGCAGAAATGGTCACCAAACCTGCCACAAAGAGAAGGTATTTTGTAGGGTTCAGACTTGAGCTGTGACCCCTCACCAGCAGAGTATTGCTCTGCCTGAGAATACCACTGTGACTGCACAGCTGTCGAGCAAGGGGAAGGCCCAGGAGTGAGAAAATGAGGGTCTGGCTGTGGAAATAAAGGCAGAGAAGCAGGAGAGCTCATGGAGCCTCTTGGTCAACACCTCAAAGATCAAAGCTGGTGCAGAGTGAACAACGACTGAACAGTGAGGGCAAGGAGCCTGACAGAAATTAGCACCCACCTATGGAAAACAGAGCTGGTACCATGTGCACAGCATGATCTGCACTGCATTGCCCTTCATCTGAGGAGGGAAGAACCCTGAACTCCCAGGGAGATGGATCTCAACTCCTCCCCCCAGGCTGTGGATATTTTTCTGCTTGATTTATAACAATTCAGAGACCTGTGAGGGGAAGAGTATCACGCTCACCCCTCAGCAAAGGGCACAAACAGACATGTTAACTCTGAAATCAAATTCAGGCAGATGGACAGCTTAATCTTTGTATCTTAAATGTCAAGAACCAGTATGGCAGAGACCTCAGGCGAGGACCACAGAGCACTGCCCTGATTGAAACTTTGGGAGAAAGGTGGTCAAGTCAGCATCCTACTCAGGAAAATCACTGACCAAGTGATCCTTAAAAGCCTGCAGGAGCAAAAACCATGGTGAGAAAGTCTCACAAGCTGCTGGCTTTAGGCTTGGACTGTTCACGTGTTCCCTGCAAGTTTACAGCTCCTGAACCAGTCTCTTCAGTGTTTCTTTTCTACCATGCAGCTGTTCTTCAGCAGGACAAGCAGCAGCTTTCCACTGAAAAGCCACTGCAAAGCAGTCCCCAGGCTGTTATTGGGAATGCTGGGAATAGAGGGTGAGGGAGGAAAAGGACACAAGATATGAAGGAGGCACAAATATTAAGTACCAAGAGTATTTTGATGAAGTTGTATCCTGTGATAAAGGCGGGTCAGTATGCAAAAAAGGGTGATTTCAAAGGATGTGGAACAGAGAAATTTCCATATTCCTGGTGTTGGCTGGGTTTGACAAGGAAAAAGGTCCAGATTGTGGTAAAGAGGCTTCCTGCACAGTACTGACCAGTCCTGCACTACTGCAAGTCCTACTGCTTTAACTTGAGCTGAACTTTGCTTTGAGTTTGTCTTTGTTGAGCTGTTTCAGTCCATGAGCTCCAGCCATCATTGGACAGGATCAAAGGCACCTCACAGAAGGAAGGTGAACCACTCCCCACTGAGGACTGCAATAATCAGCACAGAGTGACTGAGAATGAATCCTGCCACCAACCATAATCACATACTTGGTGCAGGGAATGAAGCTTTCTGCATGGATTCGAGCACTTTTCCTGAGGAAGACAAAAAGTAAACTACATATAAAAACCACGCTCTGGAAAATACGGGTTCTGATTTAGTTGACACATTGTGTTTTCCTAAGCTAACATTACACATTTCCAACTAATTTCCTACATAGCTACAAATGTTACCCCGAATTAGCACTATTAAGGATAATAACACTGCAAGGGGTTTTGCTGACTGCACGATCAGCGATTTATCTCTTTCCCAGGGCAAGCACAACACCGTTTGTTATTTCCTTTTCAACTTCTATAATACTTTGTCCAGAGTAGTAAAATCGTAAAAATTTCATTTTTACAGGCTGGTTCAGAGATAAAAGCAGAAAACAACTGGTTGCACAGTGAGTTTCACTGGAGAATTAGCCCCACGCAGGAATCCCTCAGTAGTTAAAATAAACCCAGCTGCTGGTTACTTGTAGGCAGAGGAAATGACAACTGCTATGATCTCTGATCTTCCATTTGCAGACCCAAATGGTATCTCTAAGATAACTTTTCAGCAAGGGAGGGTGATGGTCAAGCCCAAGCAAATCACTCGACTTCTTAAGGGGGCTGTTTTATCTGATGCATCGTGCTGCAAATGCCTCCTTCTGGCACTGCACGATTTTGCCATTGCTGGCGTTCACAAACCATTAGCAGGCACCCCAAATCCTAAGCCAAACACTACTGCAGTAACAGAGGCTGCAGAATGTAAAAATGCAGTACCGTGTTAATGCAGAAATGCTTCACATTGCACGAGACCCAGAAACTGCCCCGCTCAAGGTCAAAACAAAAGGTCTGTTTCCCATTTAAGAACAAGCCCTTGCAAGAGATGGTGTTCACTTGCCAACTTTCGTAAAAAAGATTAATCCACAATATCAATATGAATATAATTTTTCATACTAAAATACAGATTTATTTTAAGGAAGTGGATAGTATTTGTATTACATTTTATAGGCCCCTATAGTTACATCTGGTCCTTATTTATTTAAATTTTATTCAGCTTGCATAATATTTTTGCTTACAGTTATATTCTCTAAGATCAGAAAAGCTAAAACCTGAAAATTCAATGGCACTATTCATTAACATTCCTTCGCTCTGCAGTCATAGACATTTGCAAGCTCTCCTTTGATTCTGAAATAATAAAACTAAGGTAATAAGATGTTTAGTGTAAAAATATATGACTTAAGTCAGAATGATAGAAAGAGCTATGTTCCTGTGAATCACATGCCAAAGCAAACCAAAGTTTTTCAAAAAGTATACATGCTCATTTTAGAGGGAATAATAAAACACAGAATGACATATTAAAACCTTAACTCTCTCACTCTCATTATTTTATTAAGTAAAAAAAAAAAAGAAAGTTTGCAGTGTACAGAGCATAGCACAGGTTATAAAGAATGCATGAGGTGCTGAATGTGTGTGACACAGGAAGCCAGGGGTTTCAACCAGCAGCAGCCAGGATCCTCCTGAAGTCCATCCTGACAGGTCCTGCTGCTTTTGTATATTGTTAACTTAAATTTTACGGTTGATTTACATTCCTGGAAGACACCAGCTCCTCCAAGCAAGGCCCTGCTACGCAAGCACGCCCTACCATCAGCTAGACCCTTGCCAAAGACCCATCAAAGACATGATTTGCAAAACTTACTGCCCTAATTCCGTTTTGTGACAACTCATGTACAAAGCAGCTTGGGTTTGTCATGCTCCTGCAAGCCAACGTCCTCCTGGAACGATGATGAATCCAGCAACTCCATCTCAGCATTATCCAAGCAGGAGTCAAGGCCATTCCTCACAATTTCGAGCTAACTGCATTTAGCACCCTGTCATTAAATTGCCTTCTGGTTTATAAATGTGGGAGAGGGTTTAGGAGGGATTGTAGTTTTTCCCTCTCCCAACCGCAGACTCTCCCTCCACGATACCCGAGCCACGATTAAAAACTCAGGGCTCCTATTCCCGTTTTTCATTCCATTGTTCCATTCACTGTGTGACAGATTTAAAAGCAGCAGCATCTACAGCCCAGATATTGCTGGAACCCCCCTGAGGCCAGTATCCCCCTTTTCATTTGTGGTTATAAGGAGAGCATATTTCACTAGAACTCTCTCAGTCTTAGCTGCACAGGATGTCTGTCTATGGAGTCACTCAGATGTTGTCTGTCTATACCTGATAAAGATATTTTTTGCCTGGATTTCAATATAACTGAAGTGGGGAGTGTGGGATGAAAGCCCAGCCAAGGGAGAACCCACTCAGTGCCACAGCAGTCACAGAGCCCTCACGCTTAGGAAGGTCCCCACTGCTGACAGACTGCAGCAGGGCACAAAGCAGAGCTCTCAGGCTTGGCTTTACAGCAAGAACAGCCTGATTTTGGCAGCATGGAGCCCTCACAGGGTAATTATCCCTCACAGCTCCAGGGGCAAACACCGGGGCTTGAACAGCTGCAGTTACAAGTCACAGTTTTCCTGATTATTCCCTTGCCCTGCCTTAACAGATGGGGTTTATTCAAGGGATGACTCACCTGGACTGACAGAATGAATCTAAATATTCTTCTGTCAACCTGCATCTCACCCTCAGGAAGCTCCCCAGAAAACCTTCTGGGCAAAGCCAGGTGATCAGGGAAGTTCTTTCCTCCCCAACTCCAGTGTAACCAGCTCTCCCACCAACTCATGTTAGCTGAGCACAAGCATATTCTGTTACATTTTGTGTTCCAGTTCCCTGGCTTTGTGGATCGCTTCATTTTACAGATGGAGTACCTTAAAGTTTGTTAATTGCCTTAAAAATGCTTTTTATTAAAGTCAGCTGAAAGCAAAAGTACAAAAAGAAAATTTACCACATTTGAAGTAGACAACCCAGTATAAAAAATCCTGCATAAGAGGTTTGATGTTGTTTACAACAAAAACCACACAGGACAAACACCGTTTTTCTTCCTTTCTGTGTAAGGTTGAGATAATGACCACTCCCTGCCTACTCCACCTCCAGAGAGCCCTAAGTTACAGCTCCTGCAATCTTCTTTTATATCAGAGGTGCCTCTTCAGCAATTAGCTGTGATTTCAAGCCCCAGCTGAGCCTCGGAGCCCTCCTCCCTCCCAGGTTCTCTAACCCTGCCTGGAGGAACATCCCCAAACCAGCCTTGAAACTGCTGAACCCCCTCGGGGGGCATGTCTGAGTGTCTTAATCACCCAGGCAGCAAAGACAGAGTCAATAACCACCAGTAATCAACTCGACCATCACTAAATTATTCAGCTGGCAGCGAAGCAGTGCCCCCACCCTGCAAAGAAAATGTTTGTACCTCAGAGCAGTGCTTTTTCCATGTATTGCCAGAAATCAAATCCTTCAAAACTGACTATCCTGGATCACAGAAAATCATTGCAAGTTGTTAACTGGACAAGACATGGCAGCATTCAACCACTCTGGGGGGGATTATGGGGTTGGGATATCAGAGAATCATGGAATGGTTTGGGTTAGGAGGGACCTCAAAGCCCATCTCATTCTATCTCCTGCCATGGGACACCTTCCACTAGGCCAGGTTGATCTAAGTCCTGTTCAACACCAACAACCTCTCTGGACAAACCCCACATGCCACCTGGATGAGTACAATTTAAAACAATTCCTTGATGCCCAGTCCTCTAAGGATTTAAGATGAAAATCTCATGGGTGTCCTGGGGAGCAGCGTTACAGCCTCATTTTGGGGATGCTTCTGAAAACACTTCTCTTTTTTCCCCCTGTTCTAAATTCCCACTCTGAGGTTACTTTTACAAGTTTGATTGGACTACAACAAAAAAAAAAATAAAAATCACAAACTGAAAGCCCTGTGCTTCAGCCAGCTCCACTCTGCACTTTAATTGCTTTAAAGCAGAGGCCATGTGTTGTGTTCTCTCAGGGGTACATGGGAAGGTGAAATGAAAGTGAGTGAAGGAAAAAAAATACTTACAAAAAATCAACGCTTACAGGGAAATGAAACAGAACTGATCCAGGGCTAGAGCAGCCTGAAGATCAACAACATGAAGACAACTCCCAAGGACAATCCTTCCTTCCCCATGCCTTTCCTGCAAGCACATCTTTCCAGCTGTTGCTCCCCTGCTCCTCGAGCACAGAGCCCCAATCCTGGCTTGTAATACATCACTGGAAAGGGTTTGGAGTTTAATGGGATGGACATCTCCTCACCAAAAAACATTGCACAGGGGTTAAGACATCACTTTCCAACCTCCTGAATGAGTTAACCTCCCTGCTCACAGGCTGTATTTTTCAAGTCTCTACTTGGCGATTCCTGATGAGATTCCCGAGGTTATGACTTAAAAGTTACACTCTGTATTTCATTTTGAAGCAGCCTGTCCCTGGCTGCCAGATTTATTATTCCAAAAGCTGGGCCTGTACATCTTGTGCTCAAGGATGATATAAAATATTCTGAGAGAGCTTTCCCATCCCACGTGAGCTGCTGTTGAGTACCCTCAGCTCAGCATTTTCAGATCAAGAGCATTTTAGTACAACATGGGTGAGGCCCTTATAGTCTTGCCATGTCCATTTTAGACTTGACACGTTCTGAGCAGCATTCCTGGCTTCCCCAGGAATGCTGATAAATTACTTCTGAGATCCTAGGAGCTGGGGTTCGTGTTCTTCAGGGGTTTGCAGACACTTCTGCTGAAGCCAATTACAGTTCATTCCAATTTCTCTGCACTGCAGCAAACAGTGGATCTTGGACACAAAATTCTTGCCACACAACAAAACCTTCAGACCTGATGAACTCCTTCGATTTTGCCTTTTTTAAAATACAACAGATGTCCATCTGTGTAACTGGGTTAAAACCAAATGACAGATAGACAGACAGATACATCACTCAGCTCCATGGACCTGTTTTGTTACGTTTTCTCTCTTAAGATATGAAACTCAGGAAACACAGAAACTTTCCTCCAGCCCTGAGCAGTATTTGCTTTGACTCCTCGTTAGGTCATGTGAACTTCGATTCTTTTCAAAAGGTTTTCTGACCCCAGGACCCAAAAAAAAAAAAAAAAAAAAAAAAAAAAAAAAAAAAAAAAAGAAAAAAGGAAGGCATCCAAATAATTTGGAGAAGATCAGAAGCACAAAGTAGACAGAAAAATGGGAGGTTCCCTGCCCGTGGCAGGGGGTTGCAACTGGAGGATCTTTAAGGTCCCTTCCAACCCAAACTATTCCAGGATTCTGTGATCCCACCAGCTGTGGCCACAACCCTGAGTTCCTGCCTTGAGGAGAAGGGCTTGCAGGGACTGTTTTGGAGAAGGAAGTTATGGAGAATCCCAGAGAGGCTCTCTGCACATGGCAAATGATCGGGTTAGACTGTGGTTTCCCAAAAGCACCTTGTTTCTATGAAACACCATTTCTTGCCTTTCAATGAGCAGATTCAGAGTTAATGAAAAGAAACAGGGACTCATTTTGGTAAGTCCTGTAAGTTGAGGATCTGAAAAGTGGGAAGTTGGACCTCCCTCCCTTCATGGTTTCAGTTACTGCACTCCAGTGCAAAGACTTTTAAAATCAACTCCTAGGAGGACACTTTAATGAATAAACTAATGAAAGCGTAATACTTAACCAAAAGCATTTACTCAATTTAAAGAATAAAACCCTTTGCATTTTTCTCATCTGCTCTGTAAAGCAGTTATTTACAATTTTCATTTATTTATATTAAAATCTCATGAAAGACACACACCATATTGCATCTGACAGACTGCCATGTACTATTTCCAAATTCCAGTTAAATGAAAAAGCAGGGAGATGACTAACATTGAGCAACTTATTTGAATTTACTCAACACTGAGGAGCTTGACAAAAAAAGGGACTGTGGACAAAACTGTGCATGGCTGGAGAGAGTGAAAACTAACTCGGCTCCATCTCCATGGGACACAGAGCAATTAATTCCAGCTCTACCTAACTGGAGACTGGGATAAATGGGAGAAAAACCTAAATTTTTTCCTATTTCAGCTTTAATGCTGTAAAAGATCCAGCCCACACTCCGCAAAACAAAACTTTCCTTTTCCTTCTGAATTCCTTTCTTCTTCCCTTTCAATTTTTTTCCTTCTTTATTTTATTTTATTTGGGTTTTTTTTGTCTGGAAGAAAATTACTACATTGCAACTGTCAGTACGTGCTGACACTCACTGCACTTTGATGCTTCATGATGCACCTCTATGATATTTTGGGGAGTAACTGCATGTACCAGAGCAGCTCCACTGCCTGAAGAGTCTCTGTGTCAGGGAATTCAGGAGAACCCAGCAAAGACACCTCTGCAACAGACTTGTTTACTGAAAGAACGGAATTTGACATTTAAAAAACCCAATCTGGCTTCTTTTACACTGTAGCAAAGCATCCCTCAAATGGAAAAGTGGAGAGCAGACAGCAAGAGCAGAGGCAGAGGGGGCTTTAGCATCACTAATTTGCCGAGCTCACGCTTGAACTGATACATTTTAATTCATCTGACGACAGTTTTTTTAAAAACCATCATATCCAAGAGGCAGATTAAGCCGAAAAGACACAGAAAACAATAAAAGATTACCTTTGGTTTACTTCTGTTCTGCAAGGGCTTTTGCTGGCAGGCAGATAAATCACAGTTTGTTTAAACAGCTACTGAGCATTTCTGCTCTCAAGACAGAGGCGTTATCCTTGCTGAGACAGCTCTACCTCTGCAACATTAACTTCTGGTAACTTACCTGCTTGCAACTCCTAATTCACAATGCTTAAATAAAAGAAAACACATTTGCAACCTCTGGCCACAGCAGAAAAACTACTGAAACACAATTTAGACAGGAACATCATCTGATCTGACACAAGGCAAAATTGCCAGTTTTTTAATGGAGGTTATAGTTGGCTTGTCCTCCCTGTCCTGAGCAATTTATTAAAGCAATTACACATTAAGGGCATTGTTATTTTCCATGTTTCCTTTGTCTTTGTCTGCAGCAAGTATGAGTTTAACAGAAACTCACCAGTGGAGTGTCCTTGCCCCCGACGATGCTGAGCCCGAGGCCTGAGCGACCCTTGGAGATCTCTATGGTCATCTCCTGCCCTGGAACTATGGGACATGTTGCTGGATCCACAGGCAGTGGAGATGGGAAGACACCTGAGAACATAAAAAGAACATAGTAAGTCACACAACACAACAAGAAAATGAGAACCACCAAAGGAATTGTGTGACAACTAATTAAGCTTTTGTTGGCTCTTCAGCGTAACAAAATTGAACTAGAGAACCACTCTGAGTCACTTCTGAAGTCTCTAAACCAGAGTGACTTGAGTTCTAGGAGTAAATGCTCCCAGTAAACGCCTGTGAGGACATTTAATTTGGTTTTAACCTATACAATTCATATCATGATGGCAAGGGATACTCCATACAGGACAGATAAGGCCATATTCCAGCACCATGGAATGGACAGCATATCCCAAATTGTCTTTCCTTCTATTTCAATCAAAACCAAGATCATCTTTCTACATAAAAGTCAAGAGAAACAAGTGAAGACAGCTTCAAACTCTCAAAAATTGTGAAAGGAGAGAAAAATACAGACACTTTATAAAATAACTTTGAATAAGTCATTAGATGTTCAAAGAAACAAAACTTTAGCAAAAGTTATCTGGAAAACAAAATGAAAACATCCATCTTGGGTTAGGGTACTAGAAATACACTGAATTGTGGAAAAATCACTGGTTCCTACTACGGCTGGGGACTTCTGCCTCGGGAGAAAGGTAAGTGGGTGCTGGCTCCAGGGGAATCTCCTGTGAGCTCACGGGGGCTTTCGTGGAAGATCTGGACTGTCTGATCTGGTTGTGGACCTAAAAGCAAAGCAGAAGCAAGAGAGATCAGTGATCAGTCACAGGAAGGGGGATATGATGAGGTCATTAGCATCAGCTGTTGATTGTCGTGCCTCGCTAAATCCTCAAAGTCAATAGAAGGAAAACAAGCAATTTCCACACATTTAAAGAGGAGCCAGTAATTTTTTATGTTTCCATCAATAAAATTAGTTTAGTGGCTCCCCAGTTAATCCCTTCCCCCATAAATCACTCAATCTTCAACCAAATCAAGCCCTCAGGCCCCTCCCTTACTGGTTAACATAAACACACAAACATTTCCCTAAACACACATACATTTTCTGGGAGCTGCTCCTCTGTCTCCTGCTGATTTGCCACCACTGGTGTGTCAGCTTTACATTTCACATCCTACAAAGTCAAAAAAGAAAGTGAGATGTATTGAAAATGTCTCATTAGCTTCAATAAAATATCTTGCAAAACTCAGGAAGATGGTTCTAGGGAAATACAGTGATATTTTGGAGGGACAGGACACAGGGAATGGCTTCCCACTGCCAGAGGGCAGGGCTGGATGGGATATTGGGAAGGAATTGTTCCCAGGAGGGTGGGCAGGCCCTGGCACAGGGTGCCCAGAGCAGCCGGGGCTGCCCCTGGATCCCTGGCAGTGCCCAAGGCCGGGCTGGACATTGGGGCTGGGAGCAGCCTAGGACAGTGGAAGGTGTCCCTGCCTATGGCAGGAGTGGCACTGGGTGGGCTTTGAGGTCCCTTCCAACCCAAACCAGTCTGTGATTCCATGATTTCTTCATGTAAGCCCATCTGTAGCACTAAACAAATCTGAAGGCCAAAACTGAAAAGAGGAAAAGCTGCTGTGAGCACAGGGAGTATCAGGAGTTACTAAAATCCCACCCCTCAGTTCTGAAGGCATGCAATGCACAGGAGGGATTTTTGGGGAGGAGATTATCACATGTGCTCTGTATTGTTGCAGAGCAATGTGAAGCTCTGGAATGACGGGGACAGCAATTCCCAAGCTGTACAGGGACCCCTCAGTGCCCACAGCAGGAAGGGGTTCAAAGTCATCTGCTCTCTCCTCCCCCTCCTTTTTTGGCTCTCCTAAATAAAGCAACTGCTTAAAATGCATCCTCCAGCCTCATTAAAAAGGTCTCCAACAATGGTACCTCAATCACTGGCTCCACCTTTAGCCTAATTTCTTTCTGTACCTTTGCAAGACACTAAAATATATTTTTATCTCCTACTTCTACAACTGCTTCCAGACAGTTACAGTGCCCTCCCTTGTTAGCTCTTCACTAAACTCAGGCCCCTTTGATCCCAGTAATAGTTAATTATCTTATCCCATATTAAAAACCCTGAAAAACAGTCTGTTTTGCAGAAATTATGAGCACCAACTTCCAAAGAATATTTCAAATCTTTTTCAAATATTCAAAAGATACTCTGCATTTCAGAAAGAATTTCTAATTAAGATGACAATTTATAAATTAAAAGAAAAAGTAAACAGAATTGTAGGTAACTCAGCTTGAGAATACTGGCCTTGTTTGCTGGAGTTTTGTTATGTTAAATCATGCCAACCCCCACAGGAGTTCTTTTTTCCCCTTGAATTTTTCTCCAAGCTTGCTGTAACTCTACAACTGCAACTATTATCCAAAAGGATAACAGGAAAAAAGATAAAGTGGTGATCTCATTGTATTATCAGAGGTGTCAGGGGAGAAATGAGAAGACTGCTTTGTCATTTTCTGAGAGATTGTTTTAATGAGCAATGAAAAATTACTTCATACTTCCCTTTTTCATTGTGGTATGTGACTAAAATCTGAAGCTTCATCTTGCACAGCAAGTAAGCACCAGGCACCACCTTTACACCTCTCTGATCTTTTAACTGAGGCTGTGCTAGAGGTACCTGAACAAAATAAGCACCAAATACACCCAGCATTTGTCAAAAGCCTGCAGCCCAACTGGTTTAATCAAGTTCAACCCCCTCAACTCCATCCCAAAGCACTTTCACACAGCCCCTCCTCTCTGCCAGTGTTTCAAGGGTGTGTTTTCTGTTTGTGGTAAAGACAGATTATTGTTCCAAGTTCAAACCTTTAAAGGCAAATGAATCCATTCTCACCTCTGTCAGATTAAAACTTCCAAGAGCATCTCAAAGCCCCCTCCATCAATTCTTTTCCAAGGACACCTTATGGAAAGTCAGATTTCTCCAGCCCTCAGAAACCCAGGGCCTTCTCTGAGACCACCTCAAACCTCAGCTAATAAACACAAAGACTTTGCCAAGCACTTCCACTGGCTCCAGTTCAGAAACAAAGTTGTTTTCCTTCCCCCTTCTTATCATCCCAGCCTACAATGATGTCCATTATACAACTTTATAGCTTTTAAAGTGATGAAGTGACAACAAAGAGTATGTTGTGAGAGACTGACAAATTTATCAGCAACAGATGAATAGAGAATGATGTGAATTTTTTAATTTTCCTTTTATTACAGCTGTCACTTGGTGAGACATCCTGCCCATGCTTTGAGCTGTACATACTTGTGGAAGATCTCTGCTGATAAGCACATACTTTTTATTTACTCAGTGAACTTGATCTTACTTGTTGACTTTTACATTCCTGATTTCTCCTGACATATGACTGAGAAATTCAGTAACAATGGTGAAGTAGCACTGAGGCTCTGGTAGCAACCATCATGCTATGAAAAACAAGGCACTGTTTTCTTTTGCTTCCACACTCCCTAGAAGACTGCAAGAGAAATCTCCCTTCCCAAAATACCAATTTCTCTTGTGCTGCACTGCAGAGTCAAAGTCTTAATGCCAGTTGTGCCTACAAACCCACTCCCTTCTGGCCAGAACCATCAGCACTCCCAAACTGAGATCCACTCAGAAGTATTTCCCATGTAGGTTTAAAATCCTGTTGGTAAGAAAACTCTGAAATGATGAAACTGGCTTTTACTGCTCTTTTTCATCCATTTATACCCATAAACCAAGGGCTGCCCCAACTGGAGGCATTATGGAATGAGCAGTTGGACCTACAGGCGTTCCAATACTTCTCCAAGTGCAGGCCTTTGCCTTCTCTTACCTCTCTGCCATTGCTCTGTTTGGACAACTCTTTTTCTTTCTTTTCTTTTACCTTTCAACTTCTACCCTTTGGCTCCAGAGCTCCCTTCTTTCTGGCTCCAAGTCTGAAAAGAAGCTGCCAACATATTCTGGGTTTCCTGTGGTTCCAGAGGTGTCTTCCCTCCACACCTGCCTTGGATTGCTGCAATTTCTTTTTCCCATTAAATCCACTCCTCCTCCAACACCACCCAAAGAGCTGCACAGCACAGCAGCCTACACCAAGAGTTCACTTTTGTATAACATATTTCATATGTTTTTATCCTCTTCAGTCTTTGAGCAATTTCTCCTATTACCTTGCAACCCCTCTCAAATTTCTTGCCAAGCTGAGCAAGAACTCCAATAAAAACAGGTGAATGACACCTGCAACTACATGCAGTGAAACTCTGATTCATTTGTATTCCAGCCCATCAGAGGAATCTGCACAAGGCTACCAAACAGCAATAACTCAACCTTTCTGTAATCCGTTAGGGACATAAATCAATCCATGGGTGATTAATTCTGATGCTTGAATAGCACATAACACTTCCTAACTCTTGGAATTTGCAGACTCATTAATTAAATACTTACTAGCTACAGAGCATTATGTATGTAACATTTATATTTGCAAACCCTGAGACACTCCTTGCAAGAGACATGATGGAGCAGGAAGAAGATATCTAAGAGGAAAAATATCCAGAAATGTTGGGTTTCCTTAGCTGAGGACACACACACACAAGACTGTGCACCCACAGCAAGTCCTGCGCTCCTTGAAACTGGAGTAGGCACCAAAAAGACTCTCTCAGCAAATCTGGAGGTACCTCCAGGTTTGTCATGCTTAGTGTTTTCCATTTTAAACTTTTAACACCGGGTCCAAAAAAAAGAGATCAGAGCTGCACCCTGAAGGACTTTCAGATTCCTGATAATGCATGATCCTGACCCATTAAACAACAAAAAGCTCCACCTGTATCAGTGAGAAGTTCAGTATTTATTACAGTGCACACTGACAGAACCACATTAAACCACAAGTTATGGCCTTAATGCAGAAATTACTGAGAGAAACTCTATAGCTGTGTTATTCAGGAGGCAAGACTAGATTATGATAATAGACATCTTGGCCTTAGAATTTATGAAGCTATGAATATAAATAAGAATATGATTTACAGACCAGGCTTTTTCTGAAGTCTGTCACACATGGATGGCAGGAGTGGAAATGCAATCCCCTCACTCACCAAGAACCCAGGAGAGGGCCAAAATGCTACATGAAAACTCTTGGTATTTTAACAAGTTGTACTGAATGCTTTGTTCATGAAAACAGGCTGTGTATGTAAAGCTGAGTTTGATTCTGCTTTTACCTGTACTCGATATTATTTGACAAAAGTGCTGCAACGCTCCAATGAAAAGGCAGAGAAAACCAATCAAGCCAGTGAGCCTCCATTTTCTAAACTCTAATCATCATTAAATATTGCCTTAAGTCACTTACAGCCTTGTTGCATTCCTCATCAGTCAAGCTTTTCATGACAACTTCCAAGCTCGGGTCTTCCTCGCCGCTTGCAGGTTCGGTGCCACCGTGGTCCTGGGAGAAAGGATTGACAACAGCTTTTAAACAGAGCTCTGGCTCCCCATAACAGCTGAAGAGAAAAATTAGACAGTTTTACCCTTTTTTGTTGGTTTTTTACACAAGGGACAGCATGACAAGGTAGAAAGATCCAAAATTAAAGCCTCCCAATGTCAGGGGGCAAATGAGGGATGCAAGTCTGGAAAGGCAGACCTTGGTCCCCACTTGGCTGACACAAAACACCACAAGGTGTTCCCAAACCTGCACTTAGGGGCAGCTCGGGGGCAGCTTTCAAGGCCAGACTAATCCCTATCAACTGGGAAAGCTGCTGACTTGGTATGAAGAGGCTTTCTCCAGACCTCTGTCTCATGCTCAGCACGTTTCCTCCACACAGTCTGAACAGCTTGGGAAAATCATGGAATGGTTTGGGTGGGAAGGGACCTTAAAGCCCATCCAGTGCCACCCCATCCCAGGCTGCTCCCAGCCCCAATGTCCAGCCTGGCCTTGGGCACTGCCAGGGATCCAGGGGCAGCCCCAGCTGCTCTGGGCACCCTGTGCCAGGGCCTGCCCACCCTCCCAGGGAACAATTCCTTCCCAATATCCCATCCAGCCCTGCCCTCTGGCAGTGGGAAGCCATTCCCTGTGTCCTGTCCCTCCATGCCTTGTCCCCAGTCCCTCTGCAGCTCTCCTGGAGCCCCTTCAGGCCCTGCCAGGGGCTCGGAGCTCTCCCTGGAGCCTTCTCCTCTCCAGGTGAGCACCCCCAGCTCTCTCAGCCTGGCTCCAGAGCACAGGGACTCCAACCCTGGAGCAGCTCCGAGGCCTCCTCTGGACCCGTTAGGCCTAGGAACAAAACTATTTCTGAATTTTCATTAGACATTTTACATTTAAGTGAATAACTCAGATGTCTCGACCACCACTTGAGGGGACAAAGTACCTCTGTTCACTGTTGTAAAAGAAAATGTCATTCTGCAGCTTTCTGGTGATTGAAACTTCTTAAACCATATTTTACAGCAATTAATAGTCAATATACTCTGTTTCTGGTGGCTTGCCCACAGTATCACACCACAACAGTGTCTTATCCTGTCCTGAAACTCCGTGCAATGAAGCAAAACCCTGATTTAAGGTGTATTTACTGTTTATCACTTTTCATACAATGAAGATAAAGAGATAAGCTGCAGATAAAGAGACAAGATAAAGATCAAGAGACAAGCTGAAGAAAACTAACACAAGAATCCATGGTAACTATGGCACCCTGATAGTCCATTACACCAGCCAGGCTGTTTAATGTGATCTGACAAGTTACATGTAGGGTGCATGTAACACACAATGTTAAATATTTATGTGGTATTTCAAAGAAATTTGAAGATATCATTTCAAGATAGAGGGCTCTTTTTTTTCTTTATTTAAAGACAGGAAGAGCTGCCGAAGAAAGCAACGTAAACTTCTGTATAACATCACTATATTTGGTTATGTTGATTTTATATAATAAAAAGATACCAGCCCGAAGTAAAAACTTGCATTTACTTATAAAATGAACATAATATAAATAGTAAGAACTTGCCATTAATGCATGAAACTCACCCGACAAGCATCTACCTCTAAAGGCAAACAAAGACACATTTTGGTGGAGCCTAATTACAGCCATTTGGCCACAGCCAGAATGTGCCTTAACAAAGCTTTGTGCTTCACCCTGAAGGCACAAATATTAAACAAAGCTGGGAACAAATGCAGGTATTAAAGAGTCAACAAAACTAAAATGAACTCTCTAAGTCGTAGAGTAATTTATAAAGCACCAGCTGCACCTGGGACACTGCTGGTGTGGAGGGGAGAAGGAAATGACAAAGCACTGTCCAAAAATGACTCAGATCCAAGTAAAAGCTAAGCAGGTCTTGCACTGTACAGCACCAGGCCTGCAAGGAGCAGCCATCAGAGGTAATATAATCTGGAAAACAACAGCAAGAGTGCAAACAGGAGACGCATCCAGCGTTACCTCCCGTGGCCTCGTGCTGAGGGATCCCAGCCGTGCTCATGGAAACACCAAGAGTTCAGTGCACATGAATTTATTGAGGCAAGACCAAACCCCAACTGAATTACAAAACATCTTTTGCTTTATTAGCTGAGATAGAAATAGAATTAAAAAGTAACAGCAAGGCTAACCATGTAGTTTATCTAGAAAATTTAGTTACACCATATTGAGATGTCAAAATGATAACAAGTGTGGTGACTGCAGGGATTCCTGGTGCACAGGGGAGCAATCAGTCTGCACTGGGGTTGAAGTGGCAACAAGAATCACAAAAAACACTGGCAACATTACCACACTGAGATTGTTTTTGCATTGGAAGATTATTCCAGGCACAAGTGCCTCACCACAACTACTCCGAGCAGCTGAAAAAGGAGCAGGACAGGAGGTGGCAAGGTTTTAATTTGGAGCCTTCTCTTCCTCCTGTACAGCAATAACCTGTTTAATACCTGCTGTTAATGCCATGCAGGCCTGTCAGCAACAACCAAATCAATAAAAAAGAGACAGGGCAAAATAAGCCTATTAGGCCAAGTCTCTACCCAATGCATTTTATGATCCTGGGTTTAATTGGACAAGGTGCTCGAACTTATCACGAGCTGCTAATTATGATTAATCTAACCAATTTAGCAGTCCCTAATTAAAAACAACAGCCCACAAACCTTACCTCAATAGCAGAGTGGGAGCCTGAAGGCAGTGGGAAGGGAGTGACAGCCATCTGGTTGACTGCATCTTCACTTCTGTACAACAAAACAACAACATGTTACACATCAGACCAGGGTGGACAAACTTCTCCTTTGAGTTGCTTCTGCCCATTAAGAAAATACCTCACTAGCATGAGAACTGTTTCTTACCAGAGTTAGAGCTTAGAAAATCACTTCATTTTTGCTGTGGTTCTTTGCTCCCCAACAGATCACACCCCTCCAAGGGACCAGAGTAGGTTCATCTGGACCACACTGACATCAGGGCCTCTGGAAATCTAATTTTGTGTGGATTAGGATTTGTGAGGATGCAGTTGGAGTTTATGGTCCCTACACATCCATAGATGTGCTAACACTCAGCCTCTTTTAATAGTCTCTGCATTTGTAAATTGCTTGTTTATAGTTTCATGTTCACATTACTGAAATACAGTACCTGTTTTAATATAACAGATTGCTTTTTCTTCTTTTGTTCATTTTTGCTGTAGTCTTTTCTAAAAGATTCAATGTAAAAACTTGGAAGAGATTTTATAAAATGCAGAGGAGATGAACATTGATTCTCCCTACACATAAAGTGAATTATTTTTCCAAAATGCTTATGATGTATGGCATTTTCTTCTCACTCTTTAAAATGCCTCTGAAGCTGACATCTGATTAGCTTGTGAATGTTTTTTCCTTTAATAGCATTCTGCCTTGCTAATGTTTTTCCTCGACTGCCATTGAAACGGATTTGTTTTCTGGAATTAGCTCTGCATTTTTTTGGCCTCTGTAAAACAAAACCAGGTAACAGGTGACTTCAGTGGTATCACCTAAGGCAAAACATCACAGAATCACAGAACGGTTTGGGTTGGAAGGGACCTTAAAGATCATCTCATTCCACCCCCTGCCATGGGCAGGGACACCTCCCACTGTCCCAGGCTGCTCCCAGCCCCAATGTCCAGCCTGGCCTTGGGCACTGCCAGGGATCCAGGGGCAGCCCCAGCTGCTCTGGGCACCCTGTGCCAGGGCCTGCCCACCCTCAGAGGGAGGAATTTCTTCCCAATATCCAATCTAAATCTACCCTCAGTCAGCTTAAAGCCATTCCCCCCTGTCCTGTCACTTCATGCCTTTTCACAAAGTCCCTCTCCAGCCTTTTTGCAGGAGGAATCAGTGATGTTGCTGCTTCACAGGTACAGTTCTTAGATGAAAGAAGTGACTTCTCATGGCTCTTCTGGGTTTGATTTCTGGTCCTGTTTACTACATTCCATGTTACTGTGACACGAGCAGAATTTTTTCCTCTTTAATTTCTGGAATAAACTATTAGACTAGTATGTCTTTAAACACATTTTATGGAAGTGCCTGGAAGAAAAAAAAGTCTCATTTTCCTGCTGAAGGGTTAAAACACATGGAGCTAGCATGTTCTGATCACTGAGAAATAACACTGTGAATCAACAGCTCTCAGCACAGCAGAGAACGGGAGTCACAGGCATTTGAAATGATAAATCCTGCAGGCAAAGGTTGGTGAATTCATTTGCTTATCTTCAACCACACAGCCACACAATTCAAAGGAGCTGGTTGGGTGCTGCTCAGTGCTGTCCTGGCTCCCAGCCTCTCCTCCTGGCCCTGCTCAGAGCCTTGCAAGAGTGAGAACCCAGGCTGGGAGCGGGTTCGTGGTGCAGAGACGCAGGGCCAGGACAGGCATCTGAGGCAGGCACGGAACCAAGCCCATGAATTTCATCAACATTTCTCAATTTCCAGGTGCATTTTACTCTGCAGGGCATATTGGGCAAGGACATTTTCCCTGCTCTTATCTTCGTGAGACATCGATCTCATTATGGTCGGTGCTTTTCTAACCTACAGGAATAAATCAGCACGGGAGGGGCCCGGTGATTTTTCCTTGACAGCAGAGGTTTTCCTGACAATAGTTTATGTGAAGAACAATCAGCATGAAAAGTAACCCCACTCTGCAGCTCACAATGCAGGGTACATGCCGTGCAATTATGAGCAAACATGGAAGTAAAAAGGAATATATACAAGCTTTTATAAGAAGCACCCTAAAAATTGCTAGACAGGAGCTTCATGACAAACTGGGGTGTAATTAATTATCCAAACTAGTTTTCACTTCATACCCACACACCTTTGTACTTTTTTCCACCAGTGGGAAAATATCTTTATGCAGCTTTAAGTGGATGGCCATTTTTATTCCAAGCAATAAAAAACCACTTATGGTAATTCCCCAGGGAAAAAAAATGCAAAAATATAAAAATCCCCAAGGTTACACAGTGTCACAACTTGTAATCTCCCCCTGCTAGGACTCGTTCATATTTAAATACTTTAATGCTGCTTCAAAGGAGAATGCTTCAAAGCAGAATCAAAGTGGGAATATATTTTAAAGTGACAGATCTAATAATAAATTGCTGTTTCTGCTCTCCACTTCCACAAGTGTCCTCAACTAAAACGTGAATTTATTTACGACTAAAAGGAGCAATCATTTTCTTTTGATGCAGGGGCAGACAGCTTAGAAGCTGAACATCATATTCAAATTACAGTGACTGCAGACGAGCATCCAACATATTTGCCAATAGTTGCTCCAGAACCACCTCCAAAAAAGCTGTTCTCAGTTAATGGTGCTCAATATTGCTTGGGGTTAAGGTGTCTAAACATTCACACTCAAGATCAGCCTTCATTCCGGACTACATTTTACTTCTTTCTAGTCTAAATAGGACCCCTGGACCTTCCCCAGAGAAAAACTCCTGATGTTTTGCTCCACCTGCAGCTTCAGCAAAGGCAAATACATTTATTACTGACTTAACTGCCACAAATACTCCGTACAAAAGAAGCCTAAAGAGAGCCACCTGCAAATATAAATCTCAAGGGAATACTCATTCCACGCTGCAGGAAGGAAGCCTGAAGGGAAGTTGGAGTTGGGTGCTGTAAGGCAAAACCCAGAGAAATCCCAAACCAGACCCACTCAGAGGGGCAAATGATTTAATTTATCACAGGACACACGGACTTGTTCTTTGAGGGCTCCTGACAACTGTTGTCTCTTCACAGACGTTCAGATGTCCTCAGGATGTCTCAACTAAGGGAGAAGAACCTCCTGCCAAAATCTCTGCAGCCACACAGCTCATCAAGGCTGAGAGAGCATTTGACAGCAGCTTTGCAAGGGGCTGTGGACATTTTTGTGGGAATACAAAGTACATCAGGAACCAGAAGAAAAAGCCAAAAGCTTGTATGAAGTGACACAACATCTTAGATGGAACAGAGCTGTGGAACAAGGGAATAAAGGTTTCCTCTGTAAGATGACACCAGGACAAAGTCCTGCAGATTGTGGAAAACATCTATTGTTCACATCCTGCTTCTTAAATTACAAAAAAATCAGGGCAGGATCTTGTATTTTCTCATCTTTGTCTTCCCTCTAGAAGCTCCTTTGGAAAAGAGGAGCTGCAGAAAAGCTGCACACTGAGCAGCCACACTGGGTTTCTCCTCCAGCTGGGGCAAGGCAGGACTTTTGTGTTGCGCATCTTCCCGAAAAATCTCTCCTATGACAGCAAGAACAGTCTTGTTCTCCACTTCCTCTGCACCCACTCCCAATTACATGGGAGCCACAGGCATACAGGTATTTTAAATGAACAACTAATGTTCATATAAGCTGCAGCTTAGGTCATCAAAGGTTTTGAAGGAGCCCAAATTACTGAACTTCCTGAACCGTGCGCCTGTTCCCACATGTGTATGACAGAGAGGAGGAAACAGCTCTGGAGAAAACAGGAAAAGTTCAAACTTGCACACACACAGGGCCTGGCAAGGGCTTATTTTTAAAGCTTTCCCACATGAAAGAACCTCAGCAATCAAAGCAAGTAAAAACAGGAGTTGATACTCTTAAAATGTGGCCAATTATGGAGGTTTGAACAAATGTAAAAATAATTTCTAAAGCATGACAGTATTTGAGAGTGGCACTAAACATCAAGTGTCACTTCTAAAGGCTCTGAAAGAAGAGTGAAAGCCACAGCAATGGGGAGTGTTGAACAACCCAGACACTGCCCTGGTTTCCCCAGTCCTTGGAGTAGAAGGATCTGTCTCCTTTGCACATCACCATAAATACCAGGAGATTACACCTGGAAATGGAAGGAGGGGTTGGGTGACACATTTGTGGGCTTCACTGAGGAGCTGCAATGCCATCAGTAGGAAGCAACAATATCAGAGCAGTGACTGCAGTGTGGGAGGGCTCTGGACAGGTAACTGATGGCATTTAAACCAGAAAAATCCCTCACTATTAAAGCATTTCTCATGTCTCATCACAGCACAAGGCAATTTTCTTTTAAGGGATAAAGGCAGAGCAAAGAGTGACTCACAGGACCGAACACAATGGGAGGATGGTTTGAAATCAGTGGAACTCACTTGGATTCAAGCATTCAGATATATTTGATCTGCTTGTTAAACCAACACTGAAGCATCAAACCAGATTAAAGGCAGTTAACTGAGCATGGAAAAAACATTGAATTTGCTGAATCATAAAATTCTCACTGTAAAAGAGCTTTCTGATATAAACTGGATTTCCTACTCCAGATGTAAAATCTAATTATACTGTCTCATTATGCATGCTACAAGGATGGACTTAAAACACATGAACAAAACCCACAATGGGTAGAAACACATCCTGTTTTGGGAACTGGGGCACAGGCACTCCTACAGGAATCAAGTCCCTTTCTCCTATTATTACCCGGCTAATTCCTGGTGGAGAATCAGCCCAAGAATTTCAAGAGGCAACTAAGACATTATATCCCTTATTGCCCCTGAAAAAAGAAAAGTGACACTGTAACTGCAAATCTTTTAGATGCTCTCAGAAGCTCAAGTAATTAATGAGACCACTGGGAAACAGGGCTGTGTTAAGACCTATATTTTGGAACCTGGCCAAAATCAACTGTTTTAAATCATCATCATCAACTTAATTGAGGAAAAGATGCTCATAAAGCAGAGTGAGAAGCCTTCAAACATGAGGGGATGTCTGAGATTCTCACAACAGCCACTGAGCTGCATCTCATCAGCAAAAATTCCAGGAAGGGGTGGGAATGCAATTGTAACACTACCTGGGTGTAAAAAAGTGTGAACAGATTTTTATAGCACAAATGGTAAGTCAGGATTTTAGCAAAAAGTCAAAAAGGCTGAGGACACCTTTTATCCTTTATCTTTTTCTAGAAAAGAAAATAAAATTGGGGTTGAAGCTGGATGATCTTTAAGGTCCCTTCCAACCCAAACCATTCTCTGAAGTTATTTAATGATAGTTATTACAGCTCTCACAGAAAGGCTTTTCTGTGCCCAGGAATTTCTGGGCTTCTTTCACAACTGATTAAGGAGTTTATGGAAACATCCCCCTGCCCTGCACATGAACCAAAACACCAGGAATAGGAAAACCTTGATGCTGCTTCCTGCTTCCAAGTGGAAAGCAGCACGCTTATCACTCAGCATCCTCCATCTCAGGGAAAAAAGGCCTCAGGGTAGCAGAGAGGGCACTTGAAATAGCCCAAGAATTCCACCAGTTTGGCTTTTATGCCCTGGGTCAGCTCAGTCAGGACCTTTTTAGGCTGTGGATTGATATGTTTCTGCAAAATTATAATCTACTCAGGTTTTTCACTGGTGAAATGAGAATATTTGTATTTTCATGAACATGAAGACCAAATTAATTTCTCTCACAACTCTTGCAGTCCATGCCATTTTGCTATGGTGAGCTGTGGTGTAACGTGGCCAAAACACATCCAGGGGCACAAAGAGGCCACAGCTCATGTTTTCACTCAGCAGCATCCACTGGATTTGTGGTCTGAGGTGGAGGAAAGGGAAGGACAAGGCAGACTGGGCTCATGGAATAGAGTTTACACGAGAAGAGAAAATAATTCTTGTTTCTCCTTAAAATCCACATTTAAGAGAGACAGTCTAATCTGTCTTTGCTAGAACTTGACCACACATCAAAAAACAAGGGACAGTGGTTTTCTCCCCACGTTTGGGGCAGTGCTCCTGTTACTAAGGACATCCTCTCAGTGGGAGAATTCCTGCTTTTTGCTGTTCCAGTGGCTGCCTGGGTTGAGCAAACAGACCCATCAGTTGTCAGTGTAAGGCCAAGAGACATGACAAGACATTGTGCTCTTGGGAAGACAGGCGTTTACAACCTCAGCAGCACCATTTGAAAGTAGAAATTGGGGGTTTTTTTAAACTCTGAGGTGGAAACAAGAATCACCCAGTGGTATTTCCAATATCTATTTCTAGTATCTCTTGAATATTTGAGATGAATTTTTGCCTTGAAACTCACAATCTGAAAAGGAGAATTTTAGCTAAGAACCTGCATGGCCTTTGTGTCTTAAACACAATCCAAAATATGCACCAAGGACGTCCAGTCCCTGGCAAGTGGAGCTGACAGGGCCCATTCCCTGGAGTTCTGCTTGGAGCACCAGGGCAGGCTGCAAGGAGCCCCCACTCTTGGCTTGAGCTTTCACAAGTTGTGGTTTTGCCTCTGGAACTTCCAACTAGACACATTTTCCACACGCAATTAAATAATGGTGAGTGAGCTGTGGGACGTGACGTTTAATTTTCAGTGGCTGGGGAAAGTAACACGGGAGCTGCAGGCAAGAGCATTAATCTCCTCCAGATCCTCGCAGCTGCCAAGGATAGCAACTCATTCCTCACGGTGCTAATGCTGCTCTTCCATCATTTCTGGGCACGCTGCACCAGGCAGAGCCGTGGCACTAAATGTACACATTTATATGCATTCACCCCCAGATTATTACATTGTTCACAGGGAGGCTGTGGATGAGCCAGGAATATAAAACAATATCAAGTATGATGCATATGTTGGTGGGAAGACCACCTTATAAAATGCCATGAGGGTAAGCACCCAACAAAAGTCACAGCTCCATTTATTCATAAATACACATCTATGAAATTCCAGCCTATTAAAGCATGTAGGAGTCCCGGGAAAGAGACAGCTTCTTCCCAGACCTCCTGCCCAGGGTCATAGGAGCAACACTTCCTGAACTGCTGAGGGAGTGCATGCAGGTGTCTTCAATTCATGTACAAAGAGAAAAAATTTTCATGCTTGGAGCAAAAGAAAAATGCCCACATGCAATTTTTATGCAGATGAAAGGATGTTTTAGCATATTCCCTCCCACACAATCCATCCCAGGGCTCCTTGGCAAAGTCAGGCTTCCCCTCTGTACAAACAAGCCACTGCTCACTTTCAAAATCCTCTTTTGATGCCCACACAAAGGTATCCTTCAGACTTCCACCCAGCCCATGCTCCATATGCTCCATCCCTGCTCCTCTCCCAGCAATCCCAAGCCTCTGCACCATTTCCACTCCCTCCTGGCTGGATGAACAAGCTGCCCTCTCCAACCCTGTGCTGAACCATCCCAAAGCACTTTAGAAAGTTGTGGGAGAAGCAGCTCCCAAGCCCACGAGGAATAGCTCAAGTTTTCAGCAGACACCCCTAAAATAAGCATTCATTTCCCTTAGATTTATTTTTTTTTAAATTATTATGGAGAACTCTTCAACTGTTCCAAGAAGAATAGTCAGGGAAAAGGCTTACTCAGCTTCAAAGAGAATTGAGAAAGTTCAGCATGTGCAAAACAGGCTAAATATGTAAATATGTCATGGAATAGGCTAAAGTGCAACAAATGTTTTGATGAGAACTGTTCTTACCGTATGAAAACCAGCTTGACCTTTGATGGGGCAGTTTTAATGATTGCAGAAGCATTCTGGTGGCTTCTTCCATACAATATCTGATTGTTTATCTGTTAAAAGAAAATGATTTTCATGTAAGTGGAGGAGTGCACCTTGTTTTAATTTATACCACCAAGACTTCCAAGTTTACTGTGGGATAAGGAGATAAGACTCAAAGAAAATGTGGTCTCCAAATCTTGATCTGTATAAAACAGGAACCAATGCAGAGCTAATTTACTGTTATTAGTAAACCACAAACGAGAGAAATCTTTTTTGTTTTCCACAGGTCCCTTGAATGGGTTTTATGGATTATTCCCAGATTTTTGGAAAACAACTTGATCTGAGAAGAATCATATGGATGTGACAACAGCACAGATGTTTAGACAGACATTCCTGCACTTTGCCTGCAGGCTCTGGCTCTTTAGGAAAACTGGCTGTTAAGATTGCACCGAGTCCTCAGTTCTGCTGAAGGAAACAGGACTGGGAGTCAGGGAGAAGAAGGACAATTTAAGGACACGATGCCACATCACTTTTGCTGTGATGGATCTACACCTGAGCACAGCAGCAGACACCAGGCACTGCTTCGGACACTTTTGCTGTGTGCAAGGAAATGCTGCAGCTTTCAAGGGAAACAGCCTGGCCACGACACGGCCCAGGTGGGCAACAAGGCCGTGGCACCTGGATTGTGTCAGCACTGGTGTGGCCACAGCACCAGGGCAGTGACTGACCACTGTGCTGGGCACTGCTGAGGCACCTCCAGTGCTGGGGTCAGTTTTGGGGTCCCCAGTCAAAGAAGGACATGGAGGGGCTGGAGCGTGTCCAGGGAAGGGAATGGAGCTGGGAAGGGGCTGGAGCCCCAGGAGAGGCTGAGGGAGCTGGGAAGGGGCTGGAGCCCCAGGAGAGGCTGAGGGAGCTGGGAAGGGGCTGGAGCCCCAGGAGAGGCTGAGGGAGCTGGGAAAGGGGCTGAACCTGGAGCAAAGGAGGCTCAGGGGGGACCTTGTGGCTCTGCACAAGTCCCTGACAGGAGGGGGCAGCCGGGGGGCTCGGGCTCTGCTGGCAGGGAACAGGGACAGGAGGAGAGGGAACGGCCTCAGGCTGGGCCAGGGGAGGCTCAGGGTGGACATTGGGGAAATTTCTTCATGGAAAGGTCTGTCCAGCCCTGGCACAGCTGCCCAGGGCAGGGATGGAGTCCCCATCCCTGGAGGAATTTAAAAGCCCTGTGGATGTGGCACTTGGGGACATGGTCAGTGGTGGCCTTGGCAGTGCTGAGGGAACAGTTGGACTCCGTGTCTGAGAGGAGTTTTCCAACCTAAACAATCCTATGCTTCAATGCTGCAGTTTTTTCCTCCCACTCTAAATTTACAACATAATATTTACATTCACATTTGATATACCAATGCTGCTTAAAACAATAACGACAACGGAGCCCAGGAACAATTTAGTCGTGATTATAGAAGGAATTTTTGTTACTGCAGATGTTTGTATTGGATTCTGGGTTTGTGATCTTAGAAGGATTTTTTTTCATTCAAACAAGAAGGAACAGGCCAAGTCTCCCAGCCTGGTGTGATATGGGCTAGTCAGACACATTGGGAATATTCAAAAATGTTATTTTCAGTGGGTCAAAACATGATGCAAGTTCATCAGTTAAACAAGGACAATGCAAGGACAAGAATAAACGCCCTAACACTTGATTACTGATCGGGATTGAAGTGCAAAGTATTGACCTGCCAAGAGGGACCCAAGAAAGCTCTAGAAGGAAATATCATCACATCACCATTCCTAAGGGGGTTGATATGGTTCTGTCTGCAACTGCTGTGGTGGCAAAGGCAGGGCGGGGAGCAACATCCTGGGTCAGGCTTCATTAATCAAAGATCAATTTAAAAATCCAGTGGCAAAAATGAATGAATGAATGAATGAATGAATGCTCAGCTGCATTCTGGCTTCAAGCTCAACTTGAAATTTTCAGTAAGTTTGTTGACTTAATTTCTCTAAGATCAAGAAGAAATTGTTCACTGGGAATACTGTATGCTTTACAAATTGTTTGGATTTAGTTAAATTACCATCAATTTTCCTAAACAGCAGACTTCTTAGATTAAAATTTATAGTCTTTACTCTGGCTAAATTAATCCTATTCACGACATGTATCAAATAGTCCAAACTTTAATTAGCTGTGAGCTGGGTCTGTAAGTTACAATTATTTAATTACTCCAAAATGAAAGCATAATCAAAGTAATATATCTCCATAAGGTTTTGGACTGTCCTACAGAGTTATTACCCCTAGTATCAAGTTTTCTTGTTTTTTTTTAAAGTAGACTTTCTTTTACAAAATAAATTAATGTCCCGTTAGCTGCAGATACCACAGTGATGAGCAAGGCACCAAAGCCTACTTAAATAAAACAAAACAGAGAACATTTAGGGTTTCAGAAGAAACACCATTTAAAATCTTTCAAATTAAATAAAGTAGCACGTCAGATCAACCAAATAGTACTCTGGGAGTCAAAACCTATAAATCTGTGCTTTACTTTTTGCATTAGAGATTAGGAAAGAAAAAGAAAGCCTCAACTAAGCAAAAGAAATAAACTGATCTAAATCAACCTCAACTCTTCTTTAAATGTCTCTTTCCATAACCCCTTGGAAAGCCAGCAGAGCAGAGAGAAAGATAAAAACTTGCTGCAGGTATGAGGTCAGGTCAGCACACAAGTTCAGTCTTTAATGTAATCACACATTGCTTTATGGCAGATTTAATCACAGATCCCAAATGTACTGTTGCCTTCACCTACAAAAGTTTTGGTTTACAGTTTCATGCACTGAAGTAGCAGAAAGTACAAACTCACTGAAATCCGAGCTCTTGAGTTCAGAGGGAAAATCTCCAGGATTGTTTGCTTCTCAAACTTTAATTTGCAGAAGAGAAACATTAGATATGGATATTAAAAAAAAACCCCAACCCGCACTGTTTTTACTACGTGGCAGTAATGGAAATCCATAAAATTAGTATCATCTGATTTTTATGAAAATCAAGTTAAATGATACCCCAAAGCTAGTAAAAATACTGGCTTAGCTTTCTGTAATAATTATTTCTTTGTACATTGCACTGGGTTCCTTCTTACCACAGGAATTGTAGCATTTCAAGACACAACCAGACTCTCTGAAACAATGGGGAAAGTTTCAAACCCTTTTTTATCAGTCAAATTTTATATACTGCAACCCCATAAAGTACACCGAGCTCCCAAATAACAAAGCACAAGGAAAACATTGGAAAGAAAAACTAATTAGAATGTGAATTTCCCTTTCCTCACCAAATTTCTTGCTGGGCACATGTTCAAACATGTGCATCATCTAAAGTGATCAACAGACCATAAAATCCGTAAGGACAGAAAATATCCTGCTCTGAGCTGGCAGCTGATCCCTGTGGTTCCCCACCTGGGGAGTGTGGAGAAAGGACATTGGAAAGCCACAGATTGTCTGTGCCCTGCTGCTCAGCAACCTCCCCCTCGCAGCTTTACCTGCTGGCAGCTTGAAAATCACCACCCAAACCCAACCTGAGCTGGTAACCTGCACACAAAGCACACGAGGAAAGGATTTCTATCCTCTTTTCAAAAGACCAAAACGACACTGGAGCAGTTTGTCCAGAGAAGCTGTGGCCTCTCCATCCCTGGGAGTGTCCAAAACCAGGTTGGATGGGGCTTGGAGCAAGCTGGGATAGTGGAAGGTGTCCCTGCCCATGGCAGGGGGTGGAATGAGGTGATCTTTAACATCCCTCCCAACCCAAACCATTCTGTGATTCTGCTCTATGATTCCACAACAAATAAACTGAGAATTAAATGCCAATCTGCCACATTTTAGAACAAAAATGGCATTGTGAGTTTGGCTGGGTGGCTCATTTTCTTGGGCAGAATACTGCTGTATCTATTATATTATTACAGCACAACTTCTATTTATCTAAGCCTCTTAAAATAAAATAGCAATAAAAATGCATTTAGCACAAAAGCTCCCTCGCTTTGAGCTATGACAAAAATGGCATAAAGAAATAAAATGTAATAATTGTCTCTTGGGCAACAGTCCAGAATGGACAACAGGCAAACTTTTACAGCAATTTTTGACTCTAAAGACTGGCTTTTACCCTTTCAAGAGGTGACAGAATAAAACACAGAAAGGGTTGGGTGGGAGAGGACCTTAAAGCTCATCTCATTCCAACCCCTGCCATGGGCAGGGAAAACTCCACACCCAAAGGAGCAGTTTCTTTCCACCTCCTGCCCCATCTTCAGCAAGAGAAGGGGGAGAAGGCAGAACATCCCAACATCAGTAATTCAGCGTAACAGGGCTCTGAACAGCCTGGTTTATTAATAGAACTCAGCTGACTCTCTCATGGGGAGATGATAATAACAAGAATGATAATAATGATAATAGCAGGGTGGATTATTCAGTGTGAATAAGAGCTCCTGACAGGACAGGCCCATGCAGGGCTGAGGAGCAGCAGGACTCGAGGCACAGGTACAGCTCCAGGTGAACCTGCTGAGGGCCATGCTGGGCACAATCAGCCACAGGACTGAGCCCCGGCTAACAAGACGTGAAGCAGTGCAGACACCTGCACTAAACCAGCAAGAGAGCGAGGCAGGAGCACCACAGATGGTTCCTTTGCTCGGAAAAAGAATGGAAAAGCAGAACTCGTGTCCTGTAAAAAAAAATATTCTTCTGCACAGGGACCAAATTCTGACCCAAGTAGTTTCCCCACATGTATAAAAGTAGGATGAAAGGACCTTCTTCCCTCAAAAAGCTGTTTTCTCCAGCCACATAGCCATCCAAAATACATCACTGAAGAGATATTAAAAAATAATGATCACATGCAGGTATTTTATGTGACCTGCATTTCCCTCAATGTCAGGTTGTGAAAACAAGTCAGGATCATGCCCCAAAAGACTACTGTTGTTTGCACAAGCCAAAAGTGAGCTGGTATTTCATTGGTTCAGTAAAAAAAGATTTTATGAATAAGGAGCTGAGGCAATCTGGCAGCATCCCACATCCTTCAACTGACTCCAATCAAACTCCAGTTCAAAAGACAAATGAACAGGTAATATCTATCTGTGTAAATGGCCAGGCCATTAACCTTAACTCCACCAAAAGCCCCAGGGAATAATCTGCACACCCTGCAGTGGCATCCTCTGTTTCAATGGAGCAGGACTGTCCAGCAGGAATCACTGGGGCATCCCAGGACAGCGCAGAAATGCCAGAGGCTTCCCAAGATGTGAATCCCTTCTCTTGCTGAGATGTTCCAATACTGAAAATCGAGGTGTAACTAAAGATGCAGATGCAAATGTACCCAAAACGTGCAGTTAGGTGAGAACCAGGCACGAGTTCTGTCATCTCCTCACTGCACATGGCTAATGCACCACCCCCTTCCTCTGTAATGCAGGATGTTTGAATTTATCCTTTGCTATAAGGAACTGTCCTCCTGCTCACTGGTGGCACATCTTGAAGTGGATTGCAAAGATAAACAAGGTATTTACTAAAGCCTCCTTGATGTTTTACTTGAAGCTTGGAAGTTTTGGGATGGAGAACCTCACTTTCCTTCTACCGAAGGAAAAAAAATATTTTTATTTCCAACTTAACAGGGAGAGGAATGAGGGCAACACCACCACCTTGGGAAATGCTCCTTCATACCTTTTCTCACCCTTAAAATGAAACCAGCTTCAGATGATGGTGTTTTTATAGCAAAAAAAAGTCTTTCTTGAACTATGTGTATTGAAACTCCCTAATTACAGAATTGTTAGACAATGACAAATGCTTGAGCAGTTCTAACTGTTCCCAGGGTATCCCCAGGCAGGCAAACTGCTCTTTCTCGAGTCAAGAAATGTGAAAAAATAGGTGGTTTTCTGACTGCACAGGGAGTTGCTGAAAGATCAAAGCATCACCACCCACGGAGAGCAGCAGGTCAGCAAATCCCTGCTCTTCAGTGAGAGTCTCTCTCCAAGGGGAAGATCCCCAGGGATGGATGATTTTTTTAAACCACTGAAGCAATCACGACGTGGGGAATCGCTGCAGGTACCACAGCAAAATGTCATTTTGCAACAGCCCAGAAAACCAGATGAAGGAGAAGCTGCATTTTCAGGCTGAAGGTGAAGCAAGGAGACTGGAGAAAAAGTGAAGACAAAATACTCCACTTGCTAATGAGCTCTCTTGCCTTGTGCGTGAACTCGTGCCAGACACAACTAAAGAAAATAAGTATTTTAAGTTGCAACAGATCAAAACAGATTATAGCATGAAATTTATTTCCAGGATAGGGAATATCCCTGTCATCTGTAAAAACACATATGGTAACGTTGAGGGGGTTTTGGCTTTTTTTAACGCAAGGTGTGAATTTCCCTGTAAAACCACACTTGCACTCCAAGGATTGATTTACTGTCCCCTTCCTGCCTTTCAACAGTCCCTCCCTACGCAGAGCTTGTGAACATGCTGAGAGCACAGACTTCGCTGACAAGACATTGCTTTTCACAGGCCAATGATTTTTGTTTCACTGCAAACACATTTACCTGCCAAAGGCCAAGTTCTCAGTTGGCATAAATCAGCACAGCTCCTCGCTCAGCCACCTAATTCCACTTGCAGGCTTTATTTAAGGTTCAATAATGACTCCACAGATGCCTCTCTCTCCCCGCACACGGGAGCTAAAGGGAACAATTACCTCCAGGAGTTCATCCCCGATGTGCATCCGTCCGTCCCGTCCCGCGGGGCCGTCGGGATTGATCCCAACCACGAAGATGCTCATCCGGGAGCGGTCCTTGTTGCCAGCCAGGCTGAGCCCCAGCCCATTCTTGTCTTTCTCGAGCTCAATAATGTGCAACTCTCCCGGGAGATCTGCATATCTCTGCCTGATTTTTTCTGGGAAGGTCAAACATAAAGGGAGTTAGAACATAAAGTGAGTTACACGCAGATGTTCAGCAACACACACAAATATGCCAGAAATTTATGGCTTCTCAGCAAATAGTGTTTTTAACAGAGGTCTTTTCAGCACAGGCTCTAAAATACCATTTGCTCTGTGTATATCAGTCACACAGCAAAATGCAGCATCAGCTGCAAATACTATTCACATTAAACCCACACTATTTTAATTATTTGTACAACAGCCTGGTTCCAAACCAAAACTTTTCTGAAAGGAGGGTAAACAAGGAAATTCCAGAGGCACCTTTACCTTACAAAACCTATCAAATTCAGGAAACTCTCGTAAAGTTCGAGCTGGTTAATTAACCACTGCGGGGAAACCGAAACACTTAATGGCTCAAACATTACTGCAAGCTCACATCTCAAGGTAAAACCTTCTGCTTCTTCCTGGTGACTCAGGAATCCTCTCAGCACGCTCTGCTTAACTCGACGGGCTGATTACGCAGAGCAGATGTCAGTGACAATGGAGATGAGTGATTGCATTTCTAAATGCAGCCTCACCAGACATTAAGGTAGTTATTTGTCTTTCATCTGCATTTCAAGCATTCCTGTGACAGAGCTCGATATATTTACAAAGTTATTCGGAGCACACGGTGTGGCTGTGGATGCTGACAGGTTAATCTGAATGTCCTTTCACCGCTGGCATGTAAACATCTATCACCATTGCTGGGGAGGGCAGTTCTTTCCCGTCTGCTTTCCCTTTACGGATTTTAAAGGCAGTTTAAACCACCACCTGCACCCTTCAGCTGGGCCACACATTTGAAAGAGCAAGTCAAAGTATATCCCTGTGGCTGGGTGTCACCTTTAGCACAGAGCCCAAGGTGAAAGAAACTGCTGCATTATGCATTAAAAGGAGAAATAAGGGATATTATATGTACAACCATATCCCTGAGTCAGCAGCAGGAGCTAGATCAATATTAGCTACTACCACTCTCCTGGGGAAGCATATTTTAGCAGTATGATTTAACTGCTGTAGTGAATGTTCCCATGACAACGAGAAAGAGGGAAAAGAGCTGGGGAAGGTGAGAGGGAGGCAACTAAAAGTGAATAAAAACTGCTGAGAAGAAAGAAGATGGGGCAGAGATGTTCCTTCCACAGCTCCTGTGCTGCCAGGGTGATTTAGCTGAACGTGGGACATTCCCAGTGGCTCTTCTCACCAAGGGTCCTTCCTGAGTAATTGCTCCAGCTGCAGCAGCCCCTTGTGCCTTGGCAGAGCCCACTGGGACATGGAGAGCAGCTTCCCATCTCCAGCCCCAGGTGCACCCAAGAGAATTACCCACACTGAGAGCAACACAGGCACCAACCAGCTCTCCCCTCACTGTATTTATGGGCTGCCATTTTCCTGCCATGCTCAAAATCCCCAGTGCCTGAGCCAAAAATCCCAGGGGGCGTACAGTAAGGGTGGGATGTTATCCCTGGAAAGCTGCTGAAGCCCTACAGAGGTCTGCAGAGAATATCACAAAAAAAAAAAAAAAAAAAAAATTTAGAAAACTCGCTTGTTACTATCAATTATATGGCCCAAAAAATTCATGTAACTTCATTAAATGGAAATCCATGTAGCTGCATGGTTCTTTAATGTATTTCTTAACTAATGGAGTCAACATGTAATTAGAGGTGTGGTTTGCTACATGGATTTGGAAACTGTTTTTCTCTTCTTAATAACAAACCAGCAAGACAGGAAGGGTCTCAAAAATGGTGTTTCTGAAAGCAAAGGAGATACAGGCACACAGAGCCACACCTGGTTTATTCACAGTACCGAGGTTTAACTTCTTTGCCCATGAAGCCAAGACAAGACCTGAAGAGCTCTAAGACATTTGCTGCCCACCACAATTAGACAAATAACTCATTACAGCACAGCAAGGAGCAGCAGTACACCCCAGAAACGGGGCACCAGCAGAAAAGGATTTTTCTTGCTGATTGCATTTTTGTGGCTAAAACAAAGAATTGGCGCCGGAGGGCTGCTGTCGATCACTCTCTGCCACAGTTCCCTCCACTGTTTGTTGTACACGGGTAACACATCTCACTTCTGTTAGCCAGGAGCAAGGAACATGTCTGAAGCGTAATTTTAACAACTCACAGCCGGGTGCACAGACAGGAGCTGAAGGAGCAAGGAACACACATGCTTAAATGCAGTGCAGATGAAGCTGCACATCTTCAGAGACTGCCTCAAAACTCATTTCTGGCTTGTCAGTAAAAACCACTTGAAATTCCCCAGCATGAGCAGCCCTGTGACACTGCAAACACATTGCTCCAGCCTCTGCCTGCAGACAAAGTGCCTCCTCCGAGACGGACAGTAAGTCTGTAATTCCACCGTGTTTCCTCCCCAAAATGAGTTTGCTCACATGGGAGAAATGTTGGCAGTTCAGAAGTACATGTATATTCCTTTCTGAGCTGGGCTGAAACTGAAAGTGAGCTTTAATCCTCCAAAAATCAGTCGTTTGGGCAATTGCCCCACTAAAGTTCCTGGTCTGCCTGCGTTGGGCCAGGGCTGGAAACCTGCTGAGTTGAATCCCAGCTCCGTGCTCCAGCTGTGCCAAAATCCCCCACTGTGGGAACAAATCTTTGGGTAAAGAAAAAATTTATCTGGGCAAAAAGCACAGACCAACTCCAGGGTTGGTCACTTTATTTGTTAAGGGGTTGGGTTGTTTTCTTTGGGGTTTTTTTTAAGCGCCTTCCCTGTTGTGCCATTTGCTGGAAAAAATCCTTACAACAGAAGGAAGCCTCCGTGTGGACTAAGCCCTTGTTCCTAAATGATCACATTCATTTCCAAGCAACTGCTCCGTGGTTTGAAATGGCTGAGGTGACTAAGAGGTAAAACAGAGGGAGAGCAAGGAGGGAGGCACGAGGATGCTCCAGCCAGCTCCATTTCCATCCTGGCAGGAGGCACTGCTATCCTGGAGAAGGGACAAGCAGAGACACCCCTGCTTTTAAAATCAACCCTCCCTTAGCACAGGCTGCCTTCTCCCTGGCCAACAGAAGGTTCTGGCTCTCCCCAGTCCCACCTCCTGCAGTTCAGCCCTTGGAAGGGCTGTCCTGGCCAGGCAATAAATGACAACAAATTCCCAGCGGTGTTGCCTTACTCATCCAATCTGCATACAAATATCCTCTGGGCATCCAGCTGACTTCCTACAGCTCTGTCATGGTAGTCTCAGTTTGCCTCTTAATAAGAATCTCACAAGATTGTTTTAAACAAGTATTTACTGTTTAAACAAACGTGCATCTAAGGCATCTCCTTTTTAATGCCTTTTTCAGCTGCTTTTTCTCCCCTCCAGCTGGTATCAGTTTTCAGCTCTCTGCCTAGGGTTGGGGAGCCAGTTAGCATCTGCTTTTGCAAAGAATTCCATTATCTGCCTTCATTACCAGATACTTTACACGAGGCAATTGTAATTCTGTTGTTGCTGCATTACACATGGGACGCGGCATCTCCTGTTTTGGCACTACACGGGGCTGTTTCCACATTCGGTGACAATATGCCTATCACAACTTCTGCAAACACATCTCACCAGCTAATACTGCGGCCAGCTTCTCTTAAAAATACCATACAGATGTAACATGAACCAAAAGCATGAGTAAACGCTTTAGTGATCACTCTTGGAAGAATATTTCCCAGTTATATTAGCAGACAATTACATTTCAAAGAGAAACCCTGGAAATGGAAGACAACTGCTCTCAAACAATATACTATTATGCTGCTGCATGTGTTTCTCTGCCTCAGCCACTATTCCTATTATATTAAACAGAGAGATAAAAGAAATAAATGGGGACAATATGGTCAGGATATTGGAGTTTGCATGATCTAGTATTGCAACAAATACACAATTTATCTGCAGCAGCAAAACCAGACACCAGTTCTCAGGAAGGCAAGAGGCTCTTTAAATGACAGATATATAAAGGACTTGCAAAGGGCTGAGGAGCCTTTTTCCCAAGCCTGCTGAAATCTCCAGTTAAATGAGCTGAAAGGGAAGAGGTGTTGCTTTGGAAAATGGTGCCTCTGCGTGATGCAAATGAGAGTCCATCTAGAACAGGTAAAAAGAGGAAAGACAAAGCTCCGGATGACTCAGCGAGGTGATTTGGTTTAGTACCAAATGCTCAATATTAAAAATGTCAAGGCAAAACATAAAGAAAAGAAAAGGGGAAAAAAACCACAAAGAGAGACAACAGCTGATATTTGTATACAGAAGGTGATGCTGAGGATTTTACATCCCTCTCGTGTCGCCTCAAGATCTCTATTAGCAGCATATGCTGGCTTTTGGAGATCTCATTTATCAGCCTGTGCTCGTTCTAATGTGTTTATCTCCCATTTTTATCCCACAGCACAAAACCTGGTTACAGTCCTGGCCCTTCCCAGCACAGCTCAGGCAGCAGTGCTGCAGCACCACGGCCACTGCTGTCACTGGGTAATGACAGACATCAGAATGCAGGCAGCATCCACTGCACAGAGCCACCCTTGCATATCAAGCAACCAATTCCCTTCTTGATTTCACTACAAACATTAAAAAAAATTAATGTAGGAAGTCCCTTGAAAGCTAACCCTAGAGCTGTGAGGGCAGCACATCTAGTTTACTGATTACAACTTACAAGAACCTAAATAAGCATATTGAAGGGACCATAATTGAACAAATGGGGCTTAGAATTCTCCCACTACTAATAATATAATAAGCTTATTGTTTTAATCTTCCCACTAGCCCTCTATTCAGCTCCAAGGAGGCAGACAGTTCTTTAAAGGTTATCTCAAAAGCGATGCACTCCTCTGTTTTCGTGAGCTTCAAACTGAAAAACAGAGAGAATTTCTGTAATGCTTCCTTAAATTCCATTAAATCAGTGCAACTCTTCTCTCAGTGATCAGCAAGCATGAGAAAAATAGGGCAGTTATATTGAAAAATCTAAATGGAAGAGCCAGAGACCCTGTTCTGAGCAGTCCCCCTCCCACAGGTGATGACAGAGGACACATCTTCTAAGTGCTATTACCTCCAAACCCGGGGGCAGAGAGAGTTCCCCACCCGATCCAGAGACTCAGCATCCCCTACAATCTCCCTTTGACATCCCTCTGGCAACAGTTTGCTTCATGTGCACCGTTTGGAAACCATTTACCAAACCTGAAGTGACGATTTGCAGAGAAAAACAAAACTCAGCATTCCTATTTTCCCTTTGGCAGACTTCGGCTGATTCTCCCATTTAAGAAAAAGAGCTCCATGGCCCCTTCTTCCCCAAAATACCGTCAGCCAAAACACTCTAACATTACTTTTAATTCCATGAGAGAGAGAGCATGCACCAGGTGCCACAAACAGCTCAGGTGTGGGCTACACACCCTCACAAACACAACTCACCTGACCTCAAGTGAAAAGCTGGCATTAAACTCTCCTGAAACAGTATTCTTACCCTAACCTGAAGATTCCTTCTTTTCCTCTTGTTTTGTGTGAAGGATTTTGGCTTTCATCTGGGATCTCCAAGTTTCTTCTCATTGCTCCCTCCAGCTCAGGCTCCAATTCCATTTTCCTCCTCTCATTCTCAGCTCACAAGAGAAAACTTTCCTTCTCTCCCAAGGCTCTCCTTAAATCCCACTTGTCCCTCGCATCACTTTTTACAGCGGAAGGTGGAAATTTCTGCTGGTGCTTGTTAACTCATCCAGGAAGAAGGGGATAATGAGAGTCTCCACAATCCGCTTCAAGTACCATTTCAGTTTGAGCAGGTGGCATTTAGAAACTGTTACCATTAATTACCTCTTCCTATAATCAAGGAACCATCACACCCCCAAAGACAACAGCAGAGAGAAAAGTGGCTGAAAACCAGGTTTTGTGGTCCATAACCAATGCTTGCACCATCTCACACCAACATTTTGCACAAATGGAGCTTTTGCCAACGATTTTTTTCCTTATTCAGGCCCAAGGCTTCATTCTAAGGCTGCACTTCCATTACACAACATTTAAATCCTCTGAGGAAGAGATGTTGTATGTTTTTTTTAATTAAATGAGAAGGCCACGATGAGTCTGTTCATGCCCATGTTTATCCGGGATCTTGTAAAAGGAGATTTAGTGAAAGTGTGGTTAAGTACATCATCCTGATGTTAACAACTGGCGATTATAAGGGAATCTGCCTTCCCCTGCACACAATCCTTCCACTCATTTGCCTTTCAAATGATGCATTAACCCCCGTGAAAGCACTTGGGTTTCCTCAGAAGTGACCTCCTCTGGGTGCTGTGATGTGGCAATCAGTGACTCACTGGAGCTGAGCTGCGAGTGCCCCTGCTCCAGCCGATCCTCCCGCAGTCCTGCAGGCTTTGGAGGAAAGCACTGGCAAACGGGGTGTTTCCTCCAGATAGGAGACACGTTGCTGGAGCATCACACTGCCACTGCTTGATTAAACACAATCAAATAGCAACAAAGACTTTTTTTGCCTTTTGATAAAATCCTCTATGAGGATACAAATGGTAATGTGTAAAAATATATCACATCGTGGTTATGCCTAGGCCACAGAATGCCAGACTGAAGGCATTTTGGAGTAGTTAAATCCTTAAAATGTGAGGTAGGCTCCAATGACAGCTGCCATAGACCCCGTTTTTAAGAGAAAAATCCCATAAAAACACTCTGCTGTAAATATCCCTCCAAAAATATGCATTTTGTGGCACTATGCAGCTGAAGTCACCCAAGGCCAACACCCTGCACTCTTGCAGCCTGGGAGCATCCTGGAGATAAGGCTCAGTTATCTCTGCTGCACCTCCCCGAGGAAAACAGCCGTGCTCCTGCCTCACACAGCTCTCCAGGAAGCCTGGGTGTGTGAACAGGGCAGGAACATTAGGGAACACTGCAAAGTCCCAAGGAAATTCCAGCTGTCCCCTGGCACAGCATCAGGGATCTGTAAGGATGCACCAGCACCAGATTCCCAGATGCCGCGACAGACGATGCTTTAACGACCCCTTTTACAACTCAGTTTGAAAAACACCTCCCAGCTGGGACAGAAATTTCTTTCCCAACCTACTCTCACAGAATCACAGGACTCCAGGAGGTGGGAGGGACCCACAAGGGTCATCCAAGTCCAGCTCCTGGTAGGAGCAGGTTTTCTGGCTTGCTCCTGCTCACTTGGCTCTGGTAGGATCTGTGATCCGTTCCCTACGTTTGGATTTGAAAGCTGCTCGTTCATTTGATGTGTTTGAATCTTGGGAATTCTAATCCATTGCTTCCCCACTTGGTCTCAATGCAAACAAATGAATATTGTGAACATTTATATTCTTCCTCCCCTGACAGTAATAGTGTCAGCTGATCCTGACAGTGCTTCATCTTTAATAATGATGTTCCCACAGCGACTGGCACAGCCATTATCTTGGAATCTTTCTGCACGGAGTCTAATTAAAGAGAACCTTGTCAGAAACTGAGAGTTTGTTACCTAATGAAGACTTTTAGGGGCCCAGTGATAAGTAACTGCAAGAGGCAGCACAGACAACACCTCTCAGAAGTCGAGGTGATGAGACATTTCTCACTCAGTGATTCATTTAATTCAATAAATTTAAGAACCTGCAGTAAGAGCCTGAACCTCCTCCATCTAGAGTGGGACTAGAGAAAATAGAAAGGCTTTTTGGATTTAATAATAAAGACTTTTTGAGCAGCAAACACAGCCTGTATTGATGAGTCCAAAGACCTACAAAACATTTTTCAAGGAAGATCTCCAGGGGAACTGCCACCCCTTGTGAAATGTAGGAAAAACACTCAAACAATGTAAAACTTCACATAAAATCAGAACAGTTGCACTCACAAGCCATAAAAATAAAAAAAGACCAGGGAGCTGGTTGTGGAAGAGCAGGTGAAGGGAGGAAATGACACTGGGCACTGGGATAAGAGGTGATGGAGAGTCCCAACCCACTCCTTGCCACGGCAGCACAGCCCTGTGACACAACAGAGCCACGTCACAGTGACTTGACAATGACTAAATTAAACTTTAGGATTAAAAACCCCCACCATGGAAGTCTTAAGTATGCTGGCACAGCAGTTTTTAAATAGGCTGTGATGGTGATTAAACAGATTAAAGCTGGATGAGTCACTGGGACTGTAAAGCCCAGGGAAATGCCCAAAGAGCTGGGCTGGGAATTACAACGAGAGCCTTAACAGCAAGAAGCCCCACAGAAGATTGATCATGATCAGCTACTTCAGCTGTGAATTAATTCAATGGCAATCTTAATGATAAATTTTAATGTTCTTTACTATTTTTAGGTTTTAGTTGTTTTGCTAAAGATTGATTGTAACTGTCAAGCTAGTTACTACAAAAATAGATTTATCTGCACCAAAATATTGTATTAACGTTGCACGTTCCTTTTTTAGGCCAACTATGGGGATCTAAGTATTGTAAGTATATATATAAAGGTATATAAACATTTAAGGAAATATAAAATCTATGATACATCTGTCAAAATGCTTGAGATTAATCATGTCAGATATTGTGAACAACTTTCCTTCTATATTTTATATTTTTCCTAACAACATACACTGTTTGCATTTGGACAGAAATGAGAATGTAATTGAAATACAAACAACAGCTTTGTCATAAAAATGCTGCACACAAACATGCCAATTATGATTAATACAAGAAAAAATGTCTGTACTGCCATGTTTTCCTTTAAAACTGGGATATTTAACAGAAGCATTGTTATTCTCCTGGCAGATAATGGCAGCTTTGTGGTGATCAAACCTGGTTTTAACTGGTCTAATTTCCACTTTGCCAAGGGTTCCCTCTTGTCTGTCTCTGGGTTTCACACACAGCTCGTTGTGCAGTGACCTCAGAGGAGGCTCTGCCACCACACCATGGCCACAAACACTTCCACAATTCTCCAGGTGACAACTCTCAGCTTCACACTCCCAGCTTTTATTCGCGGGCTAGCAAAGAAAAATATCCTCTCTCAGCGCCTAACAAGTTGCTCAGGTTTGATAAGCTGTTTTCATTCCCACTGAAGGAGTTGTGGAGAGAAAAGGTCTTTGTTTCAGGCTGCTGAGGAAAAAGGCAAAAGCTGGATTTTTACTACGGTCAGTGCTGGGTCCAGATTCCTCTCAATCCTCTGGGTGCCCACATACTTTAAATGAAAAAAGCTATTCAGGAAAATTAAGCTAATGGCTTAGAGTATGCTCAGATCTTTATGCAGATTGCCTTTTAAAACTTCCAATGCATGTTAAGAGCAGAAAATGTTTGATTTAAACGAACTGCAAAGCCAATTTAAATTAAAAAGCAGCTAAATATTTAAAAAGCTGCATATCTAGCTTTTAGAGGACATGAGGTACAGTGAGTTCACTTATGGAAAAGTCCTGCCCAACCCCACAGTGCTGTTTAGATGGTTTATCTCCTCATTTTCTTTAAATTTAGGCAGCTATCAGTATTTTGTTAGGTTCATACCTGCTTTGTCTTCCATCAAACTGATTACAGCTCTTCAAACATTTACAGACTACCTGATGACTTCTGAGCTTTGAGCTATCAAACTGTACTTGAGTCATCAGGCTTTGTTTAGGTACAAACCTGAGCTTCCCAATGTCACCGCCTGCCTTTGATTGCTGAGGTAAAATGAAAAATGAGTGAAAAATGACTGCGACACCTGGCACTGCTGCAGATTTCTGTGCCTTGGAACGAAACAAATACACACCTGCAATTCCACTCTGAAGCCCCTTCTGTTCATAAACACACAATAATCATTCTTTTACTTTGTATTTCCGTTATCTTCAGCTATGATGTCCTAATTTACGGTGTCTAATGTGTTAATCACAGCCCAGCACTCTGATTTGAGATCATGTTTTAGCCCAGGAGAAGTCCCAGGAGAAGCGGAGATGAAGGAGAAGGTCCTTCCTCCCTCCTCTGTCAAAGTCAGCTCTCATGCCAGACTCCTGCAAATCCATTCCTCCTCCCTGGAGGAGGAGGTTTTCAGCAGAACATTAGAGAGGATGACAAAGTGAACACCTCTCATGTAAATACACTAAAATACAAACTTCCAGGCTGAAAACACACTGCTGAGCTATGGCTGTTATTCCAAAAGAGAAAGGCACCAACAAAATAAAGAATTCACTAAAAGGTCTCTTCTTAAAATGAGACAGCAAGAGTTTTAAGAAGAATGTTCAATTGTCCTATGTGATATAAATTGAAAATAAGTGGGCACCCAGTGCTAATGAGAACACAGATCTTTCCCTAGCACTGCAAGTGTCAGTCAAGAAGCAGCTCCTGCATTTACAGCTGCCAAATTCCTCTTCCATCAGGTGAGGCAGGGGAACCTGGACAGAGGAACGGATAACAATTCCTCTCCACACAAATCCCCCACTGAATAATCCTGTGAAATCATAAAGCAGTTGCACACTCTCCCCAAATAAACCATACATCTTATTTAACCAGCTGTCTTGAGAGCCTGTTGGAGAAGTTAATCAGGTTTGTGCTGCACTTATGACATCATAACACTTGACAGATTTGATTAAATAAAACAATATTTTGTATTAGAAATTCTATTCCGATTATTTTTTAGCTCTCCAAAGGATGCAGCCTGGCAGATCTGTTTTCTCTTCCACAAAAGAGTAAAATAAAAGTGCCAGGGTCAGGCACCTTTCCTTCAAATAAGAGGTGCTAAGCAAGGCATTCATTTTTCTGCAGGAAAAAAACTGTATCACAAAGAAGTGAACAGAGTGTCTGAAGAGATGATTTTTTTTTTTTTTAGTACCAAAATATGTTATTAGACAACAGATAGCTTCTCTTCTAATGTATTTAATGAAATAAAGATATTAATGCATTAAGCTTTGGGCATTTCTGAAATGAACACAATTATAATCAGGAAATTGATGATATATGTGAGCAGAGACTTGCAATACGTCAAGCACTCTCTCTTTTTCCTTCTGGCAAAAGAAATCCATCTCCAAGGATTAATCCAGGAGGAAGAGCTAAATGGATAAACTTTACTATATTAAATAGACTCACTTTTTCCACTCTGACTGGAGAAGGAAATCAACTAAGAGAAAGTTAAAAAATAAACGCCTGAGGGGAAAAATAAGAGTGGGGTATGGTAATTTTTACTGTAATTCTTTTGGCTTGATATTCAATTGATTCTTTTTTCCCCTCTCATGGAATTTAGCCTTCAAATCAGATGATTCAGATGCATCCACGACGTACCCTCCAGTAATAAACACTGTCTTTTGGGTAAGCTAGAACTCCATGGATCCTGCTTTCTATTTTATTTTATTTTAAAATTTACATGGCTATCTGACCTCTGGGAACTGTGGCGTGGAGCTCCACAAGTCTCAAGATGCTTTGTGTCTCTTACGACAGATGGCCAAGCAAGACATCCAACAGATGGCAACCAACCAAAGAGATGCCAGGTCTTCCCAACTGCAGTCCAGGGGTCATGCTCCAGTGTTTATTAATTATATTTTAGTCTCTTAATAGAAATTAAGCTTAGTTCTAATAGGGTAGCTAATTTTATTCTGTTTTCCTACAGGAACTCAGCACATGCAACCATCCCCCGTGCAATCCAAGCTCCTGGCCCCAAATCTCTGGACTGGCAGCAAATCTCATGGTGGACCAGGGGTCTCCAAGGTGCTATAAAAAGTTCATGAAAATAGGCAGGAGAGAAACCTGATAAATACCCTGACTGGGGGAAAGGCTTGGGTGTGAGCTCACACTTTATTAAAGTCAGCGAATTCTCTCGAGGGAAGGCCTCAGGAAGGCTCCAGCCACAGGAAAAGCTTAAAGCAGAGCTCACACCTTCCTTGACACCCAAGCCAGGCGAAGGGGAGACACTGTTCTGTAGGAATCCAGGTTCATTAGCTGCAGCCCTCACAGCACCACTCATTAAAGCCCTCACAACTCTGCACTGGAGCCCTGGCTGGAGGCTCCCAGCCGCTGCCTCTGCCCTGCCTCACCTCGGTGCTCCGGAATCGTGGAATCAGCTGAGAAGGCAGAGGGGCAGGACTGCCAACACCAGGCAGCCCAGGGACAGGCAGGAGGGGCTGGGGCAGCTGTCCCAGCTGGCTGCTGCACAGCCCCATCCAGGGATGCCGGAGGGTGATCCCGAGGATGCTCCAATGCCAGGAGCCATCCCCATCCCCATCCCCGTGTCCCTGTGCAAGGCCTGCCCATCCCCATCCCACAACATCCCTCCTGCACACACAAGGAACAGCCACATTCTTCTGGCCCCAAAAGGCTTCGCTGAGCTCCTCATTCCTCACAAAATCCCTTCCCACCTCTTTCCTGGCCGTCGCTCACAAGCTGCTCGTGCTCATCCTTGCATAGAGCTCTCCTTACCCCCTCATCCATCACATCCCTGTCTCATCCCATTTTTTCCCCTTCCACTCTTCTCCCAGCCCTTCAGAGATACCTCAGTAGGCACCATGCTGGCAGGCTGGTCCCTCAGTGACTTTCTGCCCTTGAAAAACAGTATTTAAAAAATCCCATCTTCTATACAAACAATACTTTAAAAATCACATCATCCGTACTTCTAACAAATCAATCCTGAAATGAACTCTTGCTGTAAAATTATAGCATTGTCTATTTAAATCCATTAATGATGCACAACAAAGTGATACTGTATTAATCCCTAAATAACCTGTTTTATCCTTAAAAGAATAGCAAGTTACAAAATGGATGGAGGAAATTACAGCCAAACCTTATGGGTTTAAACTGGATTTTTTTTGCCAAACACCTGGAAAAAAATAGTTTCTGGTCCAGAACCTTGCATTAAGATTTACAGTTCAGTGCAGGAAAATGACAAAATCTGAAGGTCCAGGTTGCAGGTGAGCCTGGCACAGGGAGCAAGAGGCCCAGCACCAAGGGAATCTCATCCTTTCTCCTTCCTCTGCACCACGGAACAGTCACAGCTCTGCCAGATGGATTCCAGGACCATCACACACTGTAGTGATACAGGACATACACCTTTTGGCATACAGGGAGTGCTCTTTCCTCCCAGAGCACCTGGAGGGATGGAGGCTCAGTAGCACAAGGCCTCTAAAAGCCATTTGGGAGGTGCAACCCCTCTCTGCTCTCACAGCACAGTGTTAAGAGCCGTAACTTAGCTCCATGTGCAAGTGCACACACGAGAAAATGCCTTGTGCCTTCCCACCCTCTGGCTTTTCCTTCCAAATCCCTCCCAATTTAGGTACATGGTTCATCACTAAGTAACAGCACATTACAAGTATGTGTGCACAAGAAAGGCACAAGAATTAATGTCTGGGCATAGGGCAGCGATTTGGGATACACATCATAAAGTCACCCCAAGACATTATGGGAACTTATCTTATCTTGTAATCTTCCCAGGACCATCACACCACGAAAATGATGATTTCCCACCTCACCTTAAGGAGTGGGAAGTCTGTACTTCTCTAGAGAAACAAGAGTTCAGGATACTGTACAAGCATAACATTTACAGGTTAAAAAACCTGCTAATTAGGCTTACCATTCTGAAACTGCAGAAAAAGCACACCGGAGTTTATAAATCTGTGATAACTAATATACTTGTTTTTCAGTTAAAGGGATGCAGAACCCTTCTGAAACTACCTAATGCACTGAAACAAAACAAAATCCCCACTGTTAAAAGCACTTAGTACCTACAAAACAATCATAAAGGATCTGGCAAAGTCATGGTTTACCACTCCCAGCTTCAGACGTTTGTAATTCACCTGCAGCTCTGTCCCCTGGCAGTAGAACACTCATCACCTGGGCAGGAGGTCTCAAGTTCAGCTGGCTCAGCTGCAGCTGCTGGGATGGCTCCTGGCTCTGTGCTGGCCTGTCTGCACAAAGAAATGCAGAGGAGCAGGGTCCTCCCCCACTCTTGTCCTTCCCCCAGACCACGACCACGAACAGTCCCCTCACGGGTCCCGTGCTCCTGCCGAACCTCCTGACTCAGGAACCCCATTGCTCCACTCACTTCCCTTCCCCCTCAATATGAACTCTGCCCTTGGATCTTGAATTCCAGCTGTGGATGCTGACAGCAGGTGGAGGGCAGGGCAAGGACAGGGCTGGCAGCTCACAGCACCAGAAGCCCCTGGTCAGTGGTACCTGATGTGCCATCTAGATGCTGGAAATCCTTTCCCATTCCTCAGGTGGCCTGGATTAAGGGGTGTCTCGAGGGAGGTACTCACCCCATGCCTCTGGGGAGCAGAGCCCCATCCCTTCCAGCCACAGCACTTTTTACAGCCAGAGCAGCAGAAATTTGCTGTTTCCTTGATAACAAAATCGTGGAGTGGTTTGGGTTGGAAGAGACCTTAAAGCTCATCTCATTCCTGCCATGGGCAGGGACACCTTCCACTATCCCAGGTTGCTCCAAGCCCCATCCAACCTGGCCTCGGACACTTCCACTTGGATGGGGCAGCCACAGCTTCTCTGGCAACCTCAGATTATAACATTTCCTCTAATAACTTTTTGGGGAAGCACAGAGAGAAGCACAAGCCATGATCTCCAAGCACTGATGAAGAAAACAGACATGGACATCATCACACTGATTAGAAAGGGCTCATTATTACTTCTGGGGTAGCAGAAAGAACCACCTGCTCTCCAGCCAGCTACCACATCTCCTCTAAAGCCAATATGGCAAAAGTGTTCTGAATTTGGTGACAAAAAATGTTCCTCTGATGCAGACAGCCCACACACACACACAGAAGTATATCTGCATATAGATTTCCTTCCTAATGTCTTTAGCTTGCAATCAGTTTTCAATACACACGTGGCCACTACAAGGTATAAAGCAAATTTTCCCTGGTCTGTCACAGTGTGCTGTAGCCAGCAGACCTAGAGCTAAATACTCTGGATTGCTTTTTCAATGCCACCTACCTCGATAAAGAGCAATTACACACCTGCTCAAACTGGTGAGCGGTCCCTAAACCATGACAGGGAATAAGGGAGAATCAAGCCTTCAGACTGAGAAGCAAAAAATAACTTCAACTTCCTCCTGACAGTTCAAGAAGTGATTCTGGACAGATGTCTCAAATGCTGCAATACTGTGGAAAACTAGGTAACGTCTGTAAAGGATAAAATTATTGTCATGTAACATTTTTTATATTTCCCTTCTGTTAGAGCCTTACTTCCAGTACATATTGGGAGCAGCTACTGCTTAAACTGAGCAGACCATTTTGGAACAGAGCTATTATGCAAATAATCTGCTGTGTATTCTAACTGGAAGCAATGCTGTGCTAGTCTGGGCAAGACATGAGGCACTGTGGAGTTTTCTTTTTAATTTTTTTTTCTCGGTGCATTGGAGCAACATCATTTACGATGGTAATGACAAAAGGTATCTTCCCATCTAAAAACCAGGTTATTAGTCAAGAATATAAACACATAACCACCTTTTACGAGCTAGTGTCTGCGTTTCATTTGTCTATTTAAATATTTACATCCTTTTAACATGTTTTTAGTTGCAAGTCATTGCAGTGATATTAAGAGTACTTGGGTGAGAGCAATATAAAGACCTACTTGGATCATCGTCTCTTAGCAAGTTTGTACCTGTGTTTACAGATTTATACCGCAGACATTATCTTCTTTCTGAAATTACTTATCTGTAACACCGGAGCGAGATCAAAGATCCCAAACAACATCAGCCACCTGCACCAAGCCCCAGACAATGTAATAGCCTTATAACATCAAATCAGTGTATTTCATGCCGAGCATTTCAGTGCTATTCTCTGGATACCTGGCTGGTGTTGGAAGAAAAGATCTTACCTAAGAACAAATGCAATCTCAGGCAATATTTAAAGATTAGATTATCCTTCATTGCAAATAGCTCATTTGTTTACTATCACATTGCTTTATTCTTGCTATGCCTCCTTCTACCATGAAAATGCTGAATATTCAGTTTAGATTCCCAGCAGCTTTTTATTTTAGTCTAAAAACATTTACCTAACACATTCTTAACAAGCAAAGTGAAGAAAATTCAGCCATCTGTCTCTGCATTACAATAACAGTTACGGAAGAGTAGATTATTCTATACAGCAAGAAATTTAATGCTACAAATTCTTATACTTTAAGCACTGTGTGCTCCAGCCAGTTTTGTATATAAGAATGTTGAGCACTGACACACGCAGAAGCAATGATTTATAAGCAAACACAAACCAAAACATTTTAAAGATATTAAATGCATTCAATATTCCAATCATGCTATATGTCCATGCTTCAAACTGAAGGGAAAAAAAAAAAAAAAAAAAAGGATCTTTGCTATTATTTTCTCTCTCCAGCACTTCACTAGTTCTAAATTATCACTAAAAATGCTTAAAAATGACTTGCTGGAAACAAACACGATATAGAGATAGATGTGAATCCTTACCTGGGAAACCCCCTTGTACCATTGCTATACCAGCATGTACTCAGGAAATCTGCATTCCTGACAAACATTCAGGGCTGTAAGCAGCTCAAATCCTCATCACACACAGGCTCAGGGCTTGTCTTCCTTCTGACGACCTTGGGCCTATTTTCCTGAGATTTTTCTCTCCTTAAGGGCAAACCGTCTGTCTGTTTCTATTACGAGATGCCATCAATTATATTAATTTCGGGCTGCCCACAAGCTCCCAGTTACATCTGCCAGCAGAGGAGAGCTGCCTATGGAAGTATGCAGGGAGCAGCAGATCCCTGGATTCCCACATCTGACCCACGGATGCTCCCAGCTGCTGTTTGTGCTCTGCCAGCATCCGAATGACATCTCTATCCCCAAACACGAGTCACCCCCAGCGTGGCTGTGTGGCTGGCAGCTGCAGGTACCTTCCTGCTTAATGACCCACTGCATGGCAAAGGAGCAGTTAATAATGTTATTTATCTGAGCATCCTTTTTCCTGCGAGCTACTGGGGTTAAAAATTAATTTCTCTCACACAAACGGCTTCATTAAATCTGTTATTCCCCAACGCTGCAAATCTTGCAGTTTCCCAACACTGATATGTGTTCGTGGCATAGGGTTTGCTTGGTTTGTTTGGGGTTTTTTTTAATGTCAGAAAACAAAACCAATCTGTCATTATAAGCATAAAAAGGCTCAAACTTCATCATAACTTGTATTTTGCTGAAACCCCAAACAAGCAATATTAGTTTCGCTGCAATGAATGCTGAACTGAAACACTGAAAAGACTCAAAATCCTTCATTTAGTAATTAAAAAAAGCAAAGATAAAATCTCTCTCTGAATTTATAAACATACTCAGTTATTTTGGGAAGTCCTACTAATTCTCTCTTCCAAAAGCTACATTTAAAACAACTCAAAATACTCAGTTATTTCGTTAATATCATTAATTTGTTCATTTTTAAAGTTCATTGTCCTTCCTTTAGAATATGTCTCACAGCACACACACAGCCATCTGTTCAGTGCATTATGTCAAGCACACAGTAAAAACCACAAGAAGTCCCAGCTGCAATTTTACTATTACTTCATCAAAAATGTAATTTCCTCTCGCAATACTTCATCAGATGATAACTGTGCGTGTGATTCACAAAGGGAGCGAAGAAACCAGCCCGACAACAAAACCCCAAACGAACCCACCACCTCAAGCTGCAGTGACACCAACTCCCTCATCCCTCCCCGTGTGGCACAGCAGCTTTGTGGCTCTGCCCAGCATGTTCTGGATCTGATATTAGGGCTGGTTACAAACCCCACGCATTTGAGCTAATTATGGGTCAGAACAAGAATGGGAAAAGAAGATTAGCAGCACAGAGTCACATTAAATAGAGATTAACACAGAGCAGAAAAATGAAAGTGTCTGCTCTATTTGTCTAATCCTGGCTCTTGCCTGATCTAAGGAAATCCACCGTATTAAAAACACTTGGTACTATATTTAAGAACATTAAATCTTGCAATTACTACTTTTGCAGTATTTTATTTTCATAAAGCTTGAAGCCTTTCTCCAAGCTACATCTTCCCCTCTGAGCATCATCTTTGTTTGCTGTTGATTGCAGTGACATCTATTGGAGAGGCAGCGCTTGGCTACACGAGCTGCCTCCACTGAAGATCAATATTTTCAGCTGATCCCCTCCCCAAAATGAAAAGTAAAAGTTAGGATTGATTTTCCTTTGTTTTAGCACAACTTTGCATAAACCAGACTCTAAACAGTGAGACACCCAGGAGTTGTGAGTGGGTTGGCTTTTATTTAGTCATTTGTTAATAATCCTGGCATTTTCCCAAAATGCTGATCATCACGTTCCCATCCTTGCCCACAGCAGTGTACAGACACTTCCAGAGATCCTGTTTCTGCCCAGCCCATGTACTTGACCATACCTTCCTCAAAGTCTCAACTGAACTCGATTCCTTTTACTTCCATCTTTTATTTTTAATGAAATCACTGTGCTCTCACTGATCACAGACATCACTGGCACCTGGATGCTGCTAAAAACCTCAGGTGTGTTAAGAGCTGCTCAATCCCAACCCAACCCTCCTGCACCCACAGATTTATCACAACGGGGAATCACAGAACCATGGAAGAGTTTGGGTTGGAAGGGACCTCAAAGCTCATCCAGCCCTGCCCAACCTGGCCTTGGATACTTCCAGGCATGGGGGATCCACAACTTCTCTATGCCAGGGCCTCCCCACCCTCTGAGTCAAGAACGCAGTCAAAATACCAGGGAAGTTTTAAAATCTCTTGCTTTAGCAGAGAAACCACTGTTCCTCAAAAAGCATCTTAGGAAGATAAATCATTATGCTTTCTTACAGCTTCATTGATTTCTACATTATCTAGAGACAAAATAAAAGGAAGGGGGCATTATTATCCCCTTATTAGATACAGTTAAATATCCTTGCAGACAGGAAGTCTGAGCACAGCAGTAGCTTAGTCCATTATCTAAGCCACCTTCCACAAATTTTTTATTAACCATCTATTTTTATTATTTTAGACTCATTTGAAACCAACCGGATCGATCTCAGTCAACTAACTGACAAAAGATTTCACTAAAAATATAACAGCAGTTGGAATGAAGGATTTCAAGTTCTTTTGCCAGTTGTCTTTTCAGTTTTCCTAGAATGGTTTTTCAGCTCCCTCCTATCTAATTTATGTTTGCTGCAACTCGGTCACAAAAGCATATCCAAATTGTACAGCTAGGAATTCCCCCAAGGAAAACCTCACGAAACATTCCATTACAAACTGCTCTGCCCATCCATTTCCTCTGCTTCTTTTTACTACCAACCCCTCATTATGGCAATAAGCCACCACGGGGTGCACATAAGTCCATTAGCAGGTTCTTAGAGCACACTTCCAGCCATCCCCACTCCAGGGAAACACACCAGTGCCTATTGCTGCCGTCTGCAGCACAGCTGCCCATGAGCACAAACAGCTCCTTTGTGTGCTCTCCCCTCCTTTTACTTGTTTTGATTAAAAAAAAAAAAGGCAAAAAAAAATCCCATTCACAACCCGGTGTTTTTCAGATTTGGGATGTCTTAAAAAAAAAAAACCTCTTTCTCCAAAACAGCCTCTGCCACGGGCAAGTGTGGGAAGGGAAAACTCCAAACCTGTGTTGTAATGTTTCAGGTCTGGAGGATGAAGCATTTTGAAAGCCCCTTTTGCAACAGGATGGACACACTGCAAGTTGTGCAAAACTGTTTTCATGCATAAACTGAAAGCTTTGAAACAGCAACCTCAAAGCAAAGAGAAAACAAAACCCACACATAGGTTCAGAGCTGGGTACTGATAAAAGATTTGGCAGTGCCACTAGAAGAAGAAATAAACCAAGAGGAAATACAACTTTCAATTCGCCTTCAAAGTCTAGCAAAAGCTACCTAGGAACTTAGGAAATTATGCTGGAAGTAGTGGTGGCATGAAACATAAAGGTGAAGCAGATCTGAAACTGAAGGTCTTGGGTGCAAGAAGTCACATTTGAAAAAAAAACCAAACCAAACAGCTGGAACTTTAGACTTCTTAAACCACAGAAACATGGAGGACATGTCTGGAGTTTCTCTAAACCAAAAACTACCTCACAGTTCTGTTCCCAACAAGGATTTGCCCTCTTAAGATCAAAAGCAACACTTGGAAAGAAAAGGGAGAACATCTACAAGAAATGACTGTTTGTTCCAACAGGTCAGCAAGGAGAGCTCCAGCTTCAGCAGTGGGAAAGCAGAAATAAAAAGGAGCATTGCCAAAAGGCAAGTGGGTTTAGACCCCACAGGGGAAATTCAGCCAATACCAAAAGGTTATGCAGCCACTTTAAAGGGGAAACAGACAAAACATGGAGACTCTGAGGCAATATGGATGGGACAGAAAGGAAAGGAAAATTCTCCAAGTATGGAAGGAGGACTAACAATGCTCAACTTTCATTTTCAGTCTGGGGAATGATGGAGGATGTGGAGACAAAAGATGAGAGGAAGGGTTGAAAAGCAAGGACAAAAAATGTCAAGAGGGGCAAGTAAAGTATTTCTGGAGTTTGAAAGAAATTGATGGGCAGGTTCCTGGCACTGCAGCTGCATTAATAAGAATGCTAAAAAATAAAATAAAGTAAAATCCATCAGGAGCACAACCAGAGGACAGATTTAACAGCTGTCCCACCTCAAAATGCCCTCTAAAGCTTTCCATGCTGTGACAGAGATTGAGAACTACAGGGAGCAAATAAAGGAGAGGTAATGATGTGAATTTACCTGGGCTGACACCACATCTTCCTTTTAAGATACCTTATCTTCTAAATAAGGAGGGCAATAAATCCAGCTCACCTGTTGATTTATTATTAGTTAAGGTTAAAAACCCAGTAGAATTAGCTGGATAAGTGGGTAAGGAACAGAGCAATGTGGACATACAAATGGGCAGTTAAGAAAGACAAGTTCTTGCCTGGGTTGGGATTTCTGGGAAAGGTGCTCAAGAATCAGGACAGAAGTTATGAGCATCAAAAACAATACTGTACTGGAATTTGCAGAGAAAATTTTGTTTTTCAAATGATCACAGAACAGGGACTCTGTAAAGGCCCATTCCACAGCTGCCAAGATGCTTAATGTCATCAAGTACAGAGGGATCACTTCTAACATGCTTTTCACTGCAAGGGTTGAGGCACAAACTTAGTTGAAGCTTCTTTAGCCTGTTTTTATTTTTTAAGGAACAGAATGAGGTGAGGAAGAATATATCTCTTCCAAGATTCATGGAAAAGATGGCCACTGCAAAACATTCAGTCAGTAAAAAGGGGAGAGAGAAGGAGATTCCCCTGAACAGATCTGTGTGCTGCTGCCAAGTCTGGTAGGATTGATGAATTTAATATCAGCAGTAGCTTTACCTTTTCAGCTTCCAGACTCAGCCAGCAATATCAATAGGGATGGCAGGACAGCTAAAAAATGACCAAGCCCATGAATAAGGAATTACTTCTGTGCAAAGTATTAACTTAGGCCCAGCAAGCACTTGGATTGAGGCATATCCTAATTAGATAACTCAGGTGTCAGCCTACTTATCACACTTATCCTTTAACTGGGAATTAGAGCTTTAATAACAAGCTGGAATTAGTTTGTTACAATTTGAGGTTTACAGAGTCGGTTTGAGAGCTCAAGATGATGAGAAAATCACTGTAGCAAAAAAATACAAACTAAACCCCAACAAAAGCCCACACAGAATACAGAATGTTACAGGGATGGACATTAAATATCATCTCATTCCACCCCCTGCTCCAGGCAGGGACACTTTCCTCTAGACCAGGCTGGTCAAGGCCTCATCCCACCTTATACTGATTTGGTACAAAAGAGCATAAAGATAAAAGGTAACTGATTTTAGAAAGTAATTTAGGACTCCTAATTGTAAGTTCAGTATTCCTAAATATTTTACTGCAAGATAAGATATGGATAATAATATTCCATTTAACCAAAGTTGTAATTAACCAAAGTTGTAATTCAAAAGCAGCTGGAATCTAAATCATGCTGCCAGAAGCTCTCCACTGGCACTGCTTCCTACTCCTTAGGCCCCTGCTCTTCCAACAGAGTGAGTATCACCACAAACCACTGCCAAACCCAAATGGGACAACCTCAGAACCTTTCCCATGAAGAGTGCTACAAAACCAGAAGCAGAGCACCGAAACAACAAATCAGCAGGTTTTTCTTTTTAAAGGAAACCATCTTGCTTGAACAGCCTTGCCTGGGATCAGCAGCAGGTTTTCTGGACAAGGACTTTGCACCAGTGGTCCTCAACCCGCAACTGCTCGACTACCACTGCAGTTAGAGCAGTAACACAGAACATCTCCTGTCACTGCTGACATCTCTGCCCAAGCAACTCCTCCAGACACGGCTTAGATGTTCTGGGACTGAAAACAAACAGAGCTCTTCCTGTATCTCCTCAGAAGAGCTGAGCCCTGGGCGCCTGGCTGAGGAGAAGAACTATCTAAGTTACAAACCAGGCTGAGGATTGGTGCTGTGGCCACACTGAGCACCACTTCCCACAAGCAATAAATGGCTTATCCCCACCTGATTGTGTCCCACAAGTGCGATCTGACATAATGATCGGAGCACTACTCACTCTCTGCACAAGCATCCTCATCCTCCTCTTCATCCAGGGCAGCCTCCTCTGCATGATGCCTTTCGAGTGCTCTGTAAGGAGGTGGCAGCTTCATGGGAGGTGGAGCCCCATATTTTCTCTGATGGATTCAAAGACAAAGAGTTACATGTTTTGTAACCTCTGAGCACATGAAAAGAAATCCCATTGTCTGTTGCACTGACTGTGCACAGGCACAGCACTTAATTACAATGCTAAATTCTGCAGCAAAGGCTTTATGTGCAAGAAAGCAGAGCAAGAAGTGACACTGAACATCAAGAAAAAGAAACCAAAACACAACTGTGCATGCACATTTACTTGTTGACAAAAATACTTGCGTATTGTCATAAACGTCAAAGTGTGAACATTAATCAAGGGTTAAAAACAAACATTAAATTATACTCTGTTTCTTATTAGACTCCATAACAAAACTGTCTGGTGCTGATAAACGTCAATCTCTTTAAAATATAAAATAAGAACTGAATCCTCTTAGTCCATACATGAATATTCAACCATCACAGTCCGTCCGTACTTCGGCGTAAATTTAATAAAGATTTTGAGTTATATCTCCCAATAAAATTCTATTACCTCACATAAATACAGGCAGCTCCTATAATGATGCATATAGCGGCGCATGGCAGGAATACAGAGCAGGCTGGAGTCTGCTGGAGGCACTGGCTCAGCTCAGCAATTGGTTTTACAGCTCCAAGGAGCTGAGTCCTGCCTTGGTTTGCACCAACGACGACTCCACTAAATGATGCTCAGCTGCATCCCTTGCAAGCCCACTATTAATAGCAGGATGCATTTTAGAGAGGAAACACCAGGGAGGAGATGCCATTAGAGCACCCAGAATTCCCGTAATTAATTCCTTCTGTGGCTGGGAAATATGACACAACACCCAAACACACCAAGCCCAGGATAATGTGGGTTTTTTTCAGTGTGTGCAATGAAAGCTGAACCTGCGTATTGATTTTTAGATTCTTGAAGCTGAATTTGTAGAGAGTGGTGGAAGTAGTGAGCTGCAATATGTGGAAAATTTTGTGAGGTAAAGATATCTGTCATCTCATCCATTTAAAAAACATAACAGGAAAGTGCTGCACTGAACACAGAGTACAATAATGAATGAAATTAATTCAATCTACCAGTAGCAAAAGTGTACAGTGAGAGCACTTGGAAGCACAACAGCTGCTTTCTAAAAGCATACAGCACACTTAATGTGCCTCCCACTTTTTTCTTGAAGCCAACACAGACAGAACAGTGCAAAATCCAGATGATCCAGGAAGCAAGGGAGGACTTGGGTTCTACTTTACTGAGCAGGTAAAGATGGAGAATCTGCAGCCTCTCTCTCAGCTGCCTATGACAAATGAGTCACTTTATTATCGCTGTAATTTAGCAATAACTTACAGTCTAAATGTTGACCCTTTGGCTTTTTAAGACCTTAAACATTTGCTAGAAAGTCTGTGTGAAATTACACGAGGCACCCAGGCTTACCCAGCAGTTTTCTATGGCTCAGAGGGACAAATACCTCTCGTTCCTCTTGTCCCACTGAAAAGCCAGATGAGAAAATTGTGCCTGGCTACTCCATTACACCACGTTCTTGTATTAACACGGAGGCAAAAGCACAGCTTACACAGCCAACCAGCAAAATAATGTTGTCATCTGGTTTGTTCACTATTGTTTTAAGTGGTTTTATATAAATTAAAGTGATCATTTTGAAACAAACAGATCAATAGAGGAAGATAAACGCCATCAAATCAGAGAAAACCTTCAGCATTTGAAAAGATACAGGAAAAGGCAGATTTTCCAGCTGGATGTGGCTGCTTTCAAACCAAACTCTTTTGTGACTCTCTGAAGACTGGACTAGAAATATCACTGATTCCCCACAGGGATGTGGACTAATAATCCACTAATAGCAACTCTTTCCAACTCCGAGACGGCCCCACAGAAGTGCAGTGCGACTGCTTTGTGAGCCCACGTTCAAAGCCAAAAAGGAGCTACATATTTATGCACTGAAACTCTTCTATATTCCACCCACCAGTTTATAGCAGCAATAGATGAAAAAGGTCTGAAAAAGATTAGGCTCCCACTTTAACCTCGGAACGCTGCAGAACGCGACACACCGGAGTGCTGCAGATTAAAGGCAGCACGTTGCCAGAGGATGAGAGCTTTTGAGATTGGAAATACAGATAAAAAAAAACACAAGAAAAGGGGATTGTAAGTGCTTCATTGGAAGTATTATCCTCTGGCATGAAAGCATGTCTTCAACACCTTTTCTGATAACTGAGCCTCGCTGCTCCTGTCCCCGACAGGATCTGAAAGGAGTCTCACAAAAACTTTTGGAGGCAGGAGGGTCCTCTCAGGTACCCAACAAACACCAGAGTGCTGAGTAGGATCAAATGAAAACTTCATCCTATTTGTAGTTAAACTGCACCAGGCAAAATTTATTGTCTACATTAATTCTGTCTCTGCTGCTGCTGCTCTCACACCCTCAAACTACCTGAACTACACTCCTCAGTCAGGGCAAATCCCACAGGAGAACACCAAGGCCATGAGAGTGATACAGATGAAAATGAAAAATTAAAATTTTCCCTTATTGCAGCCATTAAAACAAATTCCCTGTTTTCTTCCAAACAGACTTTTTCTCCTTTAAAGCTGCTGTGAAGTGATTTAGAAGTCACTGTGCAGTAACTGCTTCACAATTAGCTGAGCAGCCACAGATCCCTTGGTCATTTCCTCCTTTTACACAGCCATGGGAAATGCAGGAGACTCTGTGGATTTAATAAGCCCATAAGGTGATTTTACTGCATTTCAGGCAGCCTTGCATCAAGGATATTATTTGTGTACATGTTGCCATTTCTCTGTTTCTGCTGAACAAAGGGAATCAATTTGCCTCCACATGGAGCAAAACAGGTACTTCAGACAGATGACAGTGAGGAGCTGTGCTAAGTACAGGGTTTCAGCACCCAGCAGACACCCACAGAATATATGTCAGAATATTTGGCAGAAATTTGGCAAAAAATCATAGAATCAAAGATATTTCAACAAAACACTTCAAATTTAATTTCAGACTTCGGAGGAAGCTTATCATAGAGTTAGAATACATGCTATTATACCATTTGATTTAGTAAAACCTGGGTATAGCACTGAATGGAATAAATACCTTATCACTCTTATTTTCTTTGTCTGCATCCTGATCTTTGCTGACTTTGATTCCCTTAGGCTGGGCAGGAGAAACCACCTGAAAAACAATGTACATTACACACATCAGACAGAGCATTATAGCTGCAAAACAAACATCCAAAATCAGTTCCTGACAACAACAAAGCTCCCCAGTGCACTCTGCATTTTGTCCCATGTAGAAAGGCATTGCAGTGCAGTCTATAAATTACATTCTTTCACTGAATCTACGGAATTACATTCTTACATCAAAAGTACACAGAAGTTGGGGGGTTCTGTGTGTACTTTGGGCAGGTAGAATTGTATGCCTGCTCTTACTAAGGCTTTAAAAAGTTTCTTGCCTTGGCCTCGAAGATGAGGAGATGCCTCAAATCTCTTGTAAATTAAACTTGCTCCCAGGTAACTGTTCCAGGTCCCTCTGGTGACACATTTTACAAGGAGCTGCTGGTGTGAACCTGACTGATTTTAATTACACCTTTGTTTCTCTGGATATAAACTCAGAGTTTATTTTTAGATTATGAAATATGGACAAATGAAAATGCACAGGGTCAGACTCTTATTACCCAGGTGGGAGAGCTGAATGAACACCTAGTCAACAGATTTACATCTACTCCATGTAAATCAGAGAAATGAGGTTTCCAATCAGGCCAGAGAAGTAATCAATCAATCAATTGGTCTGTAACTGACTGAAAGGATCCATCCTTGGGCACAAAAATTGGTAGGACTGCCTGAAAGGAATTTAGCCAAGTTTAAAATAAGATTTACACATTATATGTTACACATTACTAAGTTTTGGAATAAAAATAGAAATAAACTTACTTTTGGTACATTAGCCAAGCCCTGGACTACAAACACCACAGGATTTCCTGCATTCTTGATGGCTTCCACTGCTTCCTCGTGGGTGGCATTTTGTAGGTCTACCCCAGAAACCTGACAAACAATGTTTATTTTTGTTAGGTACAGAGTCATTACAAGGCATCAGACACACTTGCAGAAGATTAGTGTATCTGAGGAAGGCATCAAAACCAGTCAAGAGGAATTATTTGTAAAGTACTTTTTGATGATGGTTTAAAGAAAAGTGTACTATTTAGTATTCACAACTAAAAGATGGCCATATGTTGCCCAAAACAATTCTAGATAAAAACATAAGGAATGAGATTGTCAGAGTGTTACATAATGTTAGATCTAACTCTTTCAGATTTTACCTGTTTGTAAATCAAACCTGAACAGCACTATCAGCTTGGCACCTCAGATTCTGAAGTATTAATTTGGAGAAAAATGAGTAAAAAAAGCAACCAGAGGTAAGAGGCAGGAATGACATTTTCCCCCCTCCAGCACCTGCCAGAATCAGGGATTTATCCCAAACACTGGTTATCAGTTAACTACTCTGAATCCACACACACAAAATAACAGCCCATAATTCAGTATGAACAGTCTCTGTTCTTGTATGTATTAAATTTATGCTTATAGATATGCTATAACTTATTCCTCATTTATATGGGAGGAGGACACTCCTATTTTTTTCACTTCTCCCTCAGACACCAGGACACATCTTTTCTTAAATACACAGGAGAATGTTAAAAGAGCTCCATAGTCAGACCTTAAAAAAAGAAACACCACCAGAGGTTTCTTTTGGTTTTCAAAACACAGTGTTGTCAATACTTCATGAAGTGGTGGCAGTATTTTGTTCCTCTCTCCACCCAAAGCTGTTTGAGTCAATTTTTATTTCTTAGACTAAAAAGGAAGTTTTATCTCCATTTACCTCAAGTATTTTATCTCCAGTTTTTAAAGCCCTTGTTCTTCCTGCTGGGCTGTCTTCCAAAACTTGTTTGATAAAGATCCCTTTAAGTTCTTCTCCATTCTTCAGGCGCTTTATGACAGTTTGTCCACCAACAATACTGATTCCAAGAGACACGTGAGGGTCTCTGAAGATCTCAACACTGAAAAAAACACGTTTTAACAGTTTCAAACAGGTTTTTTTTTAAACTACAAATGCAAAGCCTTAAATCAATGTAAGCTCCTGGTCTTTCAAGAAGATTTAACATAGTAAAGAGATAAAGTCAGAAGCCTGAGAATGCTCTCAACAGAGTTGAGTTTTCACCCTGAGCAGATCTCACCCCACAAAAAGAACAAAATTCTGCTGCCAATCCATGCCCACTGGGCAGAGGCTTTTATTTCAGAGGAAGTCAGATCTTCAAGTAAACACTCATCCTCTTTCAGCCTGAGCAAAGTGTCTGGGAATGGGAAGCCCTGCAAGTGGCACACTAGACAAATAATGAAGTATTTCATACAACTTTCTGAACACTGACTTCAGCACACATTCATCACCTCAAGCAGGAACCTTCTGATCATATTTTACTCGGGACCATAAAAACAATTCACCTAAAAATGTTAACAATACAACAAGGATGTGGCTAAAACTTGGCCTGGCAATTTGGAATTCTGCCATGGGGTTTAGCAGGGAACCCGTGGAAAGGGAGACAGCACAGCACTATGTGCATTGTTCACACCTAATAGTTATTAAATGAGCAAGAACTTGTAGGTCATCCACAACCTAAACCAGCCAAGCTTCCCCAAGTCAGCTGTATAAATAGAAGGCATAATTCTGCTGAACATCTGTTAAAAATTCCCTGTCTTCAGGAAAGCCCAAGGTACACAGGTACCCTAAAGTTATTGGCAGAGGAGGAGAGGAAAAAAAACCCACCCAACAAGAACTAATCTGGTTCACAGAAAAGAAGACATAAGGTAAGTGGGAAGGAATAATGAAATCACATGAACATACGTCCGTGGTGGTCCCCAGTGGCTGAAGTTTGGAGTTTCTTCTCCTTCTCCTTCTTCTCTCTCGGGTAATTCACTAATTTGGGGCAGAGGGGAGGGGAGGAATAAAAAATAAAAGAGGCATCACCCATGCCAGGTCACAATTCCTCACATACTTTGTATCTGGCAGCAAGACAGCAACACCTTCTCACACTGCCCAGTTTAAAGCAAATGTACAGAGTCAACAGACCAGACAGGAATCTTTGTATTTAGGTTTAAATGTACTTAAGGAATGCTCCAGAAATAAACATGATGGGCAGACCAAATTTATAAGCTGCTCTGTGATACACAAATCTGCACTGCATTTACTCATTTGAAATGACTATTTAAGCAATTAACATTTACTTTCTGATAAATATGCTGTGATGCTTGGAGAGGGATATAAACATGCCAAAACCAGTAAGCAGATCATGATCCAAGTGAGAGAACAGATCCTGTGTGTTCCATTAAATCCTACAGAATAATCCTCTCACCTTATTGTTGAGCTGCTTTCCCTCTGAGAGAAGACTGCAGATGAAATTAGGGAAGTACTGAGGATTGGAAGCACTAGGCCCCGAAAGCTCCAATACCCACTGACCCCAAATTGGTGGGGAAAGACTGGGACAGATAAGGCAAATATCCACACCCAGTGCCAGCTCAAGGTTCCTCAGCACCACAGGCAGGACTAAAGCTTCCTGCAGAGGCCTGAGAGCCCTGGCTGAACTGCTCTTCCCAAAAGGAAGAACAAAGGAAAGGGAAAACCAAGAGGAGAGCTCCTTAAGGAGCCATGAGTAAAGGCTACATCCCTCACTGTGGAGTTAAGTGAAGGGGTGGCAGAGCCATTTGCACATTTCTGTTCCAATACTCAGGGGAGGAAACATGGGAAGTTTTAATGTTTTAAGCCAAACTTCGTCTCCTGGGGTAGAAGTTACAGATCTGGCTCTATGTCTATCTGAGCATTCCACAGACCCTTAATGATGATTCAGCTGAGTAAAGCAAGAGGACAGCTAAGACCATTAACTGAATGTCTTTCAAAACCTGAACTCTTCCTCCATACCTGCATGATGCTGTTCTAGGCTGAGCTAAGGTGGTTACTCTCTCAGATTCCTTGTTCTTGGAAAAAACATAATTCTCCTCTTTTAGTGCTTCCTTTTCAATAGCTTCCAAATCAACAGTAAGCCCAGGTCCTCTGGAGTCACTCTGAAGCTTTGCCCCTGAAGAAGAAAAGGGGTAGATGTGAACTTTTGCTTCCTCCATCCAGACACCCTTGGAATGAAACCCTTTATCCCACCAGGTTCCAGATGTGCTCAAGGCCAGGCTGGACAAGGCTTGGAGCTCCTTCCTCCTGAGCAGGGAGTGCTACTTCAGGCAGGTTGATAAATTTATTTCCCTGATGAATCTACCAAATTCTAACCATGCATCTCTGGCCATCTGACAAGGAGCAGCTTTGCTCCTGAGCACAGATCACAAACCCAAGATATGGGGCAATTATCTACCACAGGGAGTTGTGCTAAAGTCACCTCCAGTGCCTGTCACTTTATTTCTATATTTATTTATCACTGACCAGATTTGGAGGAGGAAGCAAGATTATAAAGCTGAAATGTACTTAGAGCCAGACTGCCCTGAGCCTGCAGCAATCTTCATTTGAATATTTTATCATTCAGAAGTGTTTGCGTTTTGGTAAAAAATTTAGATATATAAATATGAAATTATGAGATAAAGGAAAACCTTCTTACAAACCTAAATCCATCTCAGTTTTCACTCCTGACTGGGTTGGTTCAGTATCAAATATGTCTTTTTGGTAGCTGCTGTGTGCTGTGGTTCCAGAAAAGTGTGACCTTACAGTAGCATTCTCTTCACACTTCACAGAGGAGAAAAGAAGTAATTAAAGTTAGAAAGCAATGGTATTAACTTACACAGGGGTATTTGACAGGAACATTAATTTTTACAGCAAAGATACACATTTTCTCAGCTACATTCATATTTATTCAGGTAACTATGAAATACTAACTGCTCATTTAAATACTAACTGCTCATTTATGCACTGCATTAAGAAGAGGCATGAAAAATGTTGTATGCAATTGAAATATAAAGCAACTGTATCTTTCTCCTCACCTGTAATTCAGACAAAAATTTCTTTACTCTTGCTCATTTGGTTTTTATAAGTAACAAATGTATAAATTTAATACTGTGCACTCTTGTCAGTAGAAACTTCATTTTATCTGTTTACACACACTGCTTAAGGGTACAAGCCAAACAAAACCTGAAATTCTCTGTGGCTGTGATGTTAAATCCTTTTCTGCTCCATTTTTTTTCATATAAAAGCACACACACCTCAGACGCTGGTGCATGGGAGGCTGATAATATAACTTTTTTTATGGTAAGGGGATGAACAAAGAATCAGAAAAAAAAATAATTCTCAGAATACTGGAGAAAGATGTATAAATAAGAGTTTTGCAATTTACCTGAAGCTGTCTCCTCCTACTCCTTTATCCATCAGCATCCTTGCCATAATTCCTTGCACCACATCAGTTTTTGCTCAACTACACAACCTGGCTGAAGGAACTGATTTGGGTTTAAAAAATGAGAAGAGGGAACTTCTTTCACTGAAGACCCTGGACTATCAAACCCATGAAGTGACATTCTGCTGCTACTGACATGCCCCATATCAGCACAGCTTCCAAAAAAAACACCCAACCCCACAAGTCAGAGATGGGTAAAAAGACAAATTCAGGATGCCTGTAAATAACCAACCACATATCTTGCTCCAGCAGGTAAATATACAGACAATAAGTAACCTAAAAACCCTTCCAAAATGTACAAAAGGATAGACTGGTGTCTGCTAGAGGTACCCAAGTAAATAAATTAGTTAAGTTGCAGTAATTAAAACACTAGAGAGAGTCCTCAGGGTTTAGTTTTGGAGTCTGCCCTGAGGGATCTGTGCTTAGCATGGAGACCAGCACAGCATTCCTTACCATTTGATCTTTACTGAATGCATATTCCAGGGACTCTTTGGGACTTAGGCTAACACTGGATCTTAAATCTTGTATTTCAGCAGTCTCCAGTTGCTTTGCCCATCGTTCTGTATCCAGGTTCTTGTCTGAAGTTGCCTTCTCTCCACCTGATGCATCACATTTCAGGAAGTCTGAATCCTCTTCATACTCCTCATCCACCAACATTTCCCGTTCCTCGCCCACGTCCTCTGCTCTGGGTTTCAGAAATTCACACATCTCCCAGGACTCCTTCCCATACTCATCATCCTTCTGAGGAAGCTGAAATGACCTTCCCAAGTCCAAATGGGGTTCATCAACAAACTCTTCTTTAAAAGGTGCCTCATCTCTGAAACCCTGCAAAGATCATTAAAGGAAGAGAGATTTCACACCATGTTTCCTCCCAACTCTTTTAAAGCTATGCTTTATTTTTTGCCCATGTTAAAAGTGAATCCTGATATTTAAAGTGAAAATCTTCTACCTTTTGCGTTTTCTACAAGAAAATAGACTCTCTGACTTATGATTTTAACAGCAAAAGTAGACAGTGCAATTATTTTTTTTTAATATAAAGAAATTTAAGTTGCACAGCTAAGATACTGCTGCAGCCATTTGGAAAAACCAATCTGGACTGAAGTTAGGGAATGAAATTATTAATTAACACTAAAAGAACCACAGGAAAAAGTACATATAAATCTAGTTAAAGTACCTCTGTGCTTCAGACATATCTGCTGTTGCTTTATGAATGCATGAACATTTCTTAAAACACTGTCAGCTAAATAAACAGCCCAAGAGTTTGCTTATGCAACAGTGTCAGCAACTTAAAAACCCCAAATCCCCCCCAAATGAAAGCCATACTTGCTTTTCCCTATCTTGGATATTCCATCCAACTTTTAACCCAGAGTGGAGGGGAAATGGATGACCCACATACCCCCAAAAAAAGGATATAAATAACTGCTCATTACCTTCCTGTTTTAAAGAGAACAGAGCTCACCTTTCCACCAAATTCAAACCACAGAGCAACAAACCAAAACAACAAACAACAAAACTGAAGGAAAAGGTATTAAAACCCACTGTGAAAGATCTCACTCAACAGTTCTTTTCCTGGGATTCGTCACGTGCTTCCCCAACTTCCAACAACTCCTGTTTCTCCCAGATGGAATGGGGTGCTATTCATTGGCTCACAGTGAGGCCGCAGAGATTTTATGCCCTCTACTTATTCCAGAATTTGCCACACACTGAGAGCTTTTCCCCTCTTTTCTTCAGGCCACCAAGCCTCTGTGGCCCGAAGAACCCTCAAACCCAATTTCAAAGCCCTGAACCCCCAGACTCCGAAACCAATGGACAGGTTCAGGGCTCCTTCCACAAAATGGTTTTGTTCCTGCTTCCTGCCCCTTCCCAGACTCCCCACGGCACTGCACCATTTCTGACCTTCGGTGTCAGGATCCTGTTTTGTTACATTTGTACAAATACAGAGGGAAAGCCCCCAGACACTGCCAAGATGTTTGTATAATTCAAGTGAGAGGCAGGAGAGAAAACAAGAGAGAGGCAGGAGCATAAGGAAACAATGCAGTCAATAGCTGGCACGAAAGCAGAACACCAGCAATCTAGAAATTAGCCCATTTTATTAATTTAACTAGCATTAAATGTCCCTTTAATCCATTCGATCCGTGTACCTGATCTCACAAAACACCCAGGCTGAAGAGATCCTAATTCTCTCCATTTTCACTTCATTTCCCTTGGCTCCTGCAGCATCGTTCTCCCAACACTTCCCCAAGTGCACGGCACCTGAATCAGCTGGCTCTGCTCAGAACCACACAGGGTTTGTGTCCCTGATCCAGCAGTTTGCTCTGTGTCATCCCTGACTGCTGCACTGCAGCACCAGACGCCACCAGTGGCACAGGGAATGCTGCAAACGTGACACCGAAGTCCACGGTGGCAGCAAATAAAATCCTCAAGTTCCTTCATTTTGGGGTTGAAATTTTGCTTGCCAGGGCCTCAGAGTGGGAGCCATCAGAACACACCACTCCTGGCACCTGTGTGAGCAGGTAAGGTAATAAATGGATGGGAGTTTTAGCTACTACCAAAGCTGTCACACATGAGGTGAAACAAAATGCAAGTCAATTCCTCTGCGGGTGTTTTGTCCAAATTGATCGCTCCAGTTTCAGGACTTTAAGATAAAATATTTTCTTTAAAAGTACTTAATGACATTGGTTTTATTTAGGAAGTGGAAAACCAATCTGAGCTGGCAGAGGACTGATTCTCTGCAACCCTTCCCACACACCCAGAAAACAAGAAACGCCATTTTACACTGTGAAAATCAGTAAATATCATTTATCATCATCCAGGCTGATTTCTTCACAGTATACCCACATCTATCCCATAATACTGCTCCTTTTTGTGCTTCTAATCTACCCTTTCAGCATTAAAAATAGGTTTGCATCCAGAGACAGGTACACATGTTTAGCTATACGAAAATCTGGAATTTATTTTTCTTCCTGTGTTGCAGTTCTGGATGATCCTTTATGTATTGTATTTTTTGGTCTAAAAAGAATACATTTACCAGCATGAATTTTGCAAAGCACTCGAGAACAGATGAAAGTTCAAAGATATCCACATCTCTCTAGCTCTGCACTGGTGAGAACTGCAATATTATTGCCTATTACCCTGGTATCTGAGTTTCTCACTATCTTTACTGCCACATCCTCCTACAATAAACAGAATTATTTCTCAGATAGTAAGAAAGAAGATAGTTGAGGCAAGAGTAAAGAAATCACTCCAGAGCACATCAGAAGGCTACAGAAGGCTATGAAGAAGAAAATATTTCAAGAGTGCCTTGTACTCTAAACTACTTTTTTGTTTTGCTTCATGATAATTAAAAGCATTCTGCTTCCATTCTTTACTTTCTCTGCAAAGCTGATCCCACCACTTCTGACCAATAATAACAACACAGCATTCCTATTTCATATCCAAGGTAACCCAAGGTATTTTAATGACTTAATAAATTTGATGAGGCAGTCTGGGAACTGCATTGCTAAGTGCTCCCTGCTCACGATGCACTTGGCATACAGTTTGCTGTTAGAGGCTTTTTCAGAGGGAATCCAATGCTTTCAGTCTTATCTGAAAAACACCGTATTTTTTACTTTAAAACATAATTTCCTGTCTGTATAAACTTGAGTTGAACCAAAAAAGTAACCAAATACCTGTGGTGCTTCAAGTATTACTGAGAAATTGGTGTTATCTGTTGGCTCTGGAGACCCAGGGCTGCTTTTGATGCTGTTAGTATCCACACCGTGCATGTTCTCCTCCTCTCTGCTTTCTCCCTAAAACAGGTAATCCCAACAATGAGTCAGGAAAATGACAAAAAGAATCCCCACATTTTTCAATAAATTAAAAGGGAGAAGGAGAATCAGCCATTAGAGACAGGGAAAGGTTACAGAATTATAACAATACAAAGCCATAAATAGAGAGGATGAAGTCAACAGCTTTTATTCTTTGAAGATACTGGTTCGGATGTGCTAAAACCTCAAGAGATGTGTAGGAAAGAAAGGCAAATACAAGGATATGAACATCGAAATAGCAATTTTTAGAAAAGAGAAGAATGTATTTAACAGCTTTCCTACATTCCTATTTCACAACTCCTTTACCACTTTGAATTACAAGCACTTTCTGTTAACTGGGGCTTTAATTAATTTTGCCTGGGTGCCCTTGATGAACAATACTGCAGCATTCCCCAGTAAACTACTGTTCCAAAGCCCTGATTCGAAAAAGGAAATTCTGCTTGAATTTATAGTCTTGACTTCAAACAGAGTAAGTTTCTTTGATGTCAAAGCTCAAGCAAGCACTTAGCAGTGTCTCAGAGAGAAATGGGCACCAGCACACATTTAACTTGGTTGCTGAATTGCTGGCACCATGTTACACCTGTGCACAGTGCACATGGATTTGCCCAGGCACATCTCCCAGTTCCACGTGGATGTGCTTTAAGGAGGAACTTGAGGGTGCTGGTTTTCCAGTCAGACCTTTTGGACACTGAGCTGCTCATTTGCCAGAATTTCTGGACCTGTCAAGGCACAGCAACTCAGTTGTTTCCCAAATGCACACATACCCTACCCTGAATTCTTCCCCACAAACACAACAACCCCCTCTACACATGCCATAGGAGCAAATAAGAAAAAAATAGTTAAAATCAGTTCTTACCACCAAAGGCTTGCAGATTCCAAGGGAAACTGTACCTGGGGGCACAGATTTTAACACTTCCACTGCCTCTGCCAAGGTGGCACCATCCAAGTATTTCTCATTCACGAACACCAAGCGGTCACCCGGCAAAATCTGCCCCCCGCGCTCGGCCACTCCACCTGCCACCAGGGAGCTGATCACAATGGCTGTTCCTGCTGGATCCAAGGGATCCTGGGGGGAAAAATTAAAAAAAAACACCCCACAAGTGAAGGCCTTGAAAATGATGTTTGTTTGGAGTGCGTAAAGAGCACTCAAGCACGTTCATCCTCTAATGCTACAGAAATGAAGCCTGCTGAGACGTTCAAAAAACAGTCTGCTAACTCTGCCAAGGCTTACAGTTTGCAAAAAGGAAGATATTCCATCACTTGCCTAATCCATTAAGAAATGTTAAGATCTGAAAGGTGACCGATACCCTGCCTGCCCTCTCCTTACACACACAGACACAGCCAGGCCAACCTGCAAATAGAACAACAACACTGGCAGCCTTCCACCAGCCTCCATCCAGCCTGGGACGTGCTAATGTCACAGAAAATAACCACTCTGCACGTCACCCGAGGGCTTCAGAGCAGCAAAAAAGATGGTAAAAATCATTGCAACGTCAGAAGTTTAATTCAAAATATTAAGTTCAAATGAAACCCCCAAATCTTGAAGAGATAGCAGTTGATGTGTGCTGTGTTACTGTAGCATTTCTGCTTTGTCAAATCCACGTGACAACTGCTAAAAGACATTTTCTCCTCCTTAACAGGGTACAGGAGACAGCAACAGAAGAGTAACTAAGATGATTACTGAGAACAAGGAACACTGTAGTGGTGGATACAGAGAGTGTGAAGCACAACAATATTATACACATTGTAAACTGATGCAAAGATACCCACTTCACTTACTCTTTTACCCAGTACTGGCCTTTCCTTTGTGTCCTGTACCACTTCTATCATGCCTTCACTCATTAAAAAAATTATCCTCAATCCAATGAAAATATAAATTATTTTATGGTGGCAGAAAGAGACACAAAACAACTGTGTGGGTTTTTAATTTTTTAAAATTTTTGTTTCCTCGTTTGTTTTCCTAAGATTGCAAATAGCCTTTCTCCCCCTTGGTAAGGGCTGATAAAGTTCAGAAATGCTCCTTGCATGCACTGGCTCTCCAAATGCATAATCATGGGCTGTTTTTCCCTCAGGACTTGCATCTTATTTGGGGCATGGGAGGGATAAAAAAAAGGGCAAAATTCAAATCACAAAGACCACCATGAATTCAGCACCTCAGTGTTAATTTGAAAACAGGAATGCTTTTTAAACTCTTTATTTTTATATGACTATACACTGCTTTCCGAGGGCACATGTTTTTTAAGGTATGTGCAAACATATGAGGCAATGCCTGTAATATCTGTAAAAGGCTGAAATTAGAGAAGTGAAATTAGAGTTCAGCAGGAAGAGCCAAGCTGGAGCTGGATTCAAGTAAATAAAGATTAGCAACAATTCTCTCCCGTTCTACTGCTTGATCCTGCTCTTTTATAATCTTATGATTTTACAATTTATCCGCAGTGCACACAAGAGGTTTTCTCACGAGTGTCATGTCTTGGCAGCCAAGCCCAGCAGGCTCCCTGTGTTTGCCTCCTGTGCCAAGGTGCTCGTGCTGCCCGAGTGTCTGTGCCCAAACCTGCTGCACCTGGTGCTGAGGGGAGGATTCCCTGTGCTTTCAACAGCCATGAGCCGCATCCCCTCGGGAGATTTTCAGGAACAGACCAAAGAGCAGGAAGCTCAGAAGAATCCAAAGGGATTCCAGGATGGACCAAAAAAACCAGCTTTGCTTTAAGTGTTGAATGTAGATAATTGAAGTTATCGTTGCTCTTTGTTCAGGGTTGGCTTTGCCTGCCCTTGCCAGCAAACCCCTGTGCCCAACCAGCCCAACGACCCTGGAACCAACACAGACTTCTGAGATGGTTTTAATCTGGGGGTTTGCTCCACTGCAAATTAGATATAACCTTCTGGACATCTCTGCACACCCAGGATCCTGCCCAGACAGCCACTTTGCAGCAAAGCAGGCACAGTTCACACTGGGGAGGCTTTGCTGGAGAACGAAACCAGCAAGTTTTCCTATCATGGGCTCATCTCGCCGTAGCAAGAGAGGTTTATGCTGGTTCCCTGAATGGGTGAATGCTCTCTCAGCAAAACTACACCTTTGCTGACACAACAGCTTTTATAATATGACTTTTGCTGGCTTAGCTATATTGATAAAAAATGAACAAAACAAACCCAGCACTCACCCCCACCCATGCAGATAAGCTGACAAAATTCTGTGAGTGAATGACTGGCCCAGTAATTACAGTGCTGGCTGAGGATGGGGGAGAACCAGGTTCAAACCCCTGCTCTGCTTGATCCAAAGCTGCTCTTTTTTGGGTTCTGGTCTAGAACCACTTAAGCAGGACATGGGAATCTCACCATTAGCTGCTTCTATGCAGGGTCAGTGGCCTAACTACCACATTTCTGATGAGAAACAGCCCTGTTTCAACTCACCACTGAAATAAAAACAGTTTTGCTCAATAAATCACCATGTTTTGGTAAGAGATAATTTAGCTGAAAGAAGTGTTCCAAGCAACTTTAGTCCTCCTTCTAAAAAGGAAGAGAGGTCCTGCAAAGAAACAGATCCTAGGCAAAGAAGTTTTGAGGACAATGTGGTTACTTTCCCTGCTTCACAACACACACGAGCACAAGCCATGCACTGGAATTGCTTCATGAAGAGCAGCAGAAATCTTAAAAAAGGGGTCCATGCTAAAAACTGTTGTCCAGGAGAGCAGAAAACAATTCCACTGCTGATTTCAAGCAGAGGGAGCCATTGTACAGGGAGAGAAGAGCAGGATGAACTGCACAGTGAGAGCTCAGCCAGCAGCACCAGCAGCGCTCAAAACCTCAGAGTTCACCAGTGGCTGAACCACAATGCGACTGCCACGAGAAATGCAACAAAAGCTGCACAAGAAGGCACAGACCCACTGAATTTCAAGGTGTAATCACGCATCCATATTCCCTCTGTGATTTAATATTCTATCACAACGGTGGATTGCACTGTGCTTTCCTCATCTAAACCAAAGGATCACTGTGATTTTTTGAAGCCTTGCCTTATGATTTACCCTCAACCCCAAGCACACCCTAAAGAAACACCTGCCAAAACAAGACAGCAAACACCAAATTCACTGAATTCACATTTTCTAAATGGTGAGTGCAACTGCACCATGAGGGCTGTTGCCTTGTTTTTAAAAGAAAGCAGTGCTTGCAGCAGGATGAAAACCAGATCCTTGCCTTCTATACTAAGTGGCAAAGGTATAGTTTGTATACAGTCAGTATAGTTAAAAGGCAAGTTCACTCCCACAGTGGGATTTCGGGGCTGCCTCCATGTTAACAGACCAGCTAGAACCATTCCAAGTTACTAAAGAGCACCAGTGTGACTGTACACCTACCCTGAGGCTCTAGACTCATTTTACTTGGCTCATGTTAAGCCAGATAATAGTGATTTTTAGTCACCAGCAGGCAGGACCAGATTTCAGCCTCTGCTTTAAAGTGAGGGCTCATTTACTGGGATGGACTTTGCAAGCTGGGGAGAAACTCCTTCCTCAAACCCAGAAGTGATACAATTTCAATATTTCAAGAAATTATCACATGGCTTTGTATCAGAGCACAAGGAGAGTGCAATGGGCAATCCCATGCAAACTGGCCATCTTAAAATGAGAATGAATCATACAAACATTAAGACTGGAAAAAACCTCCAAGACGGTCATGAACAAGCCTTGGCACAATTAAGAGGAGCTTTCACCTTTCCTGAAGGATTCCTTTACACCAATGAATCATTTATGAACAATGGGGAAAGGAACTGGACTGCAAAGTAGGGCCATGAGGAGACAAACCCCCTTAACTCACGAGCACTGACACAAGCTCTTTTTTAAGACAGGAACTACATGTGAGAACTTTTGCCACTTGTGTAAACGCTGAGAGCTGCCCCCTGCCATGCAGCAGCAGCAGCCCAGGACAGTGGCCTCCAGGTAACCCTTTGAGGAACTCGTGTGTTGTAGCTGGTGTCCTTCCCTTTGTGCCCAAGTCAGCCACAGAGTCTATGAACTTGTTTAAAATAGCCACAATTTATTCATTCTTAGCACACCGTATATTTAACTATGTTGAACCATAGGTTTTCCCTTCTACCCCCGCCCCTCATCAAAATCCGCAAATGTTTCCTGGAGTCCAGGTGTCAAATTTTTCTCCTTATTTTCAGAGCCTCATTTGTTCTGGATTCATTTAGCAGTGGAGAGTCAGGCAGGGGCCACTGCAGTTGCTGCCTCTGGGATCTCTGGGTTAGGAGCAGTATGAAATCTCTTAAAAACCTGAGCTCTGCTAAAATGTTAAGAGCCCCAGGAGCAGGGAGTTAAGAGAGTCCTACGTGCAACGCTGGAGCTGCAACTTTATTGTGGCTTCGATTGCCACGGGCACCAAACATCCACACTCACAGGGCCTTAGGAAGCAAATCTGGAGGCAGAACCAGTGCAGCTGACCTCTGTCCATCCTGCTGGGAAATTAAAGTGATAAACCAGGCTGCCTGTTCCCTTGTCCCTCCCGAAAGGTGGGGTGTGCAGCAGCCAAGAGAGGGCACTCCAGGCCAGCCCAGCTCCCACCACCGCAGGCATTCCCTGCTCTGACAACCCACCCCATCCACCCAGCCAGCCCCAGCAGACCCTCCCTGCGCCGAGGATGAGGAGCACTGAAACTACGACTCTATTGGATGGGAGCAGCTCTCACGTTTGCCGGGGTTTTGTTTGTGTTTTGCTTTTTTAAAGGCTCATATGAAAATGTAAGACAAAGCTGCGGGTGACTGACATTCCCTGTGCAAAGTCACTCTCACTTAGTTACAGGCTATATTAGTTTTGGCATCACTTGAGATCTAAATCCAGCTAGCCTGACTTCCTAGAATATTTCAGCTTTCTTCAAGCAACAAACTGCCTGCTGCCACAAAAACACACATCCAAAATAGCATGGCAAAGGATCCCAAAAGAAACAGTTTGAAACTTTTTTCCCCCTGTACCATTTTTTGATTTATCTGAACATTTTTACAAGTGCCAATTTGTATACTGCAGGTTTCTGTGAGGGAGCCAAAACAAACGCGTTGGAGCTCAGAGGTCAGAGCAGCCCAGCTTCATTACATTTTGCATGGGACCACTTCCAGGTCTAACACACATATCCATATTTAAAACTCTTCAGTGATTCAGATACTGGAAGACTCTGAGGCTGGAAGACTCTTAGACACAACACTTTTGATGCTGTAAAAGGAAAAGACACCCACCAACAACGAAAAGAACCAGAGGCATTTTATGTTTGTCTCACTATTATGTAGAACAAAGGTAGAAGTGCACGAGTAATGTACCTATATGCTCGGTGCTGTGCAATTACTCAAAATACTCATTCGTGCTCTCATTTTGTGAAGTGCCTGTCATTCCCTTTGCAGAGCCACCCTCCACAGTGACACCAACAATGCCAATAGGATGCAAGAATCAGGACTGACAAGCACCCTGCAGCCTTTTCAAAGCACAAAGTGCCTCCCAACAACAGACAGGGAAGAGAGGGAGAGCCAGCTGTGAGTGAGGTTTGATTCCCTCCTTAAGGTGGCCTCACTTTAGGGTTAAGACTCAAGGTCCAAATCTTCTGTTCACTCACTCCAACATGTTTACAGCAGTTGGCTGTAGGAACTGCAGGAACTTCCAAAGAGCCTGGAAAAACACCCCTGAGAAAGTGCTCAACTGGTTTTCGTTAGATCCACTGCATCGGAGTGAAATCCGAAGCATTTCAGACCTGTTTCTGCCTCTTCCACTCTGGTTGCAGTCAGCAGGACTGCACAGGAAGGAGCTTACACAACGCGCAGCCTCTGGCTGTACCAAAGAAATAAACTGCAGGCTGATGTGCTGAAGCAACACAAACTTAAATACAGAGCAGTATTCAAGAAGGAACGGTGAACTTTGCTGTGATGTAAGGCAAAGCACTGGAAATAAAACATTACTATTTATTGATCTGCAGTGAGGGAATAAAGCAATGAATTTCAGAAGCTCTGGTGTGCAGCCAGCATTAATCAAAACTGTTGTGGGAAATGTCAGCAAAGAAACAGGAATTCGCAGGGAAGGGAAAAAAAACCAGAAACAAACCACACAGAGCCCCACCCAAAGGAGGAGAGGGAACAGCAAAATAAGAGGAGGAGGTGGCACAATGGGTTTCCCACACCAGGCTTTCATCATCTGGGATCTGAAATCGTATCAACCTTCCCCAGCAAGAACGAACACGGTGGCCGGCAGTGACTCAGAGCCGCGTGGGTCTGACAGGGCAGGAGAGCACAGCAAAGTCCCCACCCCTCTGCTGTGGACCAGGGACCCCAGGGAAAAGACCTCACACACTACTGCTCTTCCCAAACAAAAAAATCAAAGATAGGCACCGGCTCTGGGCGTTTTCAGTGTCACTGTGCAGTGGACTCAGGTGCCTGTCGCTATCTTTTAATTTATCAAACTTCTCAATCCATCTAAGGTTTTATCCGCCTTTCATATTTGCTCTCGACAGAGCTAAAGTCACAGGGATTACATTCATTAGACTCTCTTAGTATCTTAGACTTTCAGACTTTGCAGCTCCAGAAAATACACACTGAGTGCTGACTACAGGGAAAAGCCACAAAGATAAGAAAAAAAAAAAAAAGCCCTGAACTCCTAAGGAAGTGGAGGAAAGCCACTGTGTGATGAGATAAAGAAGAGATAGAGATGTGTGGGAAAGAAGAAAAAAAATACCAACAAGCCAAGGAAAAAAGTATAAATGGTATCACCTACACAGCCTGCACTCAGTGGGCCTTAACACAGGTTGTGGGTTTGATCAGCTTTCAGATTCAAAGAATTCCTGAACTAAAGATCCAACCAGAGAGCCCAGCAGCACTTCCACCAGTGAGGTGAGCTGGCCTCAGCACTGGTCAAAGCCTGTGGAAGCGCAGGATGTGTTTTCACACAAACCAGAGCTCTCCTCTGCATGGAAACCTTGCTTCACGAACAGCAAACACATGAATTATGGAAGACTTGCTGCAGAAGAAGCTGCAAAATAAAAGTGGGCACACAGGACAGGTTGGGTTTTACGCAGCAAGGATCCGCACACAGTGACTTGGCCCAAAGGCTCACAGAATCCCCAGCCTGGGTTGGGTTGAAAGGGAACTTAAGGATCATCTCATTGCACCCCCTGCCACGGGCAGGGACACCTTCCACTGTCCCAGGTTGCTCAGAGCTCCATCCAGTCTAGCCTTGAACACTTCCAGGGATGCGGAACAGGGTGGACGGGGAGCAGACAGAAGGGTTGGCAGAAAGGTTGCAGAGAATTTTAGGGTTACAGCGAATCACACTGCAAACAGACAGAAAATTCCTAGTGGGACAATACTCCTTGGATTTGGGGAGCAGCATCTTCCAGCAGGGTGAGGTACTAAGAAAACAGAACACCTGAAAACTTCCCTGAGTTTTCAGGATACTTCATGTTTATCCATCAGCACCAACATACACCTCAAATCTCATCATTTCAGAACAGATTTGGAGCTGTCTGGGCTGAGCTCTTCCACACCCACTGCTCCATCATCTCCACATGCCCACTGCCAGGCCAGCACAGCTTCCTCGAGCCTCATCTACATTATCTCAGCCTTGCTGAGATTTACCAAGTGGTTAACAGAAAATCCAGCTACAGTTTTGTCCCTTTAAACTCTCGCCTTCTCTCGCAGGCAGAAGACATCTGTGGAATAATAATGAATTTCTTTGGTTTGGGGTTTTTGTTTTTATTAAAAGCTATTCTTTCTAGCAGGAAATGAAAAAGAACAACCAGATTGGAGAATTTAGGGGAAGAAGGGAAAACATTTCTAAAGGTTAATAGTAATAATACTGCTCAGCATTTATTTCAAGGATATGCAACAAAGCAAAGAAAAACAGATGTTCTCAGTAATGCTCTAGTTTCTCTGCAAACTCAGGTATTGTCCAGAGCTGCTGCAGCTCACAGGGCCAGGAGGGATGCTCCTAGAATTTGCTCTACAAGACAGCAAAAGGAGGGATAAGGAAAATCTCAGTCCTTTCCTGAATGTGGGACAACCTGGGGATCAGCACGTGAAATGCAGGTCCTGCTCGACCAAAATCTGCTGCCCCGGTTTTGGCTGGGGTAACCCAAGGCTGAGATAAGAACAGTTTAATACCTGAATAAAGTAAAAGGCAATAAAAATGCTAATACTAATAAATATAATGAAAAAGGACATAACAAAAAGAGAGAGAGGAATAAAACCTGAAAACAACCAAGTGATGCACAATCCTGATGCCCAGCCTGTTCCTGAGCAGTGATTCACCCCTCCTGGCCAACTCCCCCCCATTTACATACTGAGCATGATATCCTACAGTATGGAATATCCCTCTGTTCAGATCAACTCTCCTGGCTTCTGGTGCACCTCCTCACTGGCAGAGCATGGGAAACTGAGAAGTCCTTGACTCAGAGTAATCGCTACTTAGCAACAACTAAAACATCACTGTGTTATCAACATTGTTCTCATGCTAAACCCAAAACACAGCAGTGCACCAGCTACTAAGAGGGAAATTAACTCTATCCCAGCCAAAACCACAAAGCCTGCTTAGTGGATGAGGGAAAGACTGTGGATGTGTCTACCTGGACTTCTGTGAAGCTTTTAACGCTGTTTCCCACAGCATTCTCCTGGAAAAACTGGCTGTGCATGGCTTGGATGACCAAAAATCTGGCTTTTGTCAGCACTGGTGTGGCAACAGGACCAGGGCAGTGCCTGTCCCCTGTGCTGGGCACTGCTGAGGCACCTGGAATCCTGAGGTCACGACAAGAAGGACATGGAGGGGCTGGAGCATGTCCAGGGAAGGGAACGGAGCTGGGGAAGGGGCTGGAGCCCCAGGAGCGGCTGAGGGAGCTGGGAAAGGGGCTGAACCTGGAGCAAAGGAGGCTCCGGGGGGACCTTGTGGCTCTGCACAAGTCCCTGACAGGAGGGGGCAGCCGGGGGGGTCGGGCTCTGCTGGCAGGGAACACGGACAGGAGGAGAGGGAACGGCCTCAGGCTGGGCCAGGGGAGGCTCAGGGTGGGTATGAAGAAAAATTTCTTCATGGAAAGGCCTGTCCAGCCCTGGCACAGCTGCAGGGGTGGAATCCCCATCCTTGGAGGGATTTAAAAGCCGTGTGGATGTGGCACTTGGGGACATGGGGCAGTGGTGGCCTTGGCAGTGCTGAGGGGAACAATTGGCCTCAAAGGTCTCAGAGGACTTTCCCAATCTAAAGAATTCTGTGATTCTATGAGATTCCTCCCTAACTTCTCATTTAGGGTCAAACTGATGACCCCCTCCAGCCCAGTGTCAGGGAATACCCAACCCCTAATGTGACTTCCTGCCTCCAGGTTCTCCAGATCTGTCCCTCATCAAGCTGTTCCTGTGGGTCTGTCTGTATCTTCCTGTGAGATACAAAATCTCTTTGATTTCTTATTAAAGTGGTCTCTGCTCTCCTAACACATTACTACTGCAGCACTGAGGTTTTGGAATCCACTAATCACAAACACCTCAGAAACTTCTCCAGGAATGTGCTCAATTGCATTCACCAGCTCTTAGGTCCTGAAAAGTAGTTTTTAAGCTGAACTCCAAGAGAATTTTTCAAAAAGCTACACTGGATTCAATTCATGACACACTATTAAGAATTATTTTACACATGAAGCAGCTTAATATGATTTAAAGGATGTAGAACTTTCCCATAGGGGGAGAGAAGCAAATCCTCCGTGAGATGAGTACCAACACAGTTGGTACTGAGGCTTACAGAACTTTGATGTTAATGAATGTGGATGGGTTGTAGAGATGGGAGAAAAGCTGCCTTTATCAGTTTTCCCAGTACCAAGCTGATAGCCATTGTAAAACTGCTTTTTAATACAGCTGTGTAGCTTTTGCCAGTAAGCCACAGGTTTCCATCACATGATCAGGTGAAAATGTGCTTAACAAAGACGTGAATATGCTTCTTTGTTCATAACAAACTTATCACAAGAACAGACAAAAGCTCAAATTATCACAAGAGGGCAAACGTTTAGCCAGCAACTTGTCAAAGCATTCCAGCCTGCATCTCACTGCCCAACAGACCAAGAAAGTAAAAAAAAAAAAAAAAAAAATCATCTACTTGAATACCACCTTCTACAAATAAGAAGTCAGTTTGCATTTTTGTAACGCTGCATCTGGAGCCTGTTTGGGGCATAAAGAAAAGAGGAAAGATATTTGGAGACACTTAAATTGCTCCACTTCCTGCCGTGAATGACTATGCAGTGATTTTGTTAGAAAAGAGAAAACAATTGTTTCCCATGTTCCCTGGGAGAAGGACAAAACATAACCTGCTGAATGTGCAGCAAATGAGACGTCAGTTCAACAGCACGAAAAACTGCTACTACTAATAAAGGGAAGCCAGGAATAAGGCAGCTGTGGGATCCCTGTTGCTAAACCACAGGAAAATCCCCGCAGCACTGACCCAGGCAGCTCAAGGCAGGCACAATTCACGCTGCTTCTCCAGCTCAGGGTAACTTGAAGCTCCTGGAGTGCTGAAATGCTTCTTTCTGCTTCCATGGATCACTTGGAGCAGGTGAGTCCATGAGCTCCTACAGCCTGACAGCTCTCCAGGGCAGCTGGACTGTGCAGAAGCAACCAGGCACTGGGGACTTCTCTCAGCGCAGACAGGGAGGAACAGCATCTCACAGTCCTTCCCAAGAGTTATGTAAAATGTCAAACCTCCCCGTTCCACCCCTCACCCTCTCCAGTTTCATGCACTTTGAAACAGCTGCTTTAAAAAGACTCTGACTTCAAAGCACAGTAAATTAAGCTCCACATAAAGTCCATTCAGCTTTTTGTTTAATTTGATAAAAGCTCATCAGACCATTCAAGTTACCTTCTGGTCAATACTGCCTCAAGAAATCTGCAATTCAGCTACCTGCGGTTTTTCCAGTATTTCTGTAAAACATTACTGACAGAGTCTGTTCAGGGCTCAAAGGACCTTCTATCCTACTGGGATCTCTTCTTTTTCTCTAGAAGTCTTGTGGGATTTTTCTTTCCTCTTGCTCTAATGCCCTGGGATCACGGGTGTTTTTAGACAGCATTTCTCTATTTTAACCTGATAAAAGTATCTTTTAATTTCTGTCTAAGAAAAAGGGATTGGTCTCAAAAACCATGGCTTAGCTCTTGACTTGCTGGCCAGGAGGCTGAATAGGGCTTGGAGCAACCTGGTCTAGTGGAAGGTGCAGGGTTTGGAACTGGATGAGAGTTAAGATCCCTTCTAACCCAAACCGTTCTGAGATTCTGTGATTAGTTCCAGGCTAGACAAATGTACTGTTAAGGTGGATACTTTCAGGTCTGCTGATAAAGAACATGAAATACACTGACTGTAGCCCCTTCCATCCCAGGTGATCCCAAATCGCTCCACAAGCAGCGTCCCGGGTCCCTCCCTCAGCATCAGAACACACTTGGCACTACCTGTGCCAGCAGCACTACATAAAGGTTAGTGAAGAGGTGAAAGGCAGAGCAACTTCTCCAAGTGAAACTAGAAGGAAATTAAGGGAAGCAGAGGGTATTACTTCATGGAGGAGTTGGCCACAAGACTGAGCAGCACACCTTTTTAATGGCCAAGAGACCTCTGCAGCCTTCCCATCTAAGCACCATCAAGAAAAAACAATTCCTGGCTCTAGGAGCTCTGACCAGGTTCCAAAGCAGTGGTGACAATAGAAAAAACCACAGATTTCATTTTAAGACATCTTCAGTGTTTCTTACTTAAATAAAAGAAAAAAAAGAATCCACTGAAATCCATCATTTCAAGAATCCACAGGCTCAGCTTCCCATCCACCTCCCCTCTCGCCAAGTACTGACCTTGCTGCCAGCAGAGCAGATTTCCTACTACAAAATTACAAATTATAACATTCAAAGGGGGGAAAAAGGGTTTTTTTTTAATACATAAAGACCACAGGAAAATGAAGAATATCTGTGACTATCCTGTCACAGTAAAAGGAGTAACTTCACCCCAAAGTTTTAAGAACATTTGCACAAACCTTATTAAAAAAAAGAAGGTGGCTCTGTTTTAAGCTTTTAAATCCCTAAAGACAATCAAAAGAAAACACAGGACAAAGTAGAAATACTATTGATTATGCATAATTGGTATAATTAATTTGTAATTAGTTCATTAAAATATATAGGCATTGGAATTATGCTTGTACATTTCTGGGAATATCCTGCAAGTCACTTGGGATACGCTTATCATTTATTTGATAGATGAAACATTATTAGAAAGACAGCCCATTAAAAATTAATATGCCAGAGTAATAATTTTCTCGATCTCAGCATTCAGTTTTCCACGTACTCAGACTCCTATTCTGCCTCACAAAGAGTTTTTATTAATTCTGTTTTCCAGAGCATGACTTGGGAAGCACAGAATTTAGGACAACTGAGGCACAGCATCCTTTATGCTGAGAATGCAGCCAGTTTTGAGAAACAAAATGGCAAATTTTATAAATTATATACAACAGGAGCTTTCAGCACCACATCTAATTCTACAATCAAAATTAAGATGGAAAGGTAAAAAGTCTTGTGCTTGAAAACAAGTACCAAAGAGGAATGGAAAGCAGCAGGAAGAAACTTCCAGAGCACTGGGAGCAGCCTGGTCTCTAATTGCTGAGCATTCTTGTGCTTCTGCAGCGTGTCTGGCATCTCTCACTGTCAGAAATGTAGGAGCAGGGCTCCTTAAACACTGCAGGCAACAGCCACCAGTCCCTCTCTAGGGCTGGGATCCACTATTTCCAAGGTGTTGTCACACCTTGATGTGGGGCAAAGTGAGGTGGAATTGTAGAGCCACTTTTTAACGCCGGTGCCACTTCCCTGTTCCCACTGAGCTTCCAGAAGCCCTCCCAGTATTGCTGAAGCGTCATTTCAACCAACAGCTACAGAAGTAATTAGATCTTCAAAACCCAGGGTAGTGACATCACCTCCTCCAAGCTGGGTATGTAACACCAAACTTTCCTTAAATTTCTGCAATGGACAGAGAGTCAGTCCTTGTGTGTTAATTACCAGCATCACAAACAGGCTGCCTGCTCAAAATCTCCCCTTCAAAAGCATTTTCCTCCCCACCCTACCTCCATCAACACTATGGGAGCCTAGAAAGGCTGGTCACTCACAGATTATGAAGATGGGAAGACCCATCTTCATTGAAAAACACCTAAAAAAGAATTAAAAATCCAATTCCTTAAAAGAAGCAAAATCAGCAATGGATACACAGCACAAGCAACATCATTTTCCATTATAAGGCTTGGATTTTCTCTGGTTAAAAAAAAAAAAAGAGTATGTGCCTAAAAAAACACCTTTCATGTTTTAAAGAAGGCTCTCCAGGTCCTTTAAGGCACAATTAAACACTGCTGTAATTCTGTGCTCCCCAGCAAGTCTGTGTTAAGAATTCCAAACACTCTCCCAGGAACCACACACGGGGGTTTTTTTTTGCCTTGCCTCCACTGTAGCATGGACAATTATTTATTTTCTTTGCCTTGCACTCAAGGATGTGATGGATGTATTTACATAAACACACACAACAGTCACAGATATCTCCCTATCAAAATTAATCTGCAGATGATGAAAAGTGTAAAAGATCTAAGAGGCAAATCCCAAACAAAAGAACATACTTTATACACTTTATACATAAATATCTTGAAATTATAAAGATCTGAGATTAAGTGGTTTACCACTCATTTAGAATTGATTAGAATGTATTTAAATTTAGCTGAAAGTACCACAACATTGCTCGTGTATTTGCATCTGCGAATAAGTAAATAAAAAGCCTGTTATTAAAGCCTTCATTAATTCTGATTATATGAGAACTTAAAAGCAAATCTGTGTATTACTGCTCTGTAAAGACTCCCAGCAACTCTAGAGTAGAGCTGGCACTGCAACACAACATGTGTCAGCTAAAATGACTACCAGGATCTATTTTCAGTAATCTTAAATCGCACTGGTAAAATATAGAATTAATGGGTTTGCATAATACTTCAAATATTTTCTTCCTTCTAATTCATTCCCAACTCCTGCCTTATTGTATCAAAAAGTGAATTTTGTATCACTTGACATTTATGTACAACAGTTGAACACATTTCATTAAACTACAATGTTTAGGCAGCACTCAGATGTGATCTGTATATTATTATAAAGAGTAATCCAGCTATTTGATTCCCTTATAAATATGAAGACTGGAGGTTTAAAAAAATATATCACGTTGACTAGAAACATGAAGAACATTTCATTCTGACTACAGATTTTGAGAGTTTCTACATATTTAATTGAAGCCAGTATTTTTGAAAGAAGGAATCGTTAATTTTAATAGGATTTCCCTCCAATTAAAGACTTGTCTGTTAATTTCTAAGGAGTTTAGCAATTAAGAATATAATCAACTCCAACTAATACCCAAGAATACTCACTTGCCACTCTCACAGCTGAAAAGTCATTCCAAGTTAAAACAAAATACAACAAAAAACCAACCTTCCCCAACATTTAGTCATTAAACTCAAGAGTTAAGGGGTGGAGTTTCATTAAAGGTTTTGCACTTTATCATGTTCAATAATCAGTGGTTTAGAACACTCCCTTCTTTATAGAGTTGGCCTCAAAATACATTGCTTTTCCCTACAGTTTCTAGGCCCAAGTGTCAAGTCCATTACCCAGTAACCACCATCACACACCACTTTAAGGCACCATGCATGACAAAGGATCAAAGGGATTTTTAGCATTTAGTTATACAGGAAAGTATACCTGATAGTCTAAAATGCTGAATCCTAAACCATTCTTGTCTTTCTCCAGCTCAATAACCTTCACATCAGGAGACCATAATGCCAATTCCCCTTCTTCCTCCTCGGGATTGAAGTCTTCCTCGGGTTTCACCTGGAAAATAAAAGCTCTGGTTCAAATACCATTCTCTCAGTTCTTTACAAACACTATTCCTTCAACATTTTGATTATTAATGGTGAATACATGCCCTAAAATGTGACCTTTCATGGAATTAAACCTTCACTGAGCATTATGAATAGAGTTTTCTCCAGCTTGCTGCCTTGAGTACTCCCCAGGGCCCAGGCCTACATGTTTTGAGCATCAGAGCCCAACCTGGCACACAAATACCCGTGTATTAGTCTAATTAATTATTAGAATATTACTAACCTGTTACATGCTGATGAACTTCAGCTGCCCCATTAGATGCATAAAGGAAAAATAAACAGCATAAAAGATTTAACCACAGACAGCTAATAGAAAGGCCAGACAATCAGAAAAGATGAGAAGCCAAGCTGTAAATACTTTTACAAATAGGAGCAACCACAAGTGTCAAGCTTTAGTTTGAGACTTTAAAGCTCCTGCAACGGAAAGAAACTTTTAAGTTTCATTTTTTTTTTTTCCCCAGTTCTATGAAAACCTACTCAGAACATGGAAGCAATCAGCTAATGGTGGCAAGGATGTGATTTAGTGTAATTCAGAGCTCTCACTCACCTATTAAGTGCAGGGATGACGAATGGGATGTACAGTCAGCAAAGCAGCTCACTGATTTACCTACCTTGTCTTCCCAGGACAATGAAGTTTCTCAAGACCAACCCGTGTAAACCCAGAAATACCTGCAGTTTTCCACAAAGTTACTGTCCTTTTGCACCAGTGGATGACAGGAGGACTCTACCTTTTGCTCTGGAGGGGAAGCTGCCACGGGGGGCTCGTCCACGAGGGACTCGGTGCCGTCATCGAAGAGCCGCCGGCAGCACACCAGGGTGAAAGGGGGTGGCACTTCCTTGAGGAAGGTGACGGCCTCACGCCGGGATTTTCCATACAGCTGCACTCCATTTACCTGTATGGAACAGGAACACACATCCACACAAAGAGAATTAAAGGATATCCACCGAATTCTTGAATTTAGTTTTTTTTTTTTTGGCGTATATTTTTCCCCGTCTGAGCGTGAAAGTCTGATTTTACCTGGGGATTCTGGCACAGCTTGCACGGTTTTATTAACATACACTTCTGAAGAATATGTAGGTTATTGTAAGACCTCACCTCCAAGATCTTGTGACTACTGACTGCTAAATCATGGCTCTTCAGCCTCCTCTAACTTCTTTTCTGCTCACCACTTTTCCAAGCCTAAACCTTTCCTAGAATTCTTATTTCTTTCTCACCTGTTTCTTTGTTGGGGAATTTTTTCCACATTAGGCTTACATGTTTGAACGTCAAAAGCTAAAACATTTGATTTTCTCACCGTATTTTAAGCAAACAGGGGTTCTGAGCTCCAATCAAAAACTTGAAATCAGAACTACCACAAGTAGTTTAAAAGTTGGGCTCAATGACCTTAGAGGTGTTTTCCAAACTTAATGATTCTGTGATTCTAACTTTGCCGGTTTAAAGTGCAACAAAGCGGCTGAAACAAAAATAGATCCTACAGAAAACAGGCAAGAGCATTTATACAGTAAGAAAGAAACCAATGACAGTCAGCAATTAACCAGAAAGCCAGACAAGGGTCAAAGCTTACCTTACCATAAAACCAAGATTGTGAGTGATAACAGAAGAACATTGTTAATGGATGTTCTAAACATTAGTGTTTGACTTTGAAACAGAAAAAAAAAGATAAAGGTAGGTAGGTAGGTAGGTAGGTAGATAGATAATGGTGCTTTAAAAATGGGATACTGCAGTTGCACTTTTTTGTGGCTGCCCCATCCCTGGAAGTGTCCAAGGCCAGGTTGGATGGGGCTTGGAGCAGCCTGGGATAGTGAAAGGTGTCCCTGCCCATGGCATGGGGTGGGACTGGATGGGCTTCAATGTCCCTTCAAACCCAAACCATTCTGCCACTCTGGGATTCTACTTCTGCAGGAAAAAACCCCCGTGATTCATCCTCTTTTACCTATTTTATAACCTTTATATCCTGGGGGTACTTCTATCTGCACCACAGGGCTGTCCCTAAATACGAGGAATGCAGGATGTCAGCAGGTGTCACAGGTCTGAGTATCACCTGTGTTAACCAGCACTGCAGCCCCAAAAGAGCAGGGGTTTAACCCAGTCAGTGCTGTGGACTCAATCCCAACACTTCGTGTGTTCCAGGGATTTCTTTCAGGCTGCCTCAAGCCTCTCTCATGACCAAATGTCCACACTGCTGGAGGGCAGCCACTGGTTTAGGAATCCAGCACCCCCCATCCAAGTCACTCCACAACAGGAACCGAGGCACAGCAAGTGGGGATAGCTAAAGATCACCTTCAATACTTCCCTCCATACCCAAACTGCAGAAGAAACCACATCTGATCCAAGAAAACAGAGCATGGAAACATTCACCAGACATGGACACACCTTTGCATGTGTGCACTTGAGGCAGAGCCTCTCCATACACCTCCCAGATCTTGCTGATTAGAGGGATTCAATCCTCAAGCTAGGCTCCACAGCAATCCCACTTTAGCCAACGTTTGCTTCCTGACCACTTCTATTTTTCCCCCCACTTCTTCCTTTCTTGCAGTGTAACCATAGTTTGTACTGCTGGGAAACACAGAGTTCCTCTCACACTCTACATCCCAGCCAAGCAGAAAAATTGAGAGTGGTGGAACTGGCCTCCACCACGGTAAGACAGACAGCTCTGGGCTTTTTCTGCAAGAATTATAGCAAGTGCTGAGCTATCAGCCTCATCCATTAGTTAATTATTTAAGCAGAAGGATCTACGCGTAAGGATTTTTTAATGCTTGGAGAGTGGCAGCGTGGTGGAAAGCTACCAGCACTTCTCAGCATCCCATGATGGATGGGGGAGAGCTACTGTTCACCCCCCAGCAGACCTGGGGACTCCCATTTCTCCTGCTGCAGCTGCCAGAAATCAGCCTCTGAGCAGGCGAGGTGCCCTACACCCACTCATTCAGCCCATCAGCCAGCCAGCCCTCAAATAGCAGGGAAATTGTACAACAAAAGGGCACAAAGAAGCAATTTACTCCTAAAAAGAACACAATGGAATTAGCTAAAATGAAGGGCAGGGGAGGGGTAACGTGCTTTCTGTCATAATTCAAACACATCATTAAAAATAATCAACATTCAACCTCACTGTAGACTGAAAAATAAAATCCTTGCTGCTCATATTTCAATCCCCAATGTATCAGGCCCAGGTAAGGCTGCTTGTTTGGGGAATGGGGCTGTCACTTTTTCCACTGCAAACCCCTATTTAAGGGGATTTATAACTTGGCTGCAAAAACATAGTTTGGGCTAAACTTGGCACATGCAGCTTTAGCCCCAGAGCACATTTTTATTTTGTTGGGGGCTTTTTTCCCCAACTACAGAATAGCAAAAAATTTATACTCACTAGGTCTGGACATACCTGTGAACTTAATTCTAAGAGTAATACATGAAACTGTTAAATATATACAATTAAAGTTTCCTAAGTTACTCTAGAGCACAGCATTATTGCTTTTTGTGTAAATTTTTTTTGTTTAGTGGCCAAGCAATTTAAACGACACTCCCAGCATTCCATTAATCCCTTCCTTCAGGAATCAAGATTTCCTGCATTAAGCAATAAGAAAATGTTTTAGGTCTTAGTGATATCAGTATGAATTTTTGATGTTAGGGAGTGAAGAAGTAAAAGCAAAATAGCTGTACACCTAACAAATCAATCTTTCAGAAGGCCTAATTCTGTTTCCATTAAATGTTCTTTGCATCCACTAAAAAAAAGGTTCAAATATCAAAATATTCCACAAGGAGCATGCATTCAATAAGAAATTAATGTCTTTTCACTTGCAGGCTGAGATACCAATGGATACATGTACACACACATACAAAATAGGAATTATTTTAATGTTATCAAATAATAATTTTTCCTGAGAAAATAGGTCTGGTGTGACTCTGATAACTCCCAATACCTCTTTATACACATTTAAACAAACTGATGTATTTGCTCATACACACAAATATCTTTCAACACTCAACAAAAAAGTTTTATTGTGTAACTGGAACCACTATTCCTAAGACTGTTGTAAATTTTTTAGGAGTGACAAATATTCAGAAAGATTATCCACCACAAAAGCTAAAGCCAGATTGTGCAGAAAGACTGAGCCACAGGACTACAAATAATTCAACACAAATATTATCTCTGCCTTTGTAACTCTTGATACTCATGTTAAAACATTTCAGAAAAAAAAAAACAAAAACCATGAAGTCACTGAGAGGTCACAAGAATCTGACATTTTGTCCATAAGCGTGAATGTGAATGTGAATTCCAAAGCACAACTCTGCTTCCTCAACTAACTCTGGAATACTACTATTGCACACACAGCAGCCACGCCAGAACTTAAGAGAAGCATTTTAAGAAGGCCAAACAAAAAGGAAACACATAATTTTTATTTTTGTGGGGGTTCTGTTTTATTTTTTACCTCCAGAAGTTCATCCTCCAGTTGCAGAAGACCAAGTGCTGCAGCTGGGCTATCTGGAGCAATGGATGATATATAATGATGTCCATCAAACGTGTCCAGCTCAACTCCTAATCTCAGAGTGTGGATGGGTAGTAACTGCCAAAAGATAAATATAAGTATATATTTAAGTATAAATCTTTACTTACCATGATAAAATCAGATTTAGGATTCACCAAATTGAACCAAACACACAGTAAGATGATTAAATGTTCACAGTGACCTCATCTGATGTCCATAACTTCTCTTCACAAACTGTTTGCACAAATAAAAATAACCAGTCTGCTCTTTGGGGGAAAAGGCAATCTGAACTGTATTCTTAAATAATTGATCTTATTGGGAAAAATGCAGAGAGAAGTACCAGCTAAAGTCCATCCCACCCAAAAGGTGAGTTGTCAACAAATCACAGAATGGTTTGTGTTGGAAGGGACCTTAAAGACCATACGGTTCCAACCCCTCTTCCATAGAGTTGGAGCAAAACAAAAATAAAAGAAATAAAAATAAATAAAAGAATAAAATAAATTCCATAATTGCTATAAAATCTCACCACAAGTTCTTACTCCTCTGGGAGCCACACTCCTCTGAGGTAGAAAAAATATCCATGAAGTGTTCTCTGTAAGTAGTTACTAAAACTGATACCCTTTTTCTGCAAGGGGAAATCACTGATTCTGTGTCAGCCTTTTCCCGCTGGGCCTCCTTAATTTGGAGTTTTTCCTTAGGGAGACTCCAACCCTCAGTGCCTTAAGTCTTAATATTAAGTCTAATATTAGGAAAACTCGAATAAAAGTGATACATTATCCAGACAAGGCAGCAGAAATCATGGCAACTTGGGAAGAAGAGATGATCAGCAGGAGCCGCCCCCTCAGTTTGGGAATTTTCTGGCTATTTTTCTGGATGCAAGTAAAAGGAGCAATCCATTGATCCACAGCACTCCTTCACAGCCATGTCTGATTATGACTTTATGGCCCTTCCCCAGTGAGATGTCCCCACAAATATATAAATTCATCACCTCTAAAACCTCTTTTCCACAATATTAACATATGTATCTTGAAAATCTCTTGGAAGTGAAATTAATGTAAGCTCTGACAATTTAAATTAATTATACCTCCCTTTCCTTGAGCCAGGATTACTGTGGCAAACTCCTCTGCAGTACAACGGCATAGTTCAGCAGTTTCAACCTCTGCCGTTCTGTGCAATTAAGTACCCCTAAATTTAGGGTTTATGTGCATGGTTTGAGGGAGTTTTTTTGTTGTTTGGGGGTTTGGTAATGAACTGTTAAAAGGTTCATTTGCCTGTGCTATGAAAAGGTACCGGATCAGTCCAGGAGATAAGCAGAATATTGGCAGCCTTTTTTTGGAAAATATAGAGCCACAAAACCACTAAATTCCTGAAACACATCTGGAATGGTGTCATGTCCTCCCAGGACTGCCCTGCCAACATACACCACGAAGGAAACCACCATGGAAGTCTTACCTTTGAGTACTTCTGGAGCTCTGAATCGTCTGTAAAGGGCATATCCACGTTCACAACCTAAAATTGGACATCAGAACATTTTTCAACAGCGGGACAATAAAGACTTTACCAGAACGATGAAATTCTGGCAAAAAAACTCAAGAGCAAAATAAACTGTACTTAAACAAAGTCACATTGATGTGAAATAATTTTAAACAAATGTTAGAAAAATCTTTCAGGCACAGAACATTTACAAGTAGGAATGTGGTGATTATGCACTATTAGCAGACTCCAATATTATCCTATTCCTGGAGCCCAAATGCCAATTTTAGTCAAGTTCAGTAATCCTGTGTAAGCACAAAATGCCATTATGTTTGACACAAATACCCACACGGACGTGCCAATCAGAATTTGAAAGTATGACAGCTTAAGTTTTTACCTCGGGCTATAGTGCAGCCATCTCACATCCAGACTAACCCACCAACTTCTGTTGCTAACATGGCTTGAAATACAGAACTTTAATTACCAAATGGGAATGGCAAGTGGGTTATTTCAAGCAGGAACAGGAAATCCTTTCAGTATCTTTTTTTAAGATTAATAAAATGACTGTGTTCACCACCAGTTTTCTTGTATTGTCCCTCCTTAACATAACAGATTTATCTGTAACCTTAGAAGGTTCTTCACTCCAATTTTAAATGTAATAAGACAAAATCATAGGATGGTTTGGGTTGGAAAAGACCTTAAAGATCATTTAGTTCCAATTTATGGCTGTCAAATCATGACAATGGCCCAGAGCTGGAATTTGGGACACTTGAAGTTGAATATTTGAAAGAAAGCTACACTTAGGTAGATCTGCAAAAAACAGGTAGCTTTTCTTTGAAAACTTCTAGTTTAATAAAGATTAGACTTTTCTTTTGGATTAATTTTAAGTAGGGCTTCCAGCATGTTGTTTTCCAGTACTCAGGGTGTTTTTCCTGCCAGATAGAACCCATTTCATGTCCATACATGTAACTAAATGGATTTATGACTGGTAGCTCCTCAGCCTGACTGATACCACATGGTCCTACGTTCCTGCCCAGGATCTCAGCTCCTTCCACTGGCACCACAAAGGACCAGCAGCACAGAAGCCACCAACCCTTCTCTTCAAACAGCTATTTCCTCTGAAGATAAATACTCCTGAGAGAATCCTGTAGGGACCTTCAGGATGAGTTCTGGGAGCCGAGTGAGGACAGTGTGACACAGGGACTGCGGTGTCACAGCCTGGACTCAAACAGAACATTGCTACTGAACACAGGAGAGAGGCACAGGCGACCAGAACCAAAAAATGACTTTCAAAATGGGATGCCACAAGAGTTCCCTTCTATTATTCAAAAGGCCCCATCATTAACATTTTCACTGCTGACATTTCACCGGCGGCGGCTGAAGAAGGATTGGGAACAGCCAGATTCACCAACTAAGCAGGTTTTTGTCCTCTGTGGGAAGTATGATAGTGCTCAGGGAGGTAATATCAGCCCCTTGAAATGTAAGGATGGGAATACCAAGCAACTGAAGTGAGCAGCCAAACAGATTTATTGCATCAGGTACATAATCTTAGACGAACTTCAGATCTTAAAGGAGTGCTAATGGAAAGAAGGGAAGCGAGTTTCTCAAGGCAATTCTTAAAGCTACTTTAAATCTTCCAGCGAGTGACTGGAGCGATGGCTACTCCAAGTAGTAAAAATAAGTGTCTCTAAATCAACTGGACAAGCATTGCAAAGACAAACAGGGCGTTTTCTTGGTGGTGGTGAGAATTTTTTAAGGCTTCGGAAAGAACACTGTCCGGAGTCTTTTATCTGTACTCACTGGCTCACCCAGCACTGAAAAGCACAAGTGAATTACAATTTCCATCAACTCCTCGTGACAATTCATCAAAACAATCTTTTGCTAGGCAATTATTTAATATGAAGTGAAGAAATATCTACTAGACACTGGCACCACAAAGTTACACTACTGAGAATTACTTCGTATTTTCTCAGCATGTTTTGAAAATCATTCTTTCATTCTTCAGATAGAATTGTAATATTCTTGTGAAAACAGAAGCTCTATCCTGAGCCTTTTCTTTATTCAGTGCCCAGTAAAACAAATAGATCATGAATGAAATAATAAAAATGCCATATATTTTAAGTGGCTGCTGTGATGCAGATTTAACAGGACAGTTGATTTCCTTAAATCACTGTTCCTGCCTTGTATTTGTATAACAATAGTATCTATATAAACAGAATAAAATAAAAGGGCAACAAATCTCCCAACTCATTATAACATACATTTCAGCCCTGATGTTACAGGAAAGAAAATTTGATGTTACTGATGTGTTCGAAACACTGAACTGTTCTATAAACAGCGGGTAATGCTAAGCTCACAGATCTGTAATTTAAAGAAATAACATTCATGAACGTAGTTTATTGAAATAAAACATACCATAACTTCGTATTCTGGTCCCAGCAGGTTTTCCCACTTGGATTTTAGCTCATGTGCTGGAGGGAGTGGGACTCTTCCTAAATATGAAAGTGAATATTAAATTTACAAGCATATTGTACATTCAGAAGTACATTTACTTCTAAATACTCCAATAAAAATTCAGTGTAAATAAAAGATTAGAGGGAATAATCCCCAAAAGGGAAGTGCATTAAGCTGAGTCTATCAAACAGTGCAAATCAAAAATGTCTTTCTTAGGAAAAACAATGCAAAATGCCAGCCCCTGTAAAAGTGTGATTTATTCAGCTGAGAGGCAGAAGAGGTGATGCTTGATGATGAGATGTGAGTTCTGTACCACGCAGTACTGTAAATAAATCATTCTTTCAGGCTGCAAAACAAATTTCACACGGCTTCATCATTTGTTGCCATAAAAACGCTTCCCACTCCAGGGAAACATCATCTCCCACCCAAACGAGCCCCCTGAAGAAGGAAAACACCTGACAAGATATTGCTGTTATCGAGGGGCTGTGTCAGCACAATGCAGGCACAGACTTTATTTATACATTTGGCAGGTATAAAGGCTTGTCTACTTTAATTAGGCCAGTAAGTAACATGAGCTTTAATATAAGCTCCAGTTCTAAACCAGTCTTCCGTGGGAACTTGGCTATCTTGACATTTATATCTTTTCAGCTTTCTTACTTATGCAACCAAGGCAGTATTACAGTCCTGTAAGACAATTTGACAGAGCTAGACAGCAGAAAATGACTGGCTGCCCTGTGTTTGACCTCAGCCAGAAGCTCAGCTCACGTATAAAGTTCCAAGCTGGAGCAATGTGTAACTGGTAAGAATCAAGCTCTACAGCAAATTCCATCGAGCAGCTACAGCAGCAGCATCTGGGGGCTGAATTACCAAAAACTGGGGGTTTTTTTCCCCCCCTGAATGACTGCAATAGTTTGTCAGATGTCTAGACAAGGCACAGACCACTCGGTGTTGCTGCTGCGTCGCTCTGAAATTCTGAATGTAAAGCACAAGCTCACGTTTTGCACAACAACAGTGAGTAAAATACCTCAGGGGGGAATTGTGAAGACACCATGAGGAGCTCAGAGCCCACCTAGGAGCAAAAGCCTGCACAAATGGCCTGTCAAGCTGCCTCTGCTCTCAACACCTTTGCAGACAGCAAAGATAAAGCTCTGCAATACAATCCTCTTTACACACTTTGATAACTTTGAAGTTCTCCGCTCATCAAAAACAAAGATTGAAATTCACTTCTACAACACAGCCCACCCCTGCATCTCTCCAGCTCACTTTCAGCCATGCCAGACAGGCAAATTCTGTCTGATCTGCACTGAGAAACCACACTCCTCAGAGCCTCACAACTGAGATGTCATTTGGAAAGAGGATCTTCAACCTACAGGCTCAAGCAGACACAGATATCTGAGAATTCCAGCAATCCTGACAGCTGTTTTCTCCTACCAAAAACACACCCCACCAAGATTAAAAACTCGGGTTTGTAAATACAGCCCACAGTTCTCTCTGAAATAAATTATCTCCTTAAAAAAAAGGGAAGACAAATTGTCCTAAAATTCTCAACTGCCAGCTAAGGTTTTTTGACTTCATTGGAAATTAAGTTTCTAATGTAAGACTTATTATCAAGCACGGGCTGATCACTGGCTTTACTTCCCAACTGTAGCAAAACCAGAACACCAGTGCATTCTTCTGCTCCTTCCACTTGCAGACAAACACAGGGACAGAAATTCCTTAGTCTCTTTTTCTGCTATTACAGACTTACAACAGTGTGAACACACAGGACCCAAGCACCTGCAATCCCGGGTACAGCCAAATATAGATTTTAAGGTTCACCAGGAATAATGAATCTCAGGGTCAGGCTCAAAGTTCAGTTCAGCAACTGTAAGCTGTGTTCAGCTGGCTGAATACAGATTTTTTTTTGTCACTTCCAAAACACATTACCAAAATCTACGAGTTGTTCAGAGCAGGTGCTGATGTACGTCTCCATTTGAAGTTTTCCCCTTTCTTTCTTTCAAATACACTTTGAAGTCTCTGCTTGTAACGTCCTTAGAACTGTGGAAATGTGGGCTGAAGGGATTTGGATTGAATATATTCAATTCCAGTGGCATCACTCAATTCACTTACAATGTTCCTTTTTCCCCAAACAGCTTTTTCCACATGGCAGCTAATAGGAAATTTCTTCTACTTTCTCATCCAGCTGAATTCCTCATGACCTGACATATGTACCATATCTTCTATAATGTCCAAGGCCTCAGAAATGAAAACACTTCCCAGGGACAGCTTTCATTAGCAACAACTTTTCAGCATATTTTGCCTGTCCTTCTGTCTGCGCTTCCAGGAGGTTCTTAATTTCTAATTAGCAAGCATAAAGAAGAAACCACAAATGTATTGTAAAAATCATCTTTTCTGGTCAAAACTGTCAGCTTCTTCAAAACTGGGATCTTTTTTTCTTGCAGCTTCCTCCTGGTCTCACAAAGTTACTACACAAGGGTGTGCTCTGGTGCCCTTCATTAAAGCCCTACCTTCACCTGCCCTACTGCTGGGGCTTTTTCCCCAGACATCTCTTAAGCTCCTGACTCCCATCATCGTCCCTCTGGGTTCTGAGTACTCCTGCAAGGCAGGATGGAGCACTTCTGCCCAGACTGCAGGCTTGCAGAGGCAGCTATTAAGTTCATTGCCTGCACAGTTTCAGGCCTTGTGCACGTTGCAGCCCAAACCCTGTTGCCTTTGTACCCGAACTGCTTAAGCATGGCTTTGCCTGGCCAGAATTACTACTTAATACCTCCCCAGGAAACACAATTTAATAAGAATTTCACACAACTGGGCTTAAAGGGAAGTAATACGCATTTTATAAAACATACCTTTTACATTAAACTTCTAAAAGCATTTCCAGAGTTTAGTCAGAGGCTTAAATTAGCAGTATTTACTTTAGCACCATTATAATGAAGTGCCCATCACCACATCCAAAATAAGCACCTATCTTTGGAATTTAAACTTGGCCATTAAATTCTATTCCAAGGTGAAATCTCATACATCGTATTTCTGCAGGAGTGAAATATGCAGAGAAGTCCCACAGTAAAAAAAAACCTGGGCAAGTGACACAGGACAGACAAAGTGTTGCTCTTTTCTAGCCTCTGTCATAGCAAAACAATGCTTTGAGAACCCCAACTCTCAGCTACTCAACCACCTCTGTTCTGGCTTCCTATTTCTGGGAACATGCAAAAGTCACAACAAAGGATGTCTGGTTACAAGGCTTGGACAGAAAAGTCAAACAGAATGGAATATAGGAACTGCTACATCTCTCTCATTTCCAGGTTGTCTTTAATACTGACAGATCTTCGACAATCACAGCAAAATTGCTATTCATTGACAGCCGTAATTTAGAATCCTCTATTACATCTACATATCTTAGAAACTACAAGGCATAAGGATAATTTATGCTGACTTTAACACAAGCTGTATAAATTCACCCAGAAGTTCCTGTAGAGAAGCCCAGAAATCAGTGGGGAAATTGAAGATTCTGGAAAGACCTCCAGCCTTGGTTCCAAAGTCAGCTAAAACCCAGAGCAGCCCATGCCTTTGTGACCTGCCCCTGTGTCTGAATGCCTTTTGTTAAAAAAAGCCTTTTGTGAACTCCAGCTATCAGGTCTTTACACCCAAGACTTGAGTTCTGATGAAGTCACTGCAGTGCCAGAAGAGGAAACTGCAGCAAATGGGTATCAGAGATGTGGTACAGGAAACCAGAAGAATATCATGAAAATACTCTGCAGGAGTCTAAGACGTGTGAGGGCAAGAAGATCACAGAATCAGTAAGGCAAGAAAAGATCTCTAAGATGATGGAGTCCAAGCATTAAATGGGTATGACTGAGGTAACACTGGATCAGGAAAGAAGTATGAATTCCCAGGAGTTCCATCTCCTGATGCTGCTCACCCAGCAGGCTGGTGCAGGGCCCTGGCAGCAGAGGAGGATGATAAAGTCTCTCTCAAGGGAAGGCTGCAGGCAGGACACCTCAGGTCATCAGTGCAGGACCAGGACCAGAAAGGGGAATCACTGAGCTCTACAGAGTTATGAGAGTCTTTCCTGAAAGGGCAGCACCTCCACTGACTGTAACCTTAAAAAGACCCTGCCAAAACAAAGGGGATCACTGCTGACTGGAAAAGGGCAAATTTTATGCAAGGAAGAAGATCCAGAGAATTACAGGCCCTGAGACACCACAGAATCCACTCTGAGCAAACCTGTGGACAGCGCTACGTTTTGGGGACAGGGTAGGGTGAAAGACTTGGAAGATCCAAGAGGTAGAGCTTTACTTCAGAAAGCATTGCAGGGTAAAAGCTAAAGATGGAGTAAGCCATGACAGCTGGCCAGTACTGAAAATGGATTAAAGATGGTAACCTTTAACCAGAAGCAGAAGAGGCACTGCAAGATACCCTATCTACCTGCTTGGTGTAGACTGCTGCTTTTCACTGGGAAGATTATCCTTCTGCTCTTGTTTTCCCTCATTCTTAGTGTCCACACTAATTTCAGTCCCTACAGCTCCAGGGGACACAAAGATTGGAACAGCTGACTGCACTGTGAAAATAGATGAAAAAAACCCAAATCATATGCTGCAAACTATAGGAAGTAGGAACACCACTGCACTAATTCCCTTTTTTTTTGGTGGGGTGGCTACACAAGGAGTTTTGCACAGAATTTTCCTGAATCTCTTATTTTTGTCTCTTTCCATTCCTCTTTAAGTATCTTAATTTTCAACAGTGCGCCCTTAAAAATATCAAGGATCATGTGGTATCCAGTCCTAAACTGTTAAATAAGGTAGCTGTAAATGGAGTGAAAAATAAGATCAGTTGCTAGAAAAAAAAAAAATAAATTACCTCTATCTGAAGGTGTTTCTGAAGAAACAGTAGAGGAAGGTTTCCTTCTAAGCAGGGTGAGACGCACAGTCCGTCCCGTGTTTCGCAGGGCCTCTACCACTTCTTGGTTGGTAAAATCCTGTATGTTGACTCCATCAACCTAAAACAAGAAAGTTGTATCAAAGAACAGTAATTGTGCTGCATTCTTAGGCTGTGTTGTGAAGTACCACAGGCTGTAAGCAACAGCCATGTTATTTAGTGCAGGAATTACAGGGTTACTCTCCCAAGACAGCAGTATTTGCAAAACAATCTCATTAAATCCGTTACAGTTCACTGATGAGAATTTATTTTCAAAATGCATTTTAAAAGGAAACACAGCGGTAATTTCTTCTTTCTGTTTTCGTGGGGACAACCACAAAACAGAATTTACTAATATGATACAAGTATGCCCAGATTTTTCCTTACCTTTTTTTTGCTTACCAAAACCAGGTTGACAAGGACGGTGGATGCAGAGTATCCAACCTAAAAGTCTGCTCTGTTCATTATCACTGTTGGTTGTCCCAGGGATTTCTAACACAAACTTCCACACATGACTGTCTGTATAATCCACCCTAAACAGCCCAATTCTTATATTTTCAGATATTTTAATTTACACCCCAGATAGTCTGTTCACCTCACTGTCAGATCATGCATCAACAGGACCTTTCCTGTAGATAAAAGGTTATATTAGTTTTTGCTCTCACAGAGGAGAAGCTGGCTTTGGAAGGTCTGGCATGGCATACATTTTAAAAGTAATTTAAAATCATATCTCTATAAATATTATCTCTTAAAACAAAAAGACTGTGGAATTCAGTCCTGCTTGTGCTGTGAATGCAAAATTGGCTATTATTCAATTCACTGTTATTCAGTGGTTTTTCCATTTTTCTACACATAAAGCTTGGGTTTTTAAACCTAAATTGTGACCATTAACATTTTGATTGTATCCACACTACACAGCCATTAAGGAACACAAACAATGTGCCACGTCTTGCAGAATCTTAACAATCCTCGAATCACATTCAATTCAAGTAGAAGTTAATGCTGCTCATCTTTACTGCAGGCCAAGAGCCAAGATTCTCCACTCTGAAACACTTTAATCCAAATGCTTGCCTCTTTCACAGCTAACTACTATTTACTACTTCTTTGAATATAAAATAATACTTTAACCACAGCAAGCCAAAGCTCATTTCTGTCACAAGTCTACCTAAACAAACACGAACCACCAAATTATTTCTTCTGCAAAGCAGAGGAGGTTTAATTAATTTTAGAAAGTCTTTACTATGTTGTTCTTTTAACAGAGATATGAAATGTATTAGTTCTACAGCAATATATAAGCACAGTATTTACTTACAGCAACAATTTTGTCATGAACATGAATTTGGCCATTGTGGTCAGCAGCACTACCAGGTATTATATTTTTCACAAAAATCCCTGAAGGTTCTGTTGGGGGGGGACGGGAAGAGAAACAAGTCATTGCATTAACCTAAGGTGTTTATTTTCTTATTAAGATTTTTAATTCCAGCCTTTTTCACACCGTTCCTTCTGTCCATAAAGTGATGATTCCATAAACCCCCACCATCTGCACGTTACCACTCCTGACATAAAACTGAGGATATCTGGTGGAAAAAACCAGCACTGACACAACCACCTGTACACTGACCTCAAATTTTTTTCCTTAAAATGGCTCACAAAAGGCCACCTCCTCCATGGATTCATCCTTGTGCTTACCCAGGCTTTAAACCACAATCACTTAAATCCATGCTGCGTTTGATTTCAATAGGACTAAATAAGCTAAAAGTAAAGTATGTGCTTAAGGACTTTGATCAGGACTTCAATCATCTTACAGCTAAAGAATTTAGTACTTTAAATCTTAATGAAAAAGGACTTTTCTTTAAAAAAAAAGAAAAGAGAAACATGGAAATCAGAAAAGCTGTCCTTTGTCATGTTTGGCGTTTGATTATTAATTCTAACTCCCAATGAGAACAAGGAAATAAAAACAAAGGAAAAAAAGCCCAAACAAACCAAAAACCTGAAACACTAACACTTCCCTTTCACACACTCCCTCTAAATATGTTCATTTATTTAATAAATAAATGCTGATCTGTAGTTCTAGTGAATCTTGACACTTCATCCGTCTTTTTTTGGACGCTGAGCTTCCTCAGACACCTGCCCAACATGGTCTGTCCGTGCTCAGCAAAGCCCCTCCCCTGATGCTCCAAGCCCACCTTTCCCTGCTGCCTGGCACGTGCCCCCTCCCCAGCCATTGGCCTGGGATTCCTGACTGGCATCACAACAGGATCTCCTGGGAGCAAAGAGGCTTGGAGAGCAAGTCCAGCTGCACCACATTCCCAGAACACTTCCTTGATTCCCACGAGGAAGCAGAGGGATAAAAACCACTACCCTATGCATAAAACCAGACATTCAGTCGGGCCAATTTTAAACACACTATCATTTGTGCCACTGATATTTGAAAGACAAGTTAAGAGCTCTAATTTAAAGAGAATCGAGGGGAGGAAAACCCCCTGATTCCACATTCCCATATCCTAGCACAGGTAGGAGCTATTCATTTTCCCCATAGTCAATAAAAGCTACCTGAGAAGCACCTGTCCAACACTTAATTAAATCCTGTAGAACTCACCTATGTCACATGTGCCAGCATATCCAACAATTGTTATTCCCAGGCTTTGCCCATTCTTTTTTATAAGTTCAACATCATAGGTATCAAAAAAGTTGTCATTATCCTATAAATAAAGCACAAGACAATAAAAAAACTCTGAATTTCCCAGCGCCATTACAATATTACAGGTTAATTAAGATCCTCAGAAGTGAACAGTGATTTTGTTTTTCCTTCTAAAAGGCAATGTAAGTTCATTTGTAAAGTCCCTACAAAGCTGGCCCTGGGATGTCTGTGCAACTCTCCTCTGACCAGCAAAAATCAGAAGTGCAAGGCAAGAGTTCAGACAGGGAACAGTACAGACACTGGTGAGACCAAAAGAGAAAAACAATGAAGCACATAAATCTGGGATTGCAAGGGATAAATTAAAATACATAGAGTTGTTTGCTTTCTGTAATCAGATACAGGCCAATGAGTTCAAAAGGAAGATGATGAGAGTAAGGTCTGGTAAAGTGATGAAATCAAGAGGGATACTGTCACTGCCAACAGCAAAAAATGGACTGGGAAAATGGAAAACATTTCTTAAGGGAGTGAAAAAAGAGAAGTTCAATCAAATGCTTGCCAAGTATCAGCTTTGGAAGGACCCATATCAAAAGCAGCCCAGAGTTCCAGCCATACCTATTTCACTTCTCAAAGGAAGAGAAATCGATGGGCAGCTATCTCGTTATCACACACACCTCCCTCCACCAGCAAAGTCATTAAGCTCATTAAATGCCTTCCAACTCCCTTGCTCCATAAAAGGCTGATGGAGATGAAGATAAGTTTGGATGCTGTCACTTATCTCCAGTAAACAAGCCCATAGCAACACCTGAAATGGAGCTGTGGCCTCAAGAGCCCGGCTGTTTTGACAATCAAAAGCTCCTCAGAGTCAGTGCTCTGCCTATAAACACTTTTCTCTAAGTAACACTCCTGGTAGAATGCAAAATAATCGAAATGGAGTCCAGGAAAACCAAAACGCAAAGTCCTAAATACAGTCAGCACACTGCTCACACTGCTGTCACTGCCTGGGACAGTACAGATAATAAGATTGTTTTCTTGTGCTCACACACAGACAGAAGTAGTTTCAGTTATTCTCTACTACAGGAAATCCAAAGAAAATCAAGTATTAATATAAAACTGAAAATAACTAACCACCTGTTAAAAATGCCTCTCTCTGGTTTGCAAAAAAGAGAAAAGGAAAATGTTTTCTATTCCAAAGCTCACAGCTAGTGAAAGTACTCAGAAAACAGAGAAAAACTAGATTATAGGGATAAGTTCCATTATAAATCTGACACAAACTGAATGGTGGATCGTTGAAATCATCATTAAATTAATAAATACATTCAGATTAACCACTAATCTTGTCTTCAGCAAATCTCTCCTAGCACCAGGCAGAAGAGTTTCTTCAAATCTACACATGAAGGCACTATTTAGATCAGAAAATTATATTCCCTCCTCTAAACTGCATAGCAGGAACACAGAGGTCACTGAAAAGACATCCAGAAGGAATCACATTGTAGAAAGGCTGCACCATTTACAGTGCTCAGGGTTGATCAGTGACAAGAGGAAGAGAGAAAAACAGTATTTTGTGGAGGAAACAAAACTAAGACCATGTTATTTTGCCTCTAATATGGGCCTTGGAAAATATGATCCAGTCAGGAAAGAAGGGCCTCATAACTGATTCCCTTGGAAAGCCTTTTGTCAGAGCATTGGACAAACCCAATGTTTAGGCTCCAACCTTAGGGATGCAGATCACCCCCTCCCATCTCCTGGACACTGCGTTTCCTACTGCACTGATCCCTCCTGGGATCCCCCTGGGGAGAAGAGGAGCTTGAGAAGGACCCAAAATACTCGACTGACACAGCCCCAGCATTTTTCCAGAGATGTAAAACACAAAGCTGCCTTTGCAGTGACTGTGCCCAAGGAGCAGAGGTGAGTTTGTAGTGAAGTGACTTCTACTGTGACTTTTAAAAACAGTGCTTCAAAAAACCCCCAGCTCTCTTCACTCATATTCAAGAAACTAAACAAGAAAGAAAAGGCTACTCAGATTCTACACCTAAATCTAAGCAGCACAGTAGTAGCAGATGGTACACAAGCACAGCTTTGTTTATGTTTCGAGACCTACTGTACACTTAGTGTAGCATTTGTTGATTTTAATTACTCAAAACTGAAAAGAATGACTTCAAAAACAAGAGACTTTGATATGACCATGATAAGATTTGCTAAAACAAGTTTCAAAATTTTTAGATATATTTCCTATCACAGGCAGTAGCGTAGACTATGAAAACATTACACTTATGTTTCATAAAAAGATGATTGTGCTGAATAATTCTGGTGTGGCCGTGGCTCTCTGGATTTCAGACTAGGGAAATTCACAGTCCAGTTTTAAATCCACTTACAAATGATTGATTAGAAAAAATGTAATGAGCTAAGAAGAAGAACTAAAAGTACCACTTATCGATAACATTTATGGTCTTGGTAATTAAATTAGCCACTCTGAAATAAATTCTGTAAAGCCAGTCATTCCAATCCCAAGATTATAGGTATATATATATAAGATACAGGAAAAAGGGAAAAATTATAGAAGGCAGGGCTATAATAAAGACCACTTAAATACCAGCATATGGTATCTGGAAACTCAAGAGAGGAGAAGCACTTTAGGCCCCAAGAACATTCTGTTCTCTTCTTCCTTTCTGATCACAAGCCACAAATATGCTTAAAAACGTCACAAGGAAGCAGCAGAGATACTCACATTCCCATTTTGAAGCGAAGGTAATGTGCTGACTGGCCAGCTCACAGGAGGTGGTGGAGCCTCCACGACTTCACACTTGGGGTCCCTCGCAACGATCATCCTGACAGAATTCCCACAGTTCCTCAGCACTTGGGCGACCTGCTCACTGCTCATTCCTTGCACGTTGGTCCCTCCAATCTGCAAGATGTGATCTCCTGTCCGCAGCCTCCCATCCTTCAAGCACAAATTAAATGGCAAAAAGCGTTTCCAGTCCATACACAAAGTATCTGTTCTATCACAAAAACTGGAACTATGCAGGGGCATCTTCATGGCCATGAGAACCAATGGGAGGAAATGTCAGCAAAATGACCACTATGGCAACATAGTAAATAATTCAAGGAGGCGTTTGCACAGTCACATGCTGGGTTTCCCACCCTTTGGCTCATTTAGGAGAAAACAGGCAGCAACACTGTTTTATAATCTCACAGATTGTTGTGTGTTCTGTTTCATAGAACGCTCCTCATCAGATAGGGGATTAGAATAAAAGCACAGCATTTTGATTGAGGACTTTCTAGAGTTTTTCCCTCATACTTCTGTATTAGCCGGGCAATTTTTTTCTTATGTGACCAGCTCCAACTCGAGTGAGTAAATCCACTGGAGGTAACAAGACTCCACACAACCTATTTTTCACCTGATAATTGTGATTCATGACCTACATCATCATTTCCATTTTAAGCAAGAATTCCTACCACCACATCCTCAGCTGGTATTGATCAGCACAGCTCCACCACCTTTGGTGCACTGATTTATACAGCAATCACAGGGTTATTCCCAGAACCAACTCAAACTCATTTACAAACTCATCCAATTTTAACATGTACATGCCTCATTATTTCACATGTTCCTAATGATGTCTCATTCAGCTGAGAATGATGTGGTGAGTTCTTAGCTTACATGCTTCATTGGTAGCCAAAACACTTTATTCCTTACAGCAAAACAGGTGTTAGACAAAAATTAAAAAATACTCATTTATACACGACAGGTTCAGAGGGAGACAGTCAAGAAAAAGCCAACATTTTCCAGTAAAGCTCTCCAAATTTCCAGCTTTTATTTCCATCCTGTACTAGAGGAAGTACTTTTGCCTCTCTCTTTTGTCTCTATGGGTTCCAGTCCTCAAATATCGTAACTCATCGTGACCAAATTAATTTAAAAAATCTGAATCTGTTTTGTTATTGCAAGTGTTCTACTCCTGAAATGTAGCAACACTCAGCACCCAGTCTTTAAAGACAACAATCAAGGTACAAACTGTGCCTTCAAAAGGCTTTGCATCAAACCCAAGTGTCTCCTTGGACTGGTCAGGCTGCAGGGCAGGGATCAAAATCCCCTTCAATGAAACCCTCTACAAACAGGACATTTTCAATCTCTAAACTGAACCTTGCAATGCAGTGACTTTGGTAGGGCAGATTCTCTTGCTTGACAATTCACTTGGAGAGTTTGTCCCTATAGATGTTGCCAAATTCTACAGAGTATTTGTTCTGCCCCAGACTGATCAAAGGCTGAAAATACCAAAAGTATGAAAAATATCAGGCAGCTTTTCAGAATTTCTGCATGTTCAACAACATTAAAAAAGCCAAAGCTTGTCTGAGAAACAACTTAATTTATATCAGGTGCTGACTTTTTCCTCCATCATACCTTTAATGTATTTATTTATGAAGCATGTGTTGGCATTCAGACTTTGATGCTATCAGCTTCCTTTTGTTTAAGTATATTAGTTTATTTTAAGACTGTCAAAAGCAGTTAATTATACTTTGCAATCAAATAAGAAGTGACATAATATAACAAATTACCCGATCTGCTAATCCCCCAGGAACAATTGTTCTTACAACTACTCCACTCGACTTTCCTCCTACGATTCCAAAGCCTAATCCTGAACCATCGTTAATCAGCTCAACGTCTTCAATGTGGCCCCAGTGAATCTGCAATTAATAAAAACAGGAGATTTTAATTTCGGATGATCGTTAATGTTTCTCACTTCCACGTGTAGCAGGAATGAGGAGAATTAATCAGAGCAATTTTCTGTCTCCACCCCAGGTATTGGAGATCTGTGGGATTTTGTTCACTCAGCTCCATTTCCTCATAAATACGCAGTGGGATTTCTCATCTGTTTTTAAACACACATTTTGTCCTTCACCTTCAGGATAACAGGATACTAGGAAAAAGCTTGACGAAGAAAAAGCAATTTTAAGGTTTTCCTGCCAAGATGAAAAGTATCCTTTTAGTTTTTTATAAATCCAGAGTACTGCAAACAAGAGGGAAAAACAGAGGCAAGGAGCTTGCACTGGTCCAGTTTTCAGTCAGCGTTGCCCAAATTCTTATTTCTGTTATTTCACTTACACACTCTGAACAGCACCATTCGGCACTGAATTAATAGCACAGCATAATATTCTGCCATACTGGATTGGAAGCAAATTTCCAAGCTACACTGTATCATGACCTTATGTTCTACAAGACAACCTGAAAATAACAAAGCTGTTAAGCAACCTAAACCCAGCCAATGTTTCTGTCAGATTAATATCTCATACAGGCCCAAATGGAGCAAAGTAGGCAGATTTAAGTCTTCTGCGAATAAAGGATTTATTAGCATACTGAAAATCTTTGCCAAAGCCAGTTAAATATCATAAAAGAAGTTTAAAGACCCCCTGCAGAGATATATATTTGTATTTTATTTTGTTAGTCTGTTCAGTGCGGATCTTTCAATGAAAAAGCAGTTAAAATTTAATTCTTTAAAATTTTCAGTGCAATAAACAATATTGATTATCCACTAAAACCTTCAGATTTCACTACCTCTGTAATAATCATGAGGGAAATAATTACTAAGAATAAGGAAAAGCACTGCTTTTACCCAGATTTTCATCAAAATCTAATAGCATAATAAATTCAGATTCCAATATTGCAATCCCTGGATTTAGGTGTGCAGTTTGACCGAATTCAGGGAAGCCACCTGGACCATATGGGTGGAACACAGATGGAAGTTCAGCCCTGGTTTATTACATGTCCCAGTGACAAGCTCTCCTTTGTCACAAAAACAAAAGGCTTCCCAATCACTGAAATTTGCAGATGGGGGAAAAAAAAAAAAAAACCAGAACCAAAACAAGCTGATAAATAAACGGGGATTGAGAGGTTCTTTAACAGATAAATTGTGTTTGTTTTTTAAAACAAAGACAAGGCTTTTTGGTGTGAGCAGTGCCAGTTTAAATTGCTTGGGCTGTTTCAAGCAGTGCTCATGGCAGGTTATGTTTACTCTCTTTTAAGAGGTAATCAGAGCATCTTTAATTGCTGAGCACAAGTAGGTTTCAGCTGGGTATCCCCATCAAATGCTTCATCCAGCCTGTGCTGAACAGACCCTGCTGATAAGAATATGGTGATCTACTAAAGCTTCTGCTATCCCATAAAAACCCAGGATCTGTTTGATAACAACTCCACGTAGCTTTGCAATGGAAGCCTTGTACTTACTGCACGGTGAGTCTAAACGAAATGTCATCACATATAAAATCTAATTAAAGGAAAAAATCCCTCCATGTAAAACTTGCTAACACAAACACTTAGAGCCACGGAAAAAAAAATATCCAGCCCAGCTGAAAATCTGATTTTGACAGCATTACAACAACTCACAGTCTCAGGTGGATTTACATCACTTAATAAGGCAGTTCTGCTGTTCCCTTGAAGTGGCTCCCGAGCCACCACCAGATGCAGGGATCCTGTGGATTGCTGGAGGAGGGCAATGGCGTGCTGATGGGAAATGTTCTGATCCAATGGCGTGCAATTAATGGCCAGTATGTGGTCATTTTCCCTCAGTCTTTGATCCCTTAACAAAACATTGAAAGCAATTTTTAAACGCGGCACAGTGACTTCACATCAGGCTCGTGTAACTGCAATATGAACAGTTGTGCAAGGTTAAATGTTTATGTATTTTAAAAATCTGCTTATTGGGGTGCCTTCACCAGCTTACAAACTACATTCAATCCACACTGTTCTGAACTGCCCAGCCACATTTTGTTCCAGCTTTAGCATGGTGCAGAAATTTGCTCAACTCTTTACCATGCCTCTATTCAAAATTTAATTTCAATTCCCTCATCCTTTCTTGATGATATTGAACTACAAAGCAGAAAAAAAGTATTTTTGTAGTTACACAATAAACTAGGAACTATTCTTCATTATGTTTAGCACTACATGATGCCATCTCTAAGTACCCACAACTCAGGCTTTGATGCTGTTTTGTATCATTATTTAATCTAAAGATTGATGTGCTGCATATTTATATTTTACTTAAAATTTATAGTATCAAGCTTCAGACATGAAACTTTCTTGGAGCAACACACAGTTCAGTTGCTACCTTGAGATAATATAAATTTCACAGTTAATTCACCCCAGTGATGAATTTAGATTTGTGACAAGAGAGAAACCATCACTCATCTCCTTTGTTAAATATTCATTCTGAGCACGAGACCAAACTGTTACATAGACAGACACTGCCTTCAAAGCTCTGTAGGAATCCAAAAAAGTCTCCAGGAGATCTTGTCTCAGAAGCAAAATGGGAAGCATGCTGGGGAAATTTATAAACTCCCAAACAATGTAACTGCACATCTTAACTAAGGCATTTTAAACTTCCTTTTTATCATGCCATGTTTAAGATGTTTCCCAGAAATCACTTTCTTCGAGCACTAACCATATTTCAGATTCTCTCATCAAAGAAAGTGAGCAGCAGGTCATCAAATCCTAAAGTGAGATATTCACCCTCCTTTGACATCCGGATCAGTCCATCTGTCTCCACTTTGAAAGAGCCTTAATATGCTTTTCTTTAAGTGTTCTCTGGTGTGTTCTCTGTGGGCCCATCGCCATTATCATTCCAACCTCTCCCCACTCTTTTTGTCATCCTGTGTTGGCACTTCCTGACATGTGTTATTTAAAAAGTGACACCAATGACTTGAAATCTAGACACATTTTCTTGAAACATAATTCCAAGCACTGCATTTGTCTCATGCCAACTCTTGTGGTTTTACAATCACATTTTATTTTTAAAGGATTGCTCTGTCTTTTGTTGTTGGGTGAAAACCCACAGACAATACAGGAAGAAACTGCCTGGAGCCTCGATTCTATGATGACATCTGTGCAGGGATCTGTCGGGAGGAGTGGATCTAAATTTACACAGGAAATAAACAGTAAAACCAACTATAAATAGGGCATTGTCAGAGGCACATGAATAAAGGAAGAAGGGGGGGAAAAAAATCTTTCAGGGACACAATGGATAAAAATTAAAATGGAATCTAATTTTTATTTTCTTTGGGTTTTTTTTTCAGAGTTTTCTTTTGTTTTTTTAATCAGGACTCAAGATTCTCTAAAGTGAGTAATGATTTCTGGAAATTCCATTTACGAATGGCTTGGATATTTAAAACCCATCTGAAAACCTGATCCTCAAAATATGAGTCCCTTTAGCTGAAAAGCAAGATACCACCACCAAAATATCCCACCAGATAACCCAGACAAACATGTTATTCTGATAGAGTTTTCAACGTGAAGGTCATGACTTTTCCCTTCACGGAAAACACAATTTTCCAGCACAATTATGAAGATCTCACCTGTCAGCTATGCTTCCTGGCTGGACTTCCTTGACAAAGATACCAACTTCTCCCAGGCTGGGATTTTTAAGGGCAACCACACTAAATCCGAGACCTCCAACAGAAGGTTTATCAATCTTTATTGATTCTATTTGTCTTCCCTAATAAAACAGAAGATAAAATGACTTACTAATTTTCAAAGCAATAGAATGAGCTACTTCAAAATTTATGAACACTTGGAGAATTATTCTCCTCCTAAGACTAAACAAAGGCAAAATACCGAATATGTTATTTCTGTAAAAGCTCCTCCATTTATTATTTTTAATATAGCAACGTATTGGATATGCAAGCACTCTGAGGTTCTGAAACCTCAGGGAATTTAAGAGCTGCTTTCACACTTCATTCACATTATGAGATGAATTCCAAACTGGATGAAAACTATGAACGAAGTGCTGTCTAGAGCAATATATTTGGGATTTCTGGAAATGCTGTATAGCTGAACTAAATTACTTGTGTTTTGGCTCCCCATGCTTTTAATGCTGATTTTTAGGTGTGCATTCAAAAGACTTCAGCTTTTAAATACAGAAAATTAATTTCCTTCCCCTCCCTGTGGCTTCACACCTAATGCTAAAAAAAGTTTGCTTTTGCAACTGCCCGTTTTTCAGTTCTAATACAAGATTGCTGGGGATGTTTACTGGGAGATATTACTGGGAGAACGCACTGCTATCACAGCTCTTTTATTCCAAATAACGTGCAGCCTTTACTGTAAATCTTATCTCTGATGAGTTAATGACACACTAATGAGCAGAGTAATGCTCAAAATATTACAGCTACATTAAGGAAGTCAATTAGCAACAGTTACTTAATATAGAAAGGCATGAATACCAATTAAATTAATGGTTGAAAATAACAGAGAACAATACATTTGTGGTATAAATGCCAGTCCCCCATGGGTGGATGTCTGCACCTGTAGAAATTCTTAGGGAATTTGGTCCATGCTACATGACAAGCTTTTAAAATCTGCATCTGTCTGACAAAGTTAAGACACACTAAATAAAGAGTTAAATAAAATATTACATGCTAGTTCTTTTAATACTTTGCACAGTTCATAAAGTTGGTACGTTTCCAATTTAAAATGTACTTGATAAAAAAGTGCCTCCACCAAAACAAGTTTCTGCTGAAAATGTCCAATTTCAATTAAGCGTCATCAAATACCAAAAATGCTTTCTGGCAATCGAAATTTTCTTACTATGTTGGTGTGTTTGGTAGAAAGTAAACCAGAAAATTGGCAAAGAAAGCTAAAAAACAAAACAAGCCACCAAACCACTTCCTATTCCTGACATTATCTTCCACAGGGAAAAGTTCTCAACACTTCTACTCTCTCCTGGTTAGGAGGCACCATGCTTCCAGACACACAACAAAAAAAGCAGTGTGAAATGCTCCAAAAGGAACAAAAGTTTGGTTCACTAACCCTGAGAGCCTTACCTTTGCCATTTGCTGGATGATCATGTTAAATTCATTAACTCCCAGGTTTGGAGTGAAGGCTGATGCTTTGGGTCCAGGTGAAGTGCAAGGTGTCCCAGCAGTGACTGATTTGTCAGCAAACACCAACAACCCCCTCTTGGTAAAATCAAAATCCACTGAGCGGTCAGGAGGCATGTAATTGAGCTGTTGAAAATGAACAAAGGTGTGGAAAACCTACTGAAAACAAAAGGAAAGGTTTTCCACAAACACCATTTTGTGTGCAGGCTGCCAAAGGAGAATACCTGTGCCCATTCACACAAATATACTCACCTGTATAAATCAGGCAGCATTAATAGATAAGCTATAACCAAGCTACCACATGAAATTTAAACTGTTTTTCAGAAGTTCCCTGAATGTTTCAGCTGTGTTTCTACTCCACTCATTTCTCTCTGTTTCTTTCATGCTTCTCCCCTGCCCGTGCCCCTTATCTTCTTTTCACCCTGGTGTTCCAGAAACAACACATGCAAAAGCACCAAACTCTAAAGAGGCTCTCAAGCACTGCTGCAACTGTCAGGCAAAGCTACGTAGAACTTTGGCACAAAAATCCAAATATTTTGAGTCACTCAGGAGCCTGAGGCCTGGTCTGTATTATCCCTTCCCCGGAGAGAGTCTAGGGTACAAACCAACTACCACTGAACAAGTTATCCCTGCTAGGACTTGCACTTCTAGTCCTCACTGATAACGAAGAAATGCAAAAATATTCCTAGCGTGACATCATAACCTGGAAAATCCCATCCTGAATGAAGCTGCCCATGCTTAAATAGAATTTCAAGAAAACCTAAATTTTTGAGATATGAGAGTTCTGAACATTCTGAATATAAAACCCACTACGTCACAGTAACTTCTTAGATACATTTGCATTTTCATACATTTTTTAATAGCCTGCAAACATGCATCCAAACTTTGGAAGGAAGGGATGCAGCATCTATGGGAACCTGGGAAGGAGGGATAATGAATAGCACAGCCACCACCAGGCCACCCAGGCAGGAACACCTGCAAGACATCTGGCAACGACAGCGAGGTGGCCTTGTCCCTCTGACACCCACCCTGCTGTAATTCCGGCTGGGCACCGTGGCAGCACAGATGGGGATTGCTGCTGCTCAGTTGCTGGGTTTAAGTTTGCTGATGATTTTATCTTAACTGCAGGGTGAGATGTGTTCATCAGGTTGTGCTGTGGATGCCCCTGTCCGCAAAATCAAATGTCACTTGGCTTCATAAACCAACCCACACAAGTTCCAACCGCTGCTGAAGCCGAGTCATTTTAAAACTCGCTTGGGTACGGCTGCATCAGAGCTTGGCAAATCTTCAGGCTGGGTTTTCTACACTTTACATCCTGAAGCAGGTTAAGCATTCTTGTAAAAATTAGAGGCAATTAAGTGATGCTGTCTTTTAGGGAGAAAAGATGCTGCCAGTGAGCTGATAAACAGCACTTAGTTCCTGTGAAAAACAAAGGATCCCAGTTCCAACACTGCTCAGGACTCAAAATACTGGAGCTGATGTCTTTTGCAGATGTTTTTTTCCAACACAACCCTGCCTCTCCTGCATGCCTTTTAAAGCATATTGCCCCATGACCTGTTTGTTGCAAAACCACTTCTCATTTCAGCAGTGCCTCTGCAGACACCAGCTCCACAGAAGAAAAAAAGCCCAACACTCACTCACACCACATTACAGACTATTAACGAGAGCGCCCTCGTTAACACACGCCTACACATCCTGATTCAACTTCCACTTGCCCAGAGTTATCATCACACCAACAACAGTAATTTTACACTCACTTGTTCCTTCAGCTGCTTGATGGATTGCTGGAGAGTCAGTATCTGGTTGAACAAGGGGCTCCTGAGGGTGTTCCGTAGAATAGTCAGGCTTTCCTGGTGTTGGGAATCCCTCTTCTCCTGCAGTTTTGCCTGCAGCCGATCCAGGATCTGCAGCACCTGCTGCTTATCTGCACCACAACGGAGTCCAGGTTAGGAATGGAGCTTCTTTGCTCAGCACTCAGCAAAAGGAATCATTTTCAGACCACATACCTGCTGCAGGATTTTCAGGCATGTTGAGGGGTATTTTCGGAATTACTCAAAATAACCTGGCTGAGGTTTAAAAACAACAACAACAACAAAAAATCAAATTAATAAATGATATATCCAACAGAATAGTAACATTCGATAAATGCAGTAATAAAATACTAAGCTAACTACAACAAATTTAATAAAAAAATACTACTACCCTGTTGCTTACCCCAAGTATTTAACAAAGCTCTCAACATAGCCTCAGCATATTCAAAACTTTGTCTTTGTTCCATGTGCTTTGCCTTTCACACACAGGAAGGAATATAAACAACGCTTTCAAATATGAATAAAAATGCAGGTTAAGAAAACCGAAACACAGATATGCTCAACGAAATTCTTTTGGATATTGACATTATAATTGTGATCTTCACAGATATACACAGAGCTAAAATCTACCTATTATTTAGAAGATATTTTCCACCTGATCATTTGTAGACAGTATTCTTATCATGATCGTTCAGCCCTGCTGGATGGCAATACAGGTGAAACTTTTGTGTTTCCCTATAAAAGAATGTTGTTCCCTCCACTCATGGGACAGCACAGAATTAAAGCCCAAAATTGGGCATAGTAATCCCTATTCCAACATGTTCCTAAGGAAGGTCAGTTCCAATCACAGCCTGATTCACAACAGGTGAAGGAAACCTGTTCTCTTCTCCTGCAGGTGTTTGCCTTTTTCTTTTCTACATACACTAACAGCAAAGTATCCTTTATCAAGCTTTTAAGGAGCAGAATATCCTTTATCATGCTCCTCCACAGTGCCAAATAGAACAGGTCTCCAACTGGGGCCGAGGCCTAGATGGCAGTATAAAAACAACAGACTTGCAATTAGCAGAGATGATAAATTTGTACCCTTGCTTGCATGTTATTAAGTTGATGTGGAGCCTGTCATTCTGAAATCTATCACGGCAGCTCTACCAAACAAGATTCCTTCACCTAGTACAAGCTCTTCTGAAAGAAGTCAGCCATTTAACAGCACAATTTATGTAATTTTAATTCTATCCAGTATATAAGTGTGTAATTTCAGAATAATATATTTGGAATTATGTTGGAACAAAAACAGCCATACCCCTCTCTCTATATAAAAGCTTTTTACTTATTTTTTGTCTTGCAACTCAAGAGTAGCAAGGGTCATATGGTGAACGTGACACCAGGGGAAGCACATTCCAGGGGCTCTCTCCCAGCAGGATCTCTGATCCTTTCAGCTCTGCCTCTGACGCTGTCTGTGCTCTCAGTGAAAACATCTGGAATTCTGGGAGGACAGTGTTATATTTACCAAAATATTAATTATGCAGATGAGTAGCTTCCCTTCTCCTGCAGAGTCAGGTTGATTTACCTAATGGGAAAGAAGAAGTCGATGGAGGCGTGTCACAAACTGAAACTTCAGATTTATGCACCCTTTGCTGTGCATATCCAAGCAGCTTTGGCTCCTGCAGGAATTCCTGCAGAACTCGGTGGGTTTGTGTGGTTTCCACCCAGGGCCAGGCAAAAGGAGTCGCTTTGCAAGACTATTAACAGATTTAGGAGGTCATTTTAAATCAAACTCGTAGCAAGAGTTGAAGCAGCAAAGCCATACAACCCCCTGAAAGATTTTCAGGAATGCATCTGAACTTTTGGAAGTGCTGCAGCTTTATTTTCTTTTCCATTGGAAATAAAACACTTCTAAGAGCACAGCAGCCTTTGATTCTGAGCTGAGAGCTGATTCTGAAGAACAGATGAAAACACCATTTCCTTACACACTCCTGAGTCTTCATTAAACCAGAAAGACAAAACTTAACCTCCTCGAATGAAAATACTGCATGAACCTTAACAAATCAGGACAAAGAATATGGAAATTTGTTCTTTCTTCCCGGGTTAACTTCACTCCATTCGCTTCCCTCCTCTGTTTTTCTACCTCACATCAGCAGTTAAAAGAGGAAAAAAAAAAAAACTCTAAAGCGAACGAATCAAAATGAGAAAGGGATGGAAAATAACTCCTGTGAGGAAAAGTGGCTTGAAACACCTTTAAATCAGCAGCGGGGTGAAGAAAAGATTAAACCCAGAGAAGAAACCCAGCATGGCAGGAAATAACGACTTGACAGCACCATGCCCACCCAAGAGCCAAAGCCAAGAGGCTGGTCCAGCTCCCCAGCCCTCTTCCATGCATTTATTCTTCCCTTTCCATTTTCCATTCAGCTGATCCCACTATGAGCTGGAACAGGGAGCTAAACACTCAGAATGAATCCTTCACATTTTGGTGGGGTGAGCTTTGTGCCCAGCCAGCTCTGAGCTGCCAGCACTGGCAGGAGGGGGACAAGAGGGGAAATGGTGATGTGTTCACACCTCATAGCAGGACCAAACTGCACCACAAGAAACACCCAGTCTCACTCCAAAACAGCCTCCAAGTGCCATGCTAACCATCCCCAAAATTAATCTTTTTTTCCATTACAGAGGGTGTAACAACAGCAATTATGACAATGGGGAATGATTGATTATGACCTGAGAAAATCGGAGATTTAAATTTAAGGAGAAGAATTATAGGTAAGAGATCTTGGCTCCATCGAGGCAGAAGTTCCCTGGAGAAGGAGGTACAAAACAGGAGGAAATAAAAAAGATTAAAGAAAGTTTCAGCTTCTTGCTTGAGCTGCTCCAAGTGTCCCTAAGAGCCACTGCAGGCCACTTGTGCCAGTGGATGCCCAAGTGGATCTCAGGTGGTTTAATAACAGTTCAAGTTTACACAGCACTTTGGGGTTCCTCATGATCAGAGCTGGCCTCCAGCCAGCTTGCAATGCTTTTTAGTGATTTTTTTTTCTTTTTTTTTTGGTACAATATGTTAAAACCACACTCAGTACTTCTTTCTTTTCCTTTCTTCCATAAGGGAGTGGGGGGGAAAAATTAAAGCAAACAGCTCCTTCTGGTGTGAAGGGAACCCTGAAAATATAAACTAATTTAGAGTGTTCAAGTCATGGATAATTGAGGACAGGCCTCTAAGATTGGCTTTTGGGCACCAGAGAAACTCACATCTCTATGTATTATTGATGTCTATGTTTAACAGCCCAAACAGTTTATCATTAAACATTTTCCAAACACACTCTAAGTCCAGGCAGAGTATCAACAAACAGTTGATAAATTAGAAAGTCCATTCCTAGGTGTTAATTTTGAAGAATGATCCAAAACACTTTGGTTTGTCCTGTTAAAATCAGTTCCATGCACTCCACATTCCGCTTCCTTAGCTCCAGTCTCCAACTTCTATAAACGCTTATTTATCTTATTGGAAACCTCAGTTCAACATTTATGTCACAACTTCCAACATAACCATAAAATCATCAAGAAAATGATGAATTTCAGAAGGTTGAGTGTTTTCTAACCCCAGGACAGCATCCATCTGGGGTTCCACTGTCTTCACTTCTGAGAGTTGAACTCAACACATCCGAGGGAGTGGGAAAACTTCAGAAGGTTTTGTATGAAATCCCAAGACTTGGATCTTCTTCAAAAGCAACATAAGGAAAAAGGAATTCCCCCATGCTGGTGCCAGCAGAGGTCATCAGAAGAGCTGAAAGGTTTAAGTCTTCCATTGCCATCACCCCCCTGCCAGACGCCTGCCACTTGCACAGAGACACGGAGCGCTCAGCCCCGGCGATCCCAGAGCCAGAGGGGAACATGACATCCCCACATCCCATCAGCAGCCTTGACAAGCACCTGCTCTCCACAAAGGGCTGCTGGAAGATGGAAATTGAGGCTTTGCTGCTGGGGTTTGGAAGAGGACATGGTTCAGCCAGCAGAGATTCTTCTGCCCATTTTTCCCCACTCATCCACAACCGCTTCTGCTTCGTGTCTTTCAACCTGGCCTCCAACAACATGCATCCCTCCAGGAAAAGTACGGCCTCATGGGATGTTCTCCCCACTCAGCCTGGCTGAAACCTTTTGGGATATTAAAATCCACAAGTGCCAACTAACTGCTGCTATTTCTCAAAGGCTTCTAAAATGGCCAGCCTCAGCAGCCTGCCACAGGAACAGCCAAAGGGCTCATCCCAATCCAAAGTCACCTTTCTGCACTAATGCAGTTGGAATTTTTCCTGGCCCTGTTATCAGGAGTGACTAATACAGTGCATATCATCCTCCTCATCACCGAGACCTCTAACTTGGAAAGTTTCAGTTTAAACGCTGATAAAAGCAAAAGCCAGGGAAAACAGCATTTGTTAGTGTGATCTTAATCCTAAACTGTCCTCACAAGACATTGGCTGTAACTTCAGATATTCAATATTTTGTAGTTTACATGCCATCAAGCGACTCCATACTGTGAAAAAACACTATTCTAACACAGATTTTGCTATCCTACATGTTATGGTCAGTTTTACTTATACTGTACAGTAAAATTCAGTCATACCAAGCATAGCACATACACACCTTTCCTATGAAACCACCTCTGCTCTGTGCAACGCTGCAGGATTTATAAAAATGCTGTTGAGCACACACTGACTGCTCCAGGCACTTGAAAGAAGGAAAAAAACTAAATAGTTCTGTGAGTACCTGAACACAGATACACCACACTTCTCCAGGGTACAGTGGGTCACAGCAAAATATTGTTAAAAATAAAAAAATACTGCGTGGGCAGCCTGAGTTTTACAGATGATTAGTGACTAGAGGAGGAGGAAAGTAACGAAAACCCAGCACTCTGCACCTGTGATTACCAGTCTCAATGCAGATCAAGAGGAGCCTTACTCACTCTCCAGGCATGGTAACTTTTATAGCAAGCAGAACCTGAATTCCTGTGGACTTCAGCCTCTAGGGAAGTGCCAGTGTGGGTTCTCTGTTGTCTAATAGAAGAGAGAGCTCAAGCCAAAGCTGCTCTCCACGAAGCAAAAACACAGTCTCAGAAACCTGTTCTCATGGAAAACTCGTTTCCAGTATCTAAATATTGTCATTGCCAATAAATCCTAGGTACTTTGATGATAGTGTACATAGCAAACAAGTTACACTTCATGGGGAACAGAGCTGTTAGACCGGGAACCACGCTGAACTTACAAGGGTCAAAAATTAACAAGGAATGCGGAAGAACTGTTTTCCTATTAACCACCTGTAAACAAAGTAAAAACCTGCTCTGCTAAGAATCTCTGGATTGACAGGCACTTGAGGGGAAGTGTCGCAACAGGTGTGTTACTTCCCTCCTCTCCTCATCCTGAGCCAGCCTCTCAGAGCAATGGAAACTGTTTGCACAACAACACAACACCAGGATGAAACCAGTGCCATGAGAGCCTTTGGCTGCCATCGGGAGCCATGCAGCCCTACCCTGTCTTTACTGGGGTGTCAGGGACTTGTCGAGGTCCCCGGTGCCAGAATGGCTTTCAGTTGGGGGTCTCTGGGTGAGCACAGCCTGGTATCCTGGCCACGGCTATACTGGTCAAGCTGGTGTTCACAGCAAAATACGGGTCTGGCTCTGGAAGCAGGAGACTGTTGGAAACACTTAGAGAATCCCAGGATAGGTCAGGCTGGAAGGAACCACAGCTGGGTCATCTGGTCCAACCTCTCTGCTCAAGCAGGGCCATCCCAGAGCACAAGGTACAGGAGTGTGTCCAGATGGTTCTGGAATGCCCCCAGTGAGGGAGACTCCACACCCTCTCTGGACAATCTGTTCCAGTGCTCTGTCACCCGCACAGGGAAGAAGTTCATCCTCACATCCAGGCGGAACTTCCTGGGCATCAGTTTCTACCCGCTGCCCCTTGTACTATTGCTTGGCGCCACCAGGCAGAGCCCGGCTCCATCCTCTTGGCAGGCTGGAATACTTATTACAGATAAACACAGATTATTTATCCCCTTTAGATATTTATGCGCGCATTTCACCCGATAATCCACACCGCCGTGTCCGAAGGGGAATTAACTCCCGCAGCAGAGCCCTCGCACCACGCCGACTGTCCGTGCCCCCCTCCCTCCCATCGCATCCCACCCCATCCGTGCCATTCCCGGGGCGGGCGCGGTACCTGCGGGCGGGAGGCGGCGGTGGCGCCGAGGGCGGGATGCCGGGGTGCCGGGAGCGGCGGGATGCCGGGAGCGGCGGGATGGCCGCCGGCGCTCACCTGGGCGGAAGCGGGAAGCGAGGGGCGATCCCGGCTCACCTGCGGCGCAGGAAGCCGGGGCGGCGCGGCGGGAGAGCCGCCTCCCGAGGGACGGCCGGGACTCGGCCCCTCCCGGCTCCGCCGCGCCCGCGGGGGCAGCGCTCGGCCGGCCGCGGGCCGCGCTCCAGCGGGACACGGGCTCTGGCCACCGCGGGATTTCAGGGCCGAAATTAACTTTTTAATCAATTTCCAGGTGAGCCTTGACCCGCCAGCCTGTTTATAGATGATAGTTTGAACCTGTGATGTGGCTTCCAGCTTCCCCAGTGAAGGCAAACCGCGTGTGTAAATATTGTAGCAAAGCTTATTTTTCATTTATTTGCAGCACATCGATGTCCAGACTCATGATACTCTGTGATTCTATGTTTTGAACTCCCCACAGAGGGGCACGTAGAGGCGACTTGGTGCAAGGGCTTTGCTGGAGGAGTTAACTCCCCTTTGCACACACGGGTGTACATCCTCGGGTGAACTGTGTATAATAATACTTGTATAATAATGTGCTCTGCTCAGCTTCAGCAGCACAGCCCCCACCACTTCACAGAAGGGAATGGCAAAAAACCATAGGAAAACTCGTATGGAGTAAAGGGATTGCAAGACTTCCCCTACAGCACCCCAAAACACACCATGTCTCTGTGACTTCCACCACACAGAACGTTGCCCAGGATGGCAATAAAAGTAAAATTTTCCTCCTGCTAATCACGAAATACTGAACAGGCACCATTTTAGTTGAAATTAATTGGGTGAACTGTGTGCATTCTGAAACCTGTACATTAGTCTGCTTTCTGACTTTTTAAAATTATATATGTACACACATAAAATAGTCAAATTAAAGTAGATAAATACAATTTTTATTCTGCTACACAGTTTCACGAGCCCATCTGCTGACCTTACACAGCCCTGTTGGTTGCACAGGGTAAGGGCTACAAGAGGTTTGGAAATCAATTTCTCATGAGTTCAGATTGATTTCCCCTCATTCTGGCACCCGTTTCGTTTCACTGAGCAGCAGCAGTTGCACCAGAGCACGCGACACGCTAAGAACACACCATTCCATCCCCCTTTCAAAGGATTCTGAACGCTCAACTTCCCAGTCCTTACTCTCAGTTTTAATTAATGTGGCGCTTGTGAGAAGTGACAATTTTCTTGACAGTGATGAACAGCGAGTGGTGTATTTATCCATCCGAGGGACGCGCCGCTGACAGAAGAGCCGGGCACTTTTCCCATCAGTGCACCTCTGTCTCCATCTCCGAGGGCTGAGTTCATCCCGGAGCGTGCTCCGGCCCTGCCCTTTCGCTTCCAGTTGCTGAGAGGAGTATCAATTTTCATTTGCATACTTTGCCTGCTGAACTCCAGGCTGCCAATTCAGTTTACACGCATCTCCCAAAAAGCTGTTAGATGGCAATATTTCACATTGCTGGCTGAGCTCTTTGTCAGCCATCCACACGTTTTTAATCTGCGTTTCCACGGATTCTTGGAATATCTGGGACTGGGACAAACCCTTCTTTGGTACTGACAGGCTCCAGACAAGTCACCGTGCACCAAAAGAATGCCCAGAAAACCCAAAAGACTTCCAGAAGGGATGGGTAACGATGATGTTCTCCTAAGTACTATTTCAGAGTTGCTTTCCCAGCTTGTTAGGTTCAGTTTTCCAGTTTTTAGGTCCCTACTTGTTTTTCAGGAAATGCTTCTTGAGCAAATGTAAACTTAGGACAGTGGTGTTGCCTCTCCTGGGTGTGTTTCCTCCAAACGACTTCTCCATCTCCTATAAACACTCCAGGATCCCTAGCAGTTCGTAAGTGGAAAATTGATGCCTTCAAACACTAGAAAAACCTGAAATAATCACAATAGAAAAATAAATAGCTGTCAAGGTAGTGAGAAAAGGAAAAGGTTTGTAATCACCACAAAATACCTTACGAAGAGCAAACGCGGATGAAGATAAAAGCTTGCCTGCTTCAGGAATTCAGTACTCATTTAAAAATTGAAATAAACAGCATTTTTAACAATGCAGTCACAGTTTTATGTGAAAATAGGGAAGAATTTGAAATTATTTCTCTAATCCGACTGCTGTGGGCATGCTGAACACAGTATCAGCACACCAGGCCCACCTGGATGACGGGGGTTGTGCCAGTCCGGGTTAACCAGGTTTGGCAGGTCACCCCTTTAACTTCGGCTGGGCTTTTTCAACTTATTTTTCAAGTACCCAGCAAACTCCAGACACCACTGGGGACACGCAGAGGTGCGATTTCAGCGGGTGGGCCAAGGCTATAGCGTCGGTGTCTGGAAGAGCGGGGAGGGTTCACCTCATGTTCCTCCCTCACCCGGCCCCGCCGCTCGGTTCAGGGCGCGTCCCGCCCGCGGTGCCAGCACCCGGAGCGGCTCCAGCCCCGCTCCGAGAGCCGCCTCAGGGCTCCTCACGGGTCCCCCGCTATCCCCGCACCGCCGCGGGGCCGCGGCCCCGAACGCCTGACATCTTAGCTGCGGGCAAACGCGTGGCCGGTGCCGGGCGCGGCCATCTTTACTCGGGGCGCGACCCCGCCCGTCCCTCCGCTGGGTCCTGCGAGCGCCATCTTGAGTACGGGCGCGCTCTGCCCTCAGCGCGGCCTCGGCCGCCATATTTAATGAGGTCAGCCTCCCCACCACCCCAAAAAACACTTAAGCCCCGCAAAAAGCCCAACCCACTCCCTCAGCACCCCACGAACACCTCGGGGTCCCCCTCCGTTTCTCCTCGCGGCTAGCACGGGCTCTCCCCGCGGCGGGGCCGCTCCGCTCCTCCCCGCGTCAGCTGACGGCGGCGGCGGTGCCGTCATGGCCGCCGGGAGCGGCGCGGCTGAGGCGTTGGTCCTGCTTCTCCTCTGGTTCGCAGCCCTGGAGGGAGCAGCGGGCTCGGAGCCGCCGCTCAAGTGCGAGGAGCTGCGGCTGGGGCAATATCCTGAGCGGGGCCGGGCCGGGGCCGCGGTCGGATCGGGGACTGTTGTTGTGGCGACGGGCCCGGTGTGAGGGGGGGCACCGCTCGTGGGGAGGGGAAGGGGCAGTGGGGGCCGTGAAGTGCCGGGCAGGGCGGGGGGAAGGTGGGATGAGGGAAAGCCTCAGGTTGGGAGCCCTTAGAGGGTCTCGGCTGGCAGGAGCGGGAGAGGGCTCCTCAGGGTGTGGGAATTGAGGTCACGGCCTCAAGCTGCGCCAGGGGAGGCTCAGGTTGAACATCAGGAGAAATTTCTTCACAAAAAGGGTGATTAGACATCGGAAGGGGCTGTGGCGGGTTCCGTCCCTGGAGGTGTTCAAAGAACGACTGGCTGTGGCACTCAGTGCTGTTGTCTGGGTGACAGTGTGGGCATCGGTCACGGGTTGGACTCGATGGTCTCAGAGGGCTTTTCCAACCTAATTAATTTCGTGATTTCTGGTGATACTGTGTGTGCCCCGGTGCACGCTTGGGGTGTCCTTCAAAGAGATTCCCATGGGATGAGAGAGTCCGGTCTGCTACCACTCTGCCTTATTTATTATTTGCAGGACTCTGGAGCGAGACGTGGAGACTTTGCCATTTTATTACAAAATAATGTGTTTCTATGCAGTGCACAGGGAGCAGGAGGTGTGAGGCTCCTGGCTTTCCAAGGCACCTCTTGCCCTCCCCAGAACATGCTGGTTGATGGCAGCTGACAAGTTTTTGATGATCAAAAGTGTCAGGAAAGCAAATCTTGGAAAAACTCGCTTCATCTCCTGCTTTACTTGGCTGTGGGAGTTGAGACCTCTGGAAGTCAGTTCCTGCTCAGTTTGTTCCTGCACCAAATTCCTGGCGCTTCATATGCTCATTTTTACGCATTCGTAGAATTTTGTCTGTTCCTGTAGATTAAATTTTCTCAACCAAATGCCTCAATTTCAAGGCACTGTGGTATTTAAATAAGGGAACAAGACCAGATGAGGCATGTGCTACCTTGTTGCCTCCAAATACAGAGGCTATAACTGATAAATAGTGTAGTTCCTTTAGGTAGTGCTGACTGCAGCACTAATTAAACGTGGGGCTTATGCGATATATTGGTGTATTAAATTGGATTAGCAGATTTGCTGCATGGTAATGTGCTGCTCCTCTTTTGGGGGCTGGGTAGGAACCAACATCAAGGTGCATCTTAAATCCTCGGGGTTTAAAGAGGGTGGAATAAATTACTGTTAAACCTGTTGTAGTGTTTGATATGAGAACTGTTTTCCTCAATTACCTGAACGTATATGTGTGATGAGCCTAAAATAGACAATAGCACACAAGAACCAATGAATTGCACAAATCACACGGCATATGGTAAGGATTTCTAACTTATATATTGATTAACTACCTTTTTTTCAAGGAAGTGTTCAATTTACGCATTTCTATATCTACTAGCTGAGCTTTATTAAAGATGGGATTAGTAATATCATTAGTCTGAAAGCCCAAAACACTTGTGTGGATTGGGTACTCTACTAGAAATGAATAAATACACTGTCTCTGATTGGTACTTTTGTAAGTGAGGTTTCTGGTAAATCTCTTCAATGTATGTTACACCCTTTAGGCTCTGTCCTGCACTACTGTGATTAAAACAAACCATTCCTGTCATACTGATTTTGCATATAATTATTAAAAGAATTGACATGTGACAGAACAGCCTTCAAAATCTTCTAATTTTTTAGGGTTTTTTGTTAATGCAACATTGTGCCTTCCATCATCACCAGGTTTTGGTGCGTGAGGTTCTATTTTGAAAGCACATTTTTATTTGATGTTCAGTTCTGACATACTTCAGAGTACAACAGAAAAATTCATAAATTGATTACTTGGTTTCCTACCTGTGCTTAACTTCTTTGGTGTTCTCAGGCATTGAAATAAACGGTCTGTGTTTGATAGCACAGCAATTTCGCTTTATGTGCGCCCTTGTTTTAAAATCATGGAATTACAGAATAGTTTGTGTTGGGAGGGACCTTAAAGCTCATCCAGTCCCACCCCTTGCCATGGGCAGGGACACCTTCCACTAGCCCAGGTTGCTCCAAGCCCCGTCCAGCCTGGCCTTGGGCACTGCCAGGGATGGGGAGTCCACAAAATTCAGGTGTGTGCTTGTGGTCTTTCATATTTTGCTTCCTATAAGTGCTGAATGATTTTCTTCTGGGATAGTGAAGGCTTTCCAGACAATATCAGGCACTGGATGAAAATACTTTGCAAAATGGATCCTTTTAAAAGTTTTTTCAGTTCTTTCCATCATTTTGACATTGTGTCCCTGACTCTAAATGGACAGTCAGAGAGCAGAAAGAATATTGCATAGTTTGAGATAGATCACTACTCAAGATTATCAGTTATTTAACTATTTGCCATGTGATTGTATTTAATACACTGCACTTTTGAACAGGAGATGAGCTTCAGAGTAGAACAAGTTGCTGAATTAATTAACACTGTTTTCTTTGTGTAGCAGTTTTACACACACACACACCAGTTTTTAGATTGTCCTCAGAGTATTTGAATTTTCTTATTTTTTCAGTATTATTAAGTAATAAAAAGTTAATTTCTGGATCATGCTTGAAACACTGCAATTTCTCATCACTTTCTGGGATCCCTCACCCAGACAAACAGAGCTTTAATTCAAAGCATCAAAGTGGTGTCATTGAGTAGAAGGTTTGGGGTCTTTGGAGTGACACTGAGAAGAAAACTGTGGCTTTTCCTGTATCAATATATTTTAACTGCGCTGGGTTTCTTCTAATAACAGAAAAAATTCTTTGCTTAATTTACTTTACAAGAAATAATGTGGTTTTTTGTAATAGCCTTAGATTAGGCATATTGATCAGTAGCATCATGGAATGGTTTGGGTTGGAAGGGACCTTAAAGCTCATCTCGTTCCACCCTCTGCCAGGGGCAGGGACACCTCCCACTGTCCCAGCTTGCTCCAAGTCCCGTCCAACCTGGCCTTGGACACTTCCAGGGATGGGGTATATAATCCATGTAAGATTTTATAGCAGTTAAGTCCAGAGATAACTCAAATACTATTTTATTTCTTTGTTTCCATGCAGCATAGATGGGCATTAAAAAATATCCATCTCTTGCCTGTGTGTATTACTGGAATATCTGGAAGGAATGTTAAACCTGGCTTGCAGTTTTGTTGGAATTAACCAACAGGACTCACAAGTACTGAAAGCTGATAGAAAGTGGGTAAAGGACTGATTTTTTTTCCCTTAAAACAACAGACTACAGCATTGGAGAGTGACTAGTATTCTGGTAATATATTGCAAGCTTTTAGCAGGTGTGACTTTCAGCTGTGCTTTCCACTTTGGTTCCCCTAAGAGTCAAGAATAATGGAATAATTTGGGTAGAAAGACTCCTCAGGAAGTTGCGTAGTCCAGCCTCCTGCTCAAAACAGTGCTGGCACTGAATTCCAACCAGGTTGCTCAGGGCTTTGTGCAGTCAGATCTTGAAACCCTCCAGGGATGGTAATGGCATGGCTCCTCTGGGCAACCTGTTCCAATGTTTGACTGTTTTCATGATGAAAATGTTTTCTGTACGTCAGGTTCAGATTTCTCATTGACTCATATTGAAGCCAGAGTGGAAAATACAAAAGAATTGGGGCAGCAATTAGGTTTGTATACTTTGCTTAATATGTAGCAAGGAAAAACTACAAGTTAGTGGTAGGACTGGCTTAAAAAGTATTTTTAAACAAGTAATTGCGTGTGAACTGTGCTTTGTATCAAGACTGTTGCACAGTAGAACTTAATTTGTTTCACTTGTGTGTTGTCAGAAAACTGGTCTGAGTGTCAGTTACTGCTTAATTTCAAATCATTTTTTGTCCTCAGTTCAATGTCTGCCAGCACCAAATATTACTTGCAAAGATCACCTTGGCATAGAGAAAGTCTTCACGGGACGTGAAGTTGGATTTTACAAGCCTATTGAGTGTCGCAATGTGTGAGTACTCTTTGGTTTTGAAAATCTGAAGTTTGTCCAAAACTGTATGATGTGTTGGCAGAAGGAAAATAGAAGTAAAACAGAACCATGCACATTTTGCCCAGTAGTTAATCCTCTAATAAACACTATAAGAATGCAACACAGGGTCATGGAATGGTTTGGATTGGGAGGAACCTTGAAGCCCATCTCATTCCATCCCCCTGCCATGGCCAGGAATACCTTCCACTAGACCAGGTTGCTCTGAACATGCACGTTCAGGAAATCTGTCTCTGCCAGCGCTTTTTTGTTGTTGTTTAGTTATTTTTATCTCTTTGCTTTACCTTATTACTTTACCTTTGCTTTATTTCATACTTTAGCTTGGCAAAATTTTGCTCCAAATGCTGAGGCCACATTTCACATGTGCTTAAAATCAGCACAGTTGCTGGAAGGAGCTGTTGGGGACACCCTCCATCCCCTTCCCTGACAGACCCCAGGACATCAGGGAGCTGCTCTGGGCTTGAGCTGACTTGGATCAGTTCCCCAGTTTGAGTCACAGGACAGTGGCTCCAAGTGCTTGTGCCAGCACGGGGATGAGGGTGACTCAAGGATAAATCGGAGAGGACAAAGGAGGGCTGGACAGGGCTCTGCTGCTCAGTGGTTCATGCCAGTTCAAAGCGTGCCTGTAGCTGCAGCTGAAGTTCTATTATGCATGAATTTCAGGGGAGCTTCAGGATCTCTGCAGTTACCCCCAAAATCTATAGGAGAAACTGTTCTCTATTTTGGAATAACTTTTATGTTTAATCCAATCCACTGTGTCTTTTAAGAGCCTGTTTTCTGTATGTGAATGATGGACCTCGTTTTTCTGAAGCACGTCGTGAGTGATGGAGAGCTCTGGATACCAATAAATGTTCCAACTGGCCAGTGCTAATGATCAGCCAGCACCTGTCACTACCATTTGTTTCCCATTTTTCTGGGATTCACACTGGAACCTTTCTCTTTTGTCCTACTGGAATCTTTGGAAATTAAAACTCCGTTGATACTGGGTGCTCCCTGTCACTCTAGTGGGCAAATAACTCTGATGTGCTACTCGCTGCTTAGTAATTTGCCTAACTCAGAAGTACAGCTCTGCCCCTTAGTTTTATAAATATTTTCTCTGTATTTAGTCTTCTCAGCAGTCAAAGCTCAGCAAACTGAAGAAAACATATTATTACATCTAATCAAATTTAAATGCCCGCAAAGTAGACGTCAGTCACATTTTTGTCCAGAAACAATTGTGTTTCAGTCCCATCTGTGATGGGGACTGAGAAGAAGATGAGCTATATTAATTTAATGAAATTGTTTCCTCTTTAGATTCGATGGCAATTCTTATGTTTGGAGGTTTTTTGTATACATATATTTTTGGTTTAGTATATTTTCTAGAAATGTTTTTTAAAGGTAGCTTTTCTTTACGTTTATTTATTAAAATCCAGGTCTGTAGGCAGAGAAATGTGATCCTTCTTACAGTATCTATTACTTGATCATGACTATTATTTATGATGAATACTCAATGGTTACACTGCCAAAAAAACTTGCTGTGACTTTTCCAGTCCCACAACTGCTAGTATGGCAGAAAGAGAAGAGAACCTTTCTTGGACTGAAAATTCCAGTAAAATACAACTGTGAATGTAGATAGAGTTACACAAGCATGTCCTTCATAATGTCCTAAAACCAGTAAAAAATGGCAGCAAGATTAATATCACCATCCTTCATCTGTGCACTTATTTAAAAAGTGGTCCAGTTACTGATAGACCTTTTATGAGGCACTTCGAATGTCACCTAAGTGTTAGAAATATTGTTTTAAGCAGGAATCTCCAGCTTAATATTACAATAGCCCTGCCTTTTCTACTGCTTTTTGGAGATTTTCCAGCATCTTACCTGAGTTTTGGTAGAAACTGTAACTGTAGAAATAACTGCACATCATTTAACCAGAAAATTAGTTTGAGAAGGCATCTTCCTATGGCAGGATTGTCCCAGCATGGGGACAGCAGGTGAATCTCTATCCCCAGCTTTTGGAAAGGACAAATCAGCACGTTGTCCTTAGCCAAAACAGTAATTTAGTTTTGGCTAAGTTCTGGGATCCAGTTATTTTAGAGCAAGACCAGTAGATGTTACATGTTTGTGTGAGTGGATGTGCTCAAGTTCATTTACTCCCAGTAATAATTCAAGGAAAAGCTTGTAAGGTTGTTCTGACAAAGAAGTACTGGGAGTCAGGATTGCTTAGGTTTGGCTTTAATTTGATGTTTTGGAGGTGATCTTATTTTTTGGCCAAATTCTAGAATCCCCCAGATGAGCATCTATCATATATTTTACTTAATATGTACTGGCCCTGATGCTGCAGACTTGAAATGTCCATTGTTCAAGTGTTGCCATTCCAGGGAAGGAGGCCATGAAATGTTTCTCTGTGAAATTCATGGGGTTCAGTGTGGACAGGTCTTTGAGCAGAGCCAAGAGACCCTGAAAGAGCAAGCACCTGCTTTTGTTAGCTGCTGTGGAAGAGCTGGGAGGAAACATTTGTAACATGGCAGCTGGAAGAAATGCATGCAGGAAAAATAAAGGTTGGATGAGGCTGAGAAGCAAAAAAAAAAATCAAAAGAGGAACTGACAAGAAATTGCCTCTTTCACCCAGTTGTAGAAATTCCTTCAGATGCCTGGGATGTGACATTTTCCTACTCACTGGTTTAATCTTTGTGCATGTTTTTTATCTGAAGGAGTAAGGCAAAGGAAACACAAGAGAGGATGCAGCCCTGTTTGTTACAGTGTTCTCATGCTTCCCCTTCATACTGGATTTCTTCTGCCTGTCAGTTTGATGTTGACAAGGCTGCAGAAACTGTTCTGCTTTCAGAAGCATCTCAGTGCATAGCAAGGGCTCAGCTTATTACTAGCTGTGATCAGGAGCAAAATTAAACCGTGTTCCCATTTTTTATGTAACAGCTCTTTTTATGCTTTAGTGTCCTTGGAGGGCTGTTGACACTTTGTAGTTGATAAACAATTTCCAACAGTTTACCTCAAGTTTTAAATAAACCCATTAGTGTTCTTTACAGTGGAAACAAGATGGTTCTAAAGATGATAATTTACGTTACATTAGGTTCCAGGAATGCCCTGTGTGTTCCGTGTTGCTAATAAACACCAAGTAACAAATACTGAGGTAAGAGTCATGATTTAATCACTTTATGTTGCCATTAGGTTTTAAAGTCAGTAAATTTAGATAATAAGCAAAAAAAGGTAGGTCTCTACTTGGCATTGAAAATGCTTAATAGAAGTGCTTGGACTTCTGTCAGCTACTGTCCTTTTTGAGACTGTTTTATTCAACTGTCACCCGAGAGTTTAATTTGGGCCTATTAAATAATTGCTGGCACGTAGTAGTGCACGTATCAAAACAGTGAATTATTGAATATTTTTCAGTTCTAATTACATTTGGGTTTGCTGTTCAGAAGCTCTCTGTTCGCCAAGGCAGCAATTCCAGCATTGAGAGCGATATGTTTTTAGCTCCCTTATTAGTGCAAAGTTCTCCAGCAGGGACTGCAGTAACAGGTGGTTTGGTGGTTGCATTGCTCCAGCTGTTGGCAAGAATGGTTCCAATTAGGATAAATCTGAAAAAGTCTGTTCTATCTGTTTATTTTGTATGACTAACCATGGGAAGCTTAACTTGAGAGTGCCTCTCTACCCCTGTGCATCTTTGTACTGTCAACAGTTCTTTTCATTGTGAGTTTGTGCCATTTACAGTGTAATGAGTGAATACATGACTTACTCTTTTTTGTTGAATCCTTCCTGCAGCTTCTTCAGCCGGTGGCCATGGTTCATTTCTCCTTCAGATCTCATGGCAATTACTGTCTCTGCTGACGTCTCACCTGTCTGTCCTGTTCCTCTCGATTTGGCTGCGTGTGAGACTAATGCCTGCAGACAGTGTTCACACACCTCCTGGCTTCCTGGGCTCGTCTCAGTAGGGCTGAACTGTTAGGAAGTGCTCTGTGAAGCTGGGGATGGATCAGCAACTGAATTATGTCTTGACAAGAAATCATCATTTAGTTTCAGAATAATCTGTATTCTGCAAGAGTACACTTGAGTTGCAGCAGCTGAGGTTCCTTTATGGAGGATGCCTTCCCAGTTTGAAAGCTTAACATTATCAATTCCATGGCCGTTAATTGAAGATAAATAACAAGTCTGTTGTTTTTTTTTAAAACTGGAGCAGCAGGAAAATGAGTCACTACTTTAACAGTCAAAAGTATGAGTGGAGATATTTTGCAGTCATTATCTACATTGCTTGTTTCTTTTGGCAGAAATGGATACTCCTACAAAGTGGCAGTGGCTCTGTCCTTATTTCTTGGATGGTTGGGAGCAGATAGATTTTATCTAGGCTATCCTGCATTAGGTAAGTTTATTCCTTAATTTTTTGCTTTGAGGTAAAGCTTATTGTTATGACTGAGTTGTATGTGTATACTCACATTTTGAGTAATGAAGGCTGACAGCCACAGTTTCAATATTTACAACTAGAATCCTTACTTCATGGTCAAGTGAGGTAAAATGCTGCATTATCCTCAGCCTACTCTTCTGTTGGAGTGGTGACAAATGGAGATAGAGTGTCCAGCAGATAAAATCCTAATAAGCAAATGTGGTTATTGCTACTCCAAGTTTTGCTTTGCATTGATGTTTACCACAGCATTCTTCATGAGGCACTGGAGCAGAAGTAGCTTTGCCTCATGTCCCAGCCTTAAATGAAGCTTGACTTCACCAGGAAAAAAGTAGACAAATTTTACTGGACACCTGGTGTTTTGGGAGATGCAATTTACTCTGGCAAATGCACACCTTCAAGATAAGTCATGGTGTTAGTAACAATTCTGCAGAAGCTGGGACTTTTAATAGACCTTTCTCTCTCTGGTTGATGTTTTTAGGACCTGATTCCCAGGATGATGGTGCCACTGGCTTTTAAGTAATGGAAATACCTTATTATGTTAGAACTGCCTTCACTGGCCTTATTTCTGAGCTGGACAAAGGGGGTGAATTTAAGTATAGATAGGATGGAGCAATGATGTGGAAAAAGCTGTGTGTTGCTGTCACTTCAGCCAGAAATTTTGAGTTTCTGCCCATTAAATGCCAACTCTTTTTAATGACATTATCTGTCCTTCTCTATAATCTTGATTAACATCCATGTCTTTTATCCCTGAGATTCTGTAATTAGCATTTACTTTGTCCATCTGTTTTACAAAAAGATACATTTTTCAAAACAGTCAATAAGGTCCATTATTTTGTTGTACCACTGGATTTGAAATAATTTGCCATAATTATTTTTTAATATATTGTGGAAATACAGATTCATAAATCCTTAATTCTTTTATAGAAATTCTTTATGCCTGATGCTTTAACCCTACTGGATTATACTGTAGCCAGTAGCCAAAGTTAGTATTTAAAATTCCAAAGCCAAGTTTTCAATCTGTTGAAAGGTAAAGAAGGGAAAAGCAAATAGGTAAGAGCAGAAGAGAATAAAAATCAACATATTGGATTCCTTTACAGTGGCTGATTAGGGATTTTTTAGGTCATCTCTGCCTTGGCAAAAAATGGTTAAGAAAGGTTAACAACATTGAAATCTTTTTTGCAAGTGTAATGAAGACTGTAAATACTCTTTGGTTTATTTTTTTCCTTCTCTTTTGTTTAAAGAGCACACAAATACAAACAAGCTATTGAGTATGAAGAAATCAGGAAGGCAACCTCTTCCTCTCCCACACACTGTGAACTAAACCATGAGTTATTACTGCAGAACAACACTATTTTTTCCCTCCATGCTTTAGAGCAGTTTATTTTCTCAGTGTGATCTGCTTGTGGGGAGGGAAGTGAGGAGGAAGAAAAAACCCAACTTTACCCTGCACTCCAGAAATAAATGCCAGGTTCAGAAACAGTTCTCCTCCATCCAGTTCCTTAAGTAAAGTCGAGCTGCAGCAGTCGTAAGAAATCTGCTGGGTTCCCAAAATCCCAGCTGGCATGTTCCACGGGCAGGGATACCTTCAGGTTGTGCAGAGCTCCATCCAGCCTGGCCTTGGGCACTCCCAGGGATCCAGGGGCAGCCACAGCTTCTCTGGGCAGCCTGTGCCAGGGCCTAAGAGGGAAGGATGCCCAGGGACTTTTCTTGCATGAGAGACAAATCCAGACAGTGGGATGCTCCTCCTGCAGTGTGCATGCAGTTATTCCTCTCCTCTGCCCCATATGCAGCCCCATAAACAGGCCTGGGGGAGAGGAGGTGGTTTGTGGGACACGTTGCTGCTTTGGAGAGAGGAATTAACTAAGATGTTTGCCTGAAATAAGACTCGTAATAGATATAGTTCTCGCTGGATTACCTTCATTGTACAAGAAATTATTGATATTAAAAATAAATTTGAAGGCAGCCTCTTTTTTCTTAAGGCATTTTCCAGATGAAGTCTGCCTTGCAGGACAACTTCCAATAAAACATTCATCTGTCAGTTGCTATTCCCATGTATTTTCTATTATTCTTTCATTTATTTGTATAAAACCCAACATTTTTGAATACCAGTTAAAAAGAAGTGTTTATCTATTTTTATATGTATTCAAAATAAATTCATATTTCAGCAAAAATACAAAAATTATACAAAGGATTGTTTTCCAAAGTTGCATGTTCTGAAAATCAAATCAGTATGTGCTGCATCTCGTGAGGTGGTAGAAAGTCTCTTTCTATTCATAAGCAAATTTTGCAGCTCAAGTTGGGATTTTTCTGTCTGTGCCTCAGTGAAAGGAATATTTCAGTAACCTGATTATCAACTTCTGCCTTTCCTTGTGTAAGAATATTTATACATAAAAAAAAAAATCAATTGTTAATATTTAAAATTTTTAAAGTGCGTTCAGGATGTAGAAATATGAATATGTGGTTTATTTTTTTCCCTAATAATTAAAGACATTTAACTTTAGGTCTGTTTCTAGATAGAGGTATATATATATATATATAAACACACACATTTTGTGGGATGAGGAGAGAGTTTGGATGTTATTGCCACCACTGATTAAATCCAGTGATTGCTTAAAGCTACATTAAATTTTACTTTTCTTTTTTAGGTTTGTTAAAGTTCTGCACTGTAGGGTTTTGTGGAATTGGGAGCCTAATTGATTTCATACTTATTTCAATGCAGGTAAGTCAGGGCTTTCAAAACAAGATCCAAATTGTGTTTTTTTAGGCTTTGATTTGATTACTAACAGTTTGGTAGTATTTTGGCCTTAAGGACCATTGGGTATTGAAAAATCAAGGCATTTATTTTGGCTCTGCTTGTAGATTGATGTTGTAGAATATAGACACAAAATATCAATATATTTGCTGTTGGAATTAAAAATTAGCCATCTATAAATACTTACAATTAATAGCTTGGAAGCCATAGCACCATAAATCCACATGGTCAGAACCTCTTTATGTGAGGCAGAGTGTTGGACTCAGCATGAGGTGTCCTACTGTTCCCAGAATCCTCAGGTTCTGTGTTTGCACATGCTTTATGCTGATGAAAGAAGACATTACCACTTTCATTTTCCACTTCTCCTCCAAATTCAACTCCAGCATCACCTGAGAGCTGTGAGGGATTCATGAGGGTTAAATCCCCAGCTGGAGTGACATCTTGTGACATCATGAAATTGCCAAATTGTTTTATTCAACAGAGCAGCAGCCATTTAGCATGAATTGCAAATTGGCTACGATGAACTCAAAAGCCACTGTGGATATGGGAGGTTTTTTCTATGGGTTTGTAGGGAAATATTTTAAAAGTGTGCACTTTGTATATGTCTTTTGTGTGCATTCTCAAATTCCTTTCTCTGCTGTCGCGGTGATCTTGCCTCAGAGCACTTACACATCCAGTTGAGAGTATCTTTCATCTCTCCTTGTTGATCTCCCTGGTGGCTCCACATCAATTTAGCACTCCCAGAACAAAAACTCCGTGATCTTTCCTCCTTCTCTTCATTCCTTACCTGTTCAGTATTTCAAAGACTCTTGTCATCAGCCTAATTCTCTGCTGCCGACCCTCCTTTGTTCAGGAAAAGTGGTTTGGAGCCCACTCATTTGTTCGGCTGGTTTTGTGCCTCAAATCCTCATCGGATTAGCCGAGTCCCAGTGCCTGGCTGTAATTTGGTTGATTAGAAGCCCAGGGGAAATGTTCCTTCTGAGACAGCGCTCGCTAAAACAGTTAAACTGCAGCATAACTTCAAAATAAATCTAGTTTCTGTTTGACTAATTAAGCATGACTAATTTTATGATGGGAAAATTAGCAGTAATTGAGACATTAGCACAAAGTATATATTTCACTTCATATTGAAAAGTCTTGGTTCTTTTTTCTGTTGCAGATCGTTGGCCCTTCCGATGGCTCCAGTTACATCATCGATTATTATGGGGCCAGGCTGACCCGGCTCACCATCACCAATGCAACCTTCAGGAAAATGCAGACCTATCCCTAACTCTGGCAGGGAGTGGCACAAATCCATAGGTGCAGCTTGTTTTTACAGCTGGATCCAGTGGTCCACTGGAGTTGCTGAGGACTTACTGATTACCCCTCGTCAGAACAGCATATCAAATGCACGGTGAACAAAGAGGATAAAATGTGAAAGTTCCTCACGTGAACAAGTTGACCTCAAAGGTGGAACTTTGGGACTGCTCTGTTTCTGGGAGCACAGGGTTGTTGCTAAGTTGTATCATCTGTGAAACAATGCAGACTGTTGCAGTTTGCACTGATGCAAACTGTGTCGTTTAGAGTGTACAGAGAGCTGCAGAGAGAGTTGTTCATAATAAATACGCTGATATTTATTCCATTGAAATTGATAGGAGTTTTAGCATGGATGGGCCAGGATTACACTTGGGTTCTGTCCATGTGGCAGTTTGGAAATTAACTTAAATATCCCAAACCACACAAACTGCCTTTTTTTCCATCCTGTTAAAATCCAAAGAGCCGTAAATCTTAGGCTGGTGTAGCCAGTGAACTTGTGTTAATTGAAATAATTATTTCTGTAAATTTTGGTTAAGTTGCAAAATTTGGTCACTGCTGATCAACAGTAGAAATATGGATGCTTAAAAAATAGAACTGTAGATGGCACATCACAAAAGAAGAGGGTGGATGTTGGGGTGCCCTGAGGTTAGAAAAAGAAATAATTGTTCTGCTTATTCTGATTTTTTTTTCTTTCCTCTCTTGCAGCCATCCATAGTGAAATAAATGCCTTTTTTTTTCTAAAAATAAATTGGTGTGTGTTTTACAGCTACAGAGTGTCGAAAGAGTGAATTCTTTGTATGACTAAAGCCCTTAAAAGGCTCTTACTTTGGATCAGTTGTGTTGCAGTGAAATAAATTCAGTGTCTTTCAAAGCTGTTTGACCAAAGTCTTTTGGACAACCAGGATTTCACTGGATGTTCCTTTCAGGAAAAGTAGGTACACACGGAGACAGAAAACATGTCAACAAAGTCTTCATGCTATTTGACCAATTTTAAGCATTCTCTTCACCTCCTAATGAAAACTGGCAGTAACTGAGGGAGAACCCCACGCCATAGAAACTTCAGTGTAATCTGTATTATTTACCAAAATTTGGGCTATTTTTTTGTTTTTCCAGTGAAACTTTGAACCTGTCATTAATATATCCACAGACTGTATTTTTAAGGGAATTACCAAAAATGAGATTCCTAAGTGGATTTATGAAAGCACAGTTTGTGGGGTTTAGGCTCTTTTTAACCCACATTAAGCCCAGTGCACAGAAGGCTTTGTAAAGAAATCCTGTTTTTTCCCCAAATCAGCATAACCTGACATGTCACGTAATGAGAATAAACCACAAGGAATACTTTGTGCTTAACGTTAATTCTTTCCTTCACGCAAGAAAGATGTGGTTTTGGAATACTTCCTACCATGCATTTTCCTTGTGGGCTCAAAGAGACAAGAACACTCTGTCAGCTCCATTCCCTTGCCTGATATTTGTTCTGTCTCCCTTTGGTCTCTCTCTCACTGACTCCTCTCTGTGCACATCAGTTTTGTTCCCTGAAATACTTTGAACAACAGACAGGAAGTGGATGGAAAATAGATGTTCGAATCAAATAAAATCTCCTAAGATCATCCTGTGACTTGTCTGCTTTTTGTTTTTCCAACCCTGAAGCTGATAATGAAGCTGTGAAAATAGGAAGATGTCATGGATGTTATGATAGAAAAATAGCCTTGGGTGCCTTATTACACAAGATTCCATTCTAAAATGTGTCTCCAGGTGTACAAGTAGCAGAGGGCTTGGTGATTTCAGCAATCCAGGTTGTGCTTCATGATCTGTAAAAAATTCCAGGAGCTGTTTTGTGTGAATCAGATGAAAACATGATTAGTTCCGAGGTCCATGAGATTGCTAAGCCCAGAAGCCAAAGAGAGGAAGAGCTGCTAGTCCAAGCTGCAGTGTTTGTGTAGGAAGAGAAGATGTGTGTCAGCCAGTCCAGGAAATCAGAGCTGCTGTGGGATCCTTCCCTGCTGGAGCCCGGTTTGGGATCCGGGGCTGCTCCCGCCGGGGCTGCCCCGCTCTGCCACCGCAGCCGGGACACAGCCACAGGTGACTTCTCTCTCCTTCACAAGGAACTCCCCTTGATCCTACATCTTGTCCTGACAACTTCCCACCTCAGCCACAACCCCCTCCCGTGTCTGGGAAGCCTTTAAGGAATGAGTGCCCCAGATGGCTTAACCTTTGGGAATTCTGTGGGCTGCTGCCAGGGTTGTGTTCTCTGTGTGAACACACCGTGCTGTGCTTCTATCTGCTCGTTTAGCTGCGCAGCAGAAGTGGAGAGAGGGTTAACTGAGCAAGCAGATAGTGCTGCAGGGCCAGGAGACAGTTAGTGAGGTCTTTGTTTTCATCTTGTAATTGTCAGATATGGCATGTTTACCATAAGGGCTGTGAAAAGTGTGATGTGAGATGTAAAGCTGTCCCACTGTGTTAATAATAAATTGGCTGCAGTAATATTTATCAAAATGTCTATCCAATGATGATTTTTTGTGTTGCTGCCTGCTTTAGCTTTCTCCTGTCAATCAAGTTGTCCATCCCAGTCTTTCTGTAGTTCTGATTTCACTGGAATAATCTTCTCTGGGGGTTGTTTTCCCCAAAACAGTTGCAAACCAATGAAAATAATTAGACAATGTACTATGTCGTCCTCCTGCCTCGTTCCCAGATAAAATGATATCTGCTGGCCTTGCAGATAGTCAGGAATCCTTTCAACATTCCAACAAGGCAGAGAAGTATTACTCTGTATCTGTAAAAATAACAGAAAAAATAAATGCCAGAGTTTACAACCAGAGTTTGAGGTGCCCAGCCTTTAAAAACTCGGATAAAACTGTTCACTGAAGATGCTGCAGATCCAGGCCAGGCATTAAATCCAGATCTTCCCAAACTACCACTGCAACTCAGTCATTTCAAAAATGACTCTACAAACTGTCCTATTCCCCCCTGAATTTTTAATGACCAGTTTAAGATTTTCTGCAGTGTGCTTAACCATGATCTGAAGGAGCCATAGTTGGGAGAAACGTCCAGCTTTGGGCACTCCACATTCGCTCCCACAGTGCCAAAGTGGTGGCACTTCAGTGTGCTGACTGCACTAATAAGTGGCTCTGGGTTGCATTCCTTCAGCTGGGTTAACCTGTGCATCTCTCACTTGTGTTTAGAGCTCATTTTCAAAGAGGTTTTTAGAACAAACTGGTTATTCCTCCCAGGACTGAAATCACAACTCTGCTACGGCAACTTCCTGTGACAGTATTTTGTTATCCTCACTGTTTCCCTCTCCACCACCACCCACCACTTATTACATGAAGATATCACTGCTGCTTTCAGGACCTGATAACACCTTAAATGTTAGCTTTTATTCTGTTTCCAAAGATGTATTCCTGTATGTCTGCCAGTAAAACTTCTCAGCTCCACAGGAAGGTCTTTGTGTTTGAAATGCTCCCTTAGAATTTTTTTTTGGAGAACATCTGTTGTCACCCCATCAAGGATTGTTTCCTTTGTTCCTCAGGAGTATATTCAGTTATATTTGCTTGCACAGCTCTGTCTATTCAGTCTGCTCCCATCTCCTCTCTGTGTTTTTGAGTTTTTTTAATTTTTAGATTCATTAGGTGTTTAGGCCATCTCTGCACTGCTGCTTGCTCTGCACTTTTCAAACCTGCTTCCTCCTGAAAGTGACGTTAAATACAATAAAGTTGGGTGCTCAAGCACCCAGCTGGGGAAATTCCAGAGGCAAGAGCAGGAGCATTTCCATTGCCTCATAGGACTGTTGCTAATTGTATGCTTGCTGATTATTTCAGTAATGCATCATACCGACTTTCAAACTCAGTGTCGTCCCTAACTACTCTGCCATTTTCATTATTACAAGTGGTCACTATGTGGCTTCTTTAAAAAATGCACCATTTAAATTCATTTAAATCATGCTCTCTAACCAGCTACCTTGTTCTAGGTTCAGCATCAGAGTCTGCCAAAAAGTGAAATATAAGAGATTGTTCTGTTTGCATCTTCTGCCTGAATCTGAGGAGAAAAAATAGCTTAACTTTAGGCATATGCTTAAGTGTTTTGCTAGACTGAAATATGATCAAGACTCTTCCCACTTTCTTCCTCTCAATCCATCTGTGATACCCAGAGAACCTTTCTAATCTCTGGGAATTATAAGAGAAAATCACATTCTGCAGGGGAACCTCAGCACTGACAGTGTGAATGGCTAATGGTGTTTGACACAGTTCTGTGGCATCCCACGTACCCCTACTTTTTGTCACCTTAAAGCTGCTATTTGTCGCTTTTTGTCCATGCACCAGCTGCCTTTGGACATCCTGCCCTAATTCTTCAAGTTCTAGGAGGAGGTGGACTCCAGAGCTGCATCACCCATGTGGAAATATCACGGCATCAGATCAGGGAATCTGTGATAAATCCGAGCAGAGACCCTTTGAGGGGCAGGAATGATGTCAGCAAGAGGCGGCTGCGGGCTCCAGTTTCTGCGGGAAGCGTCTGAAACTCAGCCCCGCGTTGTCTCTCTGCCTTCTGCTTCCTGAAGGTGGAGCCAAACCCCCTATCAGATCCCCAAATCTTCCCAAGTTGTTCTTTATCACAGCACAGACTTAGCACACCGGTATTTTTCCTTGCACAGCAGAGCAAACTGGAAAGTGGCTGCGAGGATTCTGTCTGGCTGAGATGCGTTTTGCACTGGGGATCTGAGACTGCAGCAAAGGGAAAGAAATCCAAGGATAAAAAGGACACTCAATGCTGTTTGCACAGTGTCTGATGGAGATCTAGTTCCCAACATTCCCAGCAAAATAAAGTATTTTAAAAAACACTGCTTGTCTCAGATACAAGCTGCTTGCTCTTCCCAGATTTCTGATTGTAACTCTTTGTGCTTCATAAACATCTCGGCCATCCACGTGCCCCAATAACTCTCCATGATCCATTTGAATGGCTGCTTTCAGGACTGCAGTGCTCTCCGAGCAGCACATTCCTCGGGCTCTGCAGATGCATATGACACAGCAGAATTTTAGGCAGTATAAGAATTATAAAGCTCAGTTTCCATTACTGTAATTGCTATATAAATCCTACCTTAGAACAGGCCTATTTAACCTTGGTTTGAGCTGAGACTTGGTCCAAGTCTGATTAAGTTGAGCACCAAATTATTTTTATATTTTTTTTTCCCCCTTCTTTTCTCTGCAGTATCATAACTTAGTGGGCAGCTGGGCAGGGAGGGAGATGGGATCCAGCGTGTCCTCTGTGCCCTGTCCTGCCAGGGGGGTGGCTGCAATCAGGAAATACCTGTCCCCAGCCAGCAGCAGGACGAAATGAGCTGTGCATTTTGCTCCCTGTGAGAAGCACCGTTTCTCCCCTTGGAACCTGTGGCTGCTCCTCATGCACAGCTGTGCTCAGAGCAGGTGTGTGAGACGGCTCTGAGGCCGGTGGTGCTGGGGTGAACCTTCAGAGCCTGCCCTCTCCGGGGGGATGGAGCAGGAACTCCCAGCTTTTATGTCATTTGCACCACTTTGATGAAAATTGGGTGCCCTGGTGGTTCCCCCTCAGGGGCACTGAGGTGTCTGGAGCTTCCTTTGGGTCAAAGCATTTGGAACATATGACAGGACAAGGAGCAGTGGGGTCAAAGTGAAAGAGGGGAAATCTAGATTATATTACACAAGAAATTTTTCCCTGTGAGGGTGGGGAGGCCCTGGCACAGGGTGCCCAGAGAAGCTGTGGCTGCCCCTGGATCCCTGACACTGTCCAAGGCCAGGTTGGAGCACCCTAGGAGAGTGGAAGATGTCCCCGCCCATGGCAGGGGGTGGAATGGATGAGCTTTAAGCTCCTTCCAACCCATACCAGTCTGGGATTCTGTGATTCTAAAACTGGGGAAGAGGTTGTCAGTACCATAAGCAGAGGTTGGTGATGTCCTGCTCCACTGCTGGAGAATACCAGGCTCCCTGGTGGGCCAGGGAGCAGCTCTGATATGGATAGCCATGACTTGCTCCAAAGAAACTCTGGCACAGCATTTCCCATGCCATAAACCTGTTCTGCAGTGGGTGCTTTGCCACCGAGTCAGTAAAATCATAGGAATGTATTTCTTAATGAATTCTATTTCCTTTACAGTGTCTTCTTCAAAGTTCCTTGGATTTACCATGGGGAAAATACAGCAGGAACATGTAAGAGAATGCTGAGAGCTGAAAAACTGAGTGTTCACCTTGAGCCGGACGAGACTGCCCACCATATGGATTGTGTTGGCAACGGCAGAAACCTGGGGAATGCAGAGGTGGGGGGTAATTTTTAGGGCTTTCATTCCAAGGTCCCATTGATTATAACCCTATTAAGAGGCTGATGCATGCGACTTTTAAGTTATTTTGTTAACTAAGTGTAGGCAATGGATGTGTCATGCTAACAACCATAATTGCTGGTGTGTCTAACACAGTATGTAAGTACAGTAGAGTGAATTTAAAAGGTTGTGGTAATCTAAGAATGTTAAAAGGGAAGTGTGTGCCTGAGGGGCGTGGGGGCTGGGGAGAAAAACGACTTACTTGACATTCACTGTCTTCCTCCCAGCTCCTTTGCTAAAGTAGGAACAGAATCGGAACAAAAAAATGTTTGTTTTACAGCTGTACCAAGTTACGGCGTGGACTCGTGCTCCCCCCCTCCTCTCCCACTTGCATCAAGTACATCCTGTACTTTTGGCAACATGTTGACTGGATATTTAAAAGCTGTGAACTGTTCTGAAAGTTTCACATACTGGGTTATGGGCCATGTGTGTTTGATCAAAATTCAATTACTGCACTGTACCATGCTTGGAAACCTATCATCCCAAGTTATGAAGTATGACGAAATAGGCTAATCTAATTGGTTCAGTATGGGAGCAGTATCAACCAAGCTTGTTATGATAAATAGCTTCCTGTGTTAAAGGTTCTCTAGAGCTTAAGTATCTTGGCTCACCTCCCTCTACAAAATAAGAATAGTGTTCCCTGGGAACAGTTACATCACTGTCCCTCTCCTACATTCACAATTAAAGGTTTGTGGATTTTTTTCGTCCTGCTGTTCCTTGAGCAGATAAACCGTGGACATCTACTGCATTCCCCACTTCCATCTCCTCCCCTTTCCTCAGGTTAGGCTGTGTCGTGCTAGCCCTGAGTCTGCTGTTCCTCAGGGCTGGAACACACTGGAAGTGCTCAAAGCCGGGCTGGAAGGGGCTCTGAGCAACCTGGGATAGTGGAAGGTGTCCCTGCTCATGGAAGGGGGTGGAAAGAGATGAGCTTTGAAGTCCCTTCCAAGCCAAACCACTCTAGGATTCTACAGCAAGGTTGACCAGGCTGACAAAATCCACCCTGGGGCTTGTGTGTTGCTGTGTCAGTACATGAGAAGTGTCTGTTTGTACAAAGATCTGGAATTTTTGACGTAAATTTAAACGTGGAAGATCTTTAATCTGTCTGAGCATTCAATAAAAGAACTTGTGTACAGTGAGTTCCATACCTATGGATGTGCAATTATCTTCTTAAACCCCAAGGTTTAGGTCATCAGTAGTTAAGCACAAATCCAGTGTGCAAGTGCTGGATTATGGCTAGAGAAGGACTATGTTCTAAGCCTGGATTTGTAGTCACTAAATTTGGCACTAGGACAGTGAGCTGTCTCCCATGAGATGATACTGGCTTCGTGATTTTATCTGGTCCATCTTTGGCAAGAAGTGCTTAGCTCGGATTTTGATGTCACAGTAATAGACAGTGTCAAGGGGGAAAAAAAACACATGGAAAAGTGGCTCCTTATGCTCTGGTGATTCAAGTTTTTCCCTTCTTGAACCACCCCCCCCATGTGCCTCCTAACTCAGAAATCCCCTTCAGGCAAAATAATTGTGTGATGATCATTTTACAAATGTATAACTCAGGCCTGATACTGCAAGGGCCTTTAGCACTGCTAAGTTTTCTCCTAAGAATAAAGTTATTCACTTACTTAGGGGTTGGTAGAATGAGTTCTTATGTAAGTGAATCTTCAAATTAGCCCCAAGACTGCCTAATACCTGGATTAAGCCTGTATGGTGATTAATGCCTATTTACTATATCTGTTATCCCACTGCATTTTGCTCTTCAGCCTTGATTAAGCCCTTTGCTTTACCATTTAAAATGTCCTGCTTAACCTTCTGCCTACAAACGTACACAGTGCTGAGCTCTGCACTTTTAACCAGCACAACTTCTACCATAAATAATAGCATTTAATTTTAAAGTGCAACAGCCACAGTCACCACTTGATTAAATGACAAAGAACAGCAACAGCAAACTGGGGAACACAGAGTTTTTCACCACAAATTCTCTTCTCCACGTAAGAGAAAAGAACTGCACCTTCCTGCTGCTGATTAGCACTTTCTGTGCAGGTCTTTATTTTACATGTTTATAGAAAATTATTGCCAAAAGAGCCTTAAACAGTGACTCTCTGCGATTTCCCCAAATATGTTTTGAAGGAGATAAACTAGATTAATCTCTCTTTATAAAGTTCCCACAAGAAAGCTCACAGACACAGTAGCTTTACCTTCAAAAATAGAATGTGACTGTAGGCACTTATGCTAATCTCTTTTTTGGCAAATCAGCTTTTTTGTATTGAATCTTGCTTGATTGAATAGCACTGGAGCTGCCAGAGTAAATGCTATTATCAATGTACAGTAATTAAGGAAATAGTCCTTGTCACTCCAACAGTGTCCAGGCAGTAGTGCCTTCTGTAATAAAGTTAAATGATAAAGAAACCTCTTCAAGGTGTAGATATTGCACCAGAGGAGCTCTTGAGATGCAGGGGAAATAAACACACTGTGGAATTACAGGTGGTGGGAAAAGTATAAATGCCCGTGGAATTCATGCTAAAAGCATGTTTGATGCTAAACGTTTAAATAGATGCTCAGCGCTAAAACACATAATTGTTTAATTTGTCATGTAATTTCTTGACTCAGGGCAGTTGAGCATCTCCCAGTCACCACCCTTAAAAAATGTGTGTGAGGGAGAGGAGGGGGGAGACCCTTCTATCATTCAGCAACTTCAAAGATCTTTTCCCCCTTCAGGCAGCAGCCTGCACGAATGATAAACCTTGCTTTAAGATCAGCAGAGCCCGGCTCTGCCAAATCCATTTGGGGAGAGAATTTCAGTAAAAAGGACTTGTCATTCCTTCCCCCGCCCTCCCGCTTCACTTGAAACTTTACAGCCTGGGAGTCCTTCGGTGGATCGGGATTGTTCCTGCAGCACTGAACACGGAGATTCCCCAAGGAGAGAGAGAGAAAAAAAAAAAACCTTTGGACATCTTCTGCATTAAAACCGTATCACAGGCACCAAGAAATGTAAACTGTAGGAAAGCAGGGTAACTCTCAGCTTCCAGAAATGGTGTTTAATAAACAGGGAATGCTGATGGGTGCTGCCGGAGGTTCGCAGCACTCTGGGCTACGACATGCTGAGCTCTGCACTTGAGAGCAAAGAGCTTTTGTCCAAGCAAGGTACGTGCAGGAGAGATGTTGTTTAATGTGCAATAAATAACCAGGGGAGGTATTTAATCAAGTGTGCCGGGAAATACTACTCACATCCAGACACACACATTTCCAAAGGGGCAGCCTGGGAGCGAAGGCTCGAAGGGATGTAAGGGGCCGGCCAAGGAGTCCACAGGGAGGCTGCAAAATTTCATCCCACCACTCATAAGACACACGCAGAATTCCAGCCCCTGTGCTGCTTTTCCCCCAGCAGCCTGTGTCTTATCTAAACTCTGTGTAATAATTTTCATATTTCACAAATCTGGCACTTCTCCTTGGCCATGTGCTGCCGAGGGTTTTAGCATTCCCTGCAACGCTCCCGCTGCAGCGCATTGACATTCTGAAGGCTGGGCATCGTAACCTCGCCATTAAATCTTTGACACAATGAAGTGCCTTCTAAATAAATTCAGTGGGATCGATCCAGTGAACTTCAGAGTGCACCTTTTCAATTATTTTTTAAAGATGGAAGTGTTTTGTGCATATCGAGCTCTGGATTTGTGGAGCTGGGAGTGGGGGGAGCCACGTCTCGAGCGTGGACCTGTGCTCGGCTCCAGCAGGAGCTTATGGAAACACTCGGAAGGGAGCGAGCACATGAGCCCTTCCTGTGTTTCCAGCACGACTCCGGGCTTCTGGATCCGGGCCTCTTTTCTGTTGTATGTAAAACATTAATTTTTATTCCAAAATATTTGGGTTTTTTGCATTCCCGTAGCTCAACCTTCAGAACCGTCCGCTTGAATCTGAGCAGAAGCGCCTTGGTCAGAATGAAAGAAAAAATGATAGCCCAGGCAGCAGGTTTTTAATTGAGGCCTGCCAAATACCAAAGGCAGATGCTTTTTCATTCTGTAGCTCCTGGATACGCCGTCTACTTTTCGGTTTCAAGGACAAAGGAAACACTTACCCAATTAGATGAGGCATGAGATTGTGACATACGGGCTCTTTCCTTAAATAAAAAAAAAATGCTGGAAAAAGATATTTGACCCTAAGTCAATGAGTGCTATTAAAATAATGAATACTCCATAAATCCAGCCATATCCATGGCCCACATTCGGAGCTGCACTGTTCCTGTCACGGCGGAGGCCGTGGGATAAAACCCCACACGACTCCCTTGGCCAGATCACATTTTGGAGGCCTCACTTTTAAACCAGGACAAACAGAGATGTGAGTCAGCGATTTGGACAGGGCGAGGTCTGCCATGTCCTCTGTCTGATGGCTCTATGATGTCAAACATGATCTGGGTGTCGGAACAGCTGGATTTCCCCCACACACTCAGCCAAGCCCAGGGAATCTCTTGCTCCTCTCACGAGGCTTGTAGGAGCTGATATTTTAATGGGAACATGGCTGGTCCAAGGTAACGCCACTTTTGCCTGCTGAAGGTAGGAAATGGTTAATTTAATGCTTTCTACACCTCACACCTGAGGCTGAAGCATCCTAGAATCCACTTGAACTGCTGCACAAGGAGCATCACATGCCATCGGTGGAAGCAGGATACATCGGGATTTTCCTTATTTTTGTGTCTGGAGATGGGGACAGTTGTTAAACTTTGAAATAATTACAGCTCTGCTGCCTCCCACCTCAGAGCTGGCATGTGTTTGCTTTAGCCTTTACCAGACAGCTGGAAGTGTTGACTGATAATTGTGGTGAGTTTCTGATCCTCCAGAAGAGCGAGGAGCCTCCTCTGTCCTCCGCCTGTTGTTCCTAATGCTGGCTTTGCCGAGATGATTGAAATCAGTGTTATCATCCCTGCACGCAGGACTGGAGTCTCAGGTGCTAGGAATTAACGTTGCCTGTTTAATTACATCAGTGTGCAGTTGGAGCTGCTGTAGCTGTCCTTTCTCACGGAGCGTTGCTTAAAGCGGAATTGCAGCCTCCCATCAAACTGGGTGGGGGACTGAGTGATACTGGAACAAATGGAAGTGACTGGAAAAATTGCTCTTGTCCTCCCAGCCAGGCCCAGCTGCCATTTTGATTTCTGTCTACCTTGGTGGCTGTCCCTGGACCTCTGCGGGGTTTGTCCTGCTGTACGCTGTGCAGAGCCATTAATCATGTGACATCTAATGGGGCCCCAAATCACAGTGTTCACAATGACAGTTTGGGATGCCTGAACCCCTGGTGATTCTGGACTTTGAGTCCTTCCCAGCCTCAGCTGCAGAGCAGATCAGGCTGGAAGCTGCATCTGTGCCTGTTGATGAGGCCCCAGCCAAGGGCAGTTGCAGCACTGCTGCACCCAGAGCACTGATGCCAACCCTCTCCAGTGGGAACCCCCGGAGACACAGGGAACAGGGACAGCAGGAGGGAGCACTCGTGGATCTCCTGGAGACCACAGAATCACAGAATCACAGAATAGTTTGGGTTGAAAGGGGCCTTAAAGCCCACCCAGTGCCACCCCTGCCATGGGCAGGGACACCTTCCACCATCCCAGGCTGCTCCAACCTGGCCTTGGACACTGCCAGGAATCCAGGGGCAGCCACAGCTTCTCTGGGCACCCTGTGCCAGGGTCTCCATCCTCAGAGGGAACAATTCCTTTCCAGTATCCAGTCTAAATCTACCCTCTCCCAGCTTAAAGCTGTTGATGCTGATGAAGAGATGATGTTGCTCATCTCCTCTGCAGGAGCAGCAGCAGAGCCTGTCACTGGCCTGCTCATCCCAGTTTCCAAAACAACACATGGAGGAACAGCCTGTTCCTCCCCCAACCTCCAGAGCCCAAACCACTGCAGAGCCTCCCTGGACCCCTCTCCCCTGGACCAGGAGCTGAGATCAATGGTATGGCTTAACTTTAGGCTCTGCTGCCTTGGGCCAGCTCAGCAATGTCGCCACTGAGCCAAAACCTCGTGTAATCACATTATTGTTGCTGCCATTGCTTTCAAGAGAGCCTGTACAGAACTCTTTTATTTCAGCAGTTTACACATCCATAAAAACCACATAGAGTACAGCGAGGTGAGGAAGACACACCATGAATTTTCATCATATTGATATTTCTCGCCCAATTTACATCGTGTCCTTGATGATGGGGAGCAATAAATACCCTCAGCCAGGCTCACATTGCGGTGGATGGGAGAGGAAACAGCAACCCAAAGGGTGTCACATTCTGGAAACCTGACCTGGAAAGAAGGATCCACAGTTAACGAGATGGGTAAGGGAGTCTTGATTATCATAATAAAACACCGTGTGCCAAACAGTTTTAAAACCTCCCAGATATTATCGATGAATTTTCTGTTGATAGGAAGAATTCAAAGGGGTGCCATTAGCATTCTGGACAGAGAGGGAGCAGATCTATAGCACAGCTCTCAATAAATACGTTGCTGCAGTAAACTTCTTCAGCACTTTGCAATTCACATCTGATCTCTGCTGACCTTCTTTTTTCTCCTAATTAAACCTTTAGCTTGCAAATGAGCCATTTCCTACATCAAACTGGTAGATGGCGAAGGAGGAAATTCTACCCGCGATTTATAGGAGCTGCTGGTGACCTAACTGTCTATCACGACCTGGTCTAATTGATCTCTCTTTGAATTAAATTTGACCAATTACTTACTTCTAGGTGAACAAAGACGAGACTCTCCTTAAAAGCTGTTGTGCCGACGGCAGTGAGCAAAGCCGGGTGCATGCAGTGGATGGGAGATACCCATCATTTTGTGCACGAAAGAAGATAAAGTCCAAGTGCCTCCAGCACCCAAAACCTCTGGTTTCCTCAACCAAGTGTTTTCCCAGAGTGGTGTTTTTGAAGGAGAGGGCACAGGGGTAACTTAGACTGCTGCTCCCACGAGCTTTGTTCACATCCTCTCACGTGCTGACACTCCTGCCTTGGTTTTGGAGCTGGATGATCCTCCAGGTTGCTTGTGTCCCTCAGTCCTCTTTCAGTGCAGTGCTGTGGCTGCCTGTAAAGTCCTTTCTGACCCAAGAAGAGATTCCCCAAATCAAATGGTGCCTGGTCTGTCTCCTGATGAGGACTTAGGAAGGGAATGGAATATCTGAGATGGATGTAACAGCACGATGTTGAACTGCTGACCTTAGGAGTTCAAATGTATTCTTGGCTGAACTGTGTAGGGTTTTGCCTATCTAGATGAATCCTGTACCCTTCCCTGTGGCTGAAACGTGGGAGTCTGGCTGGGAGAGCACCCTGTGGCAGCAGGGAAGGATCCTTGGCTTGGCTGGACATCAAGAAGCTGGGGCTGCACCAGCCAGCAGGGACACAAAGGGAGTTAAGTCAGTCCAGTCCATTAAAAAATCATGAGTCTCACCTCAAAATCCTGTTCAGAAGTACATTTTATCTGATTTTCCTTGTCTCCTGCCTCCAGAGCATGCATTTTCAAGCCTTGCTTCTACAGCTGAAATGATGAGAAATGTCCTTTCCCACGGGAACTCCTGGCTGCTGCAGCTTCCCAAATAGCATCAGGCTGTAGGACTCGGCATTCCCATCACGCCTCTGCCTCCCCCATCCGAGCATTTCCAAAGGCCCTGGGTGCAAATATCCCCCCAACTCTCACCCCATGGCACAGACTCTGCCATTGGAGCATCCCAGTGCTGCATCCTGGGATAATTTCAGCTCTTTCCTCTCCTTTCTGAACCACAGGGAATGGGAGACCTCGCCACTTTTCCTGCCCCACGTCCAAAGTCTCACTGGGTAAATGCTCATCCTCTCCAGAAACATGGGACATTGTATTGGAAATTCTTCCCTGTGAGGGTGGGCAGGCCCTGGCACAGGGTGCCCAGAGCAGCTGGGGCTGCCCCTGGATCCCTGACAGTGTCCAAGGGCAGGCTGGACGGGGCTTGGAGCATGCTGTGACAGTGGAAGGTGTCCCTGCCCATGGCAGGGGGTGGAATGAGATGATTTTTAAGGTCCCTTCCAACCCAAACCATTCCATGATTCTGTGATTTCCAGCTGAGGAAGTTCCCCTGGGCTGTGGCTGTGAGCCACACCTCTGCTTCGACAGCAAATCTCAGAAAAAAGGTGATTTTTTACTCAGATCATCCCTCATCCTCAGTGAAGCAGATCCCTACTGTGCCAGAGGAACGATCCCAGTAACTCATCGTGCTCGTGGATGGGAGGATCCCAAGGCTCCCCGAGGCACTAACGAGGGCTGCCAGACCCCCTGAAGCCCTTCGGGGTGGCATTATAACGTGGCTGACATTTTCCACGCTCCCTCCTTAGTCCTCTGGCTGCGATATAAATTTTCTGGGAGTTCTGCTCTGTTATTTGCATGCATCCACACACTGTTTGTTTTCACACGGTGACCTACATAACTCATTTTAATACGCACCGAGGCGGCGGGGCTGGGCTGCAGAGGTGTCGGGGGGATGCACAGCTCAGCTGCCATGATTCCATCATCCCTGTATTTTGGGAGAGGATGGTGGGGGCGATGGCATTCCCTCCCCTGGCTGTCCTGCTGGAGCCCTCTGTGCTGGTAGAAATGGTGTTGGGCCATTTCAACTGATTGCCAAATGGATGAACTCTTCTTAGCTGTCAATTTTAATGGAATATTCATCTGTTATTTTATTCGTCTCCTCTGTTCTCTTCCCTTTTTGTAAGATAATGACTCCTGTTAGTGGCAACACAGCGGTGCTCCAGGACCCCCCAGCTATGGGAAAGGTGGGAGTGCTCCCTCAGGCTACACACTTCCATATATTCGGGAATATGGATTGTGTTCTGGAACTTGTCCTCACATAAGAACCATCAGGATGTGCTGTTGCCCCTGTGGCGAGCCCAGCCTGACCCCAGGTCACCATTTCTGCCTCTTCTTCACTTAATATTGTTAAATATTTAAGCAAAATGGAGTTGGCTCTGATTTAGGAGAATCATAGAGCAGACCCTTCACAGGGACAGGATTTCAGAGCAGCCCAGGGGCTACCCCTGACCCTCCCTAGCCAGAAAACCATCATAACAAGCCCCATCCCACTCTGTTTTGGCTCTGCCAGATGTGGTCCCCGAGCCACAGCTGGAGAGAGAGGCTGGCCCCACTCCTGGTCCCGCTGCAGACACTCCCAGTGCTGCGTGTCCTTCATCTGGCCCATTTCAGCTGTAATTGCAGCAGCCTCAACCACCACACAGCTTTCTGTGCTGATATTTCATGATATTTTATGTACATAATCTGCATATGTTATTTTTAGTGAACTTTCTCCCTGGGACAGCCTCATGTGCACCACATCTTGTTCCCATGAGTGTGTTCTGCACTTGGGAGAGTGTTTTTTTTTTCTTCTTTTTTTTTGTCCTTTTTCCTCAGTCAAGATCAGGTTTTGAATTGTAGGAGCAACACACACATACCATATTTTTCTTTCTTTTCACAAGGCTGCCTTAAGGGAGGATAAAACCCCCCCAAAAGCAAAGGCAAGTGAGGTGACCCAGCTCCTGTTTCCAGGAATTTTCTTGCTTGGGATGATTTGGGGTGAGTTACCATCATTCCCCCAAAGAAATAGCATCCTTCTTGGGTGGAAATAGCATTGTTCTTGGTGGAAATAGCATCATTCCTGTGGAAATAGCATCATTCTTGGTGGTAACAGCATCATTCTTGGTGGAAATAGCATCATTTTGGGTATTTTGGGAGCAGGACAAGTCCTTGGTCTTTGCTGGAAACGCTTTGCTGTAGGGCTGCAGGGAGTGTTGTCCTGTTGGGTGTTTTTTAGGAATTGTGGCTCCAAGCTCCATGCCTGTGTGGGAGATGCAGCTCTTGGCTGGAGACTCTCAGTCCCTTGGCAGGGAAAACCCCAAGCTTTGAAACTTAAGTCTGCTTTAACTGTTTGGTGGAGAAGATGTTCCTTGAGAAAATGGGGTTTTGCCAAACTCAGAGCATTTGTGGAAATTTGCTGGCTGGAACGGGAATGCTGGCCTTGGGAGAACACCTTCCCATGGTGGTCAGTACATGAAGGGGATGGTGCATGCAGGCAGGATGGGGTCCATGAAGGCACCAGCAGTGCCCCATGGGCTCCTCCTTGGAGGAGCAGCCACAGGTGAGTCTGAGTGCCCTGAGCAGAGCTGGGCCAAGGCTGTTGCTTTTATAAAGAGAACAGCTCCATCATAAAACTGGCTTTCATTTCCAAGGCTTTTTGTGAGCCACAGCTGACCAGGATCTTGGGATTCCCATCTGTGCTGACCATCAGCAGCTTGTGGCTTCACCAGCACATGCCAAGGCCTCTGCTCCAGTGCACAACCAGGAATTCTCTCCTGCTGAGCCGTAACCCCTGGCCCCAGTGTTCCCTGTCAAATCAGACAGGCAGAGCTCCTAGAGCAAGGGAGAAGAGTTTGTATGAGACACAGAAGAGCTGAAGAGTTTTTTTGGGTCTCACTTGGCTGCTGTCCCGACAGCGCCGTGCCACGGGGTGGGAGGAACCGTGGGATTCACGGATCCATCCCGGCTCCTCTGCTCCAGGGGCGGGACCCCCAGATCCAGGGGTACAACAGGGACACGTGGTGACACATGACAAAGCACAACCTTGAGCGGTACCCACTGCAAGTGGCGTCGGGCAGTGCCACAAGCTCCACACAGCTCAGCTGGGGCCTGGTTAAAAGCTCTTCCCGAGCACTTGGAGCAACGAAACCTCTTTATTCCAAGTCCTCGTTGTGTACTAATGAAGGAATAAAATAAACATTTGGTAACAAATCCAGCATATGGTTATTGTTTGCTGCAAGGACAGGGGAAAACATGACTCCATCACTGGGCAAAAAGGCTGCAGCTGCGCTATCGCCTTTCCCCGCCGCGCTTTATTTAATAAACCTCGGCCTGCAGCCTTAACGAAATTTTTCCTTCCTCCCCCAGCCCCCAGAGCTGGTTTTGGTGCCTTCTGCCACGATGGCCACGGCGGGGTCGCATGTGCCCTTCATTAGCCGAGGAATCTGCTTTCAATTCCGGCCCTTTGGGTTGTATTTTCACAGCGACTCATTAGTCAGCGGCCGCTGACAGGCCGCTGTAAGTGTGCCATCTCCCGCATTGTTTGCATGCAAGTGCAGTGCCCAAAAATGATTTATTTAGGTTTTAATTAAAATTTGTGGATAGGCTAGTGATTTTTAGCAGTGCCGGTTCTAATTTGTGGTTGCAGGGGGAAAAAAAAAATAAAATGAAAAAATCAATAGGCTTGAAGAGTTTGTATTTTTAGAGTTACCTGCTGGTCATTGGCCCCTCTGGGCTGGGCAGCTCCCAGCCCTACACAGTCAGGAGAGATGGAACACCTTTTGTTCCCACATCAAAGCACAGACCTGGAATTACTCCAGCAGGTAAATCAGTGTCCCGTGAGCGATGTCCTGGTGACCCCAGCATGAAACCAAACCCTGAGCAGCTGCCACCCAGAGTGGCTTGGGTCAGAAGGGATGCTAAAGCTCATCCAGTGCCACCCCTTGCCATGGGCAGAGACACCTTCCACTATCCCAGGTTGCTCCCACCTGGCCTTGGGCACTGCCAGGGATCCAGGGGCAGCCACAGCTTCTCTGGGCACCCTGTGCCAGGGCCTGCCCATCCTCACAGGGAACAATTCCTTCCCAATATCCCATCCATCCCTGCCCTCTGGCAGTGTCCTGTCCCTCCATCCCTTGTCCCCAGTCCCTCTCCAGCCCTCCTGGAGCCCCTTCAGGTGCTCTGAGCTCTCCCTGGAGCCTTCTCTTCTCCAGGTGAACATTCCCAGCTCTCCCAGCCTGTCTCCACAGCAGATGAACTCCAGCCCTCAGAGCATCTCCGTGGCCTCCTTTGGATTCGCTCCAGCAGGTCCACGTCCTCCTTATATTTAATTATCTTATATTTAATTATATTCTAATTTAATTAATATCCTTCAGATATTTAATTGCATGTTCAGGATCACAGCAGCACCCAGGAGGAAGGTGGGTAACAGAGGGAGGTGGCTGAGCCCTGAGGTCCACGAGCAGGACTGGGTGACGTGTGGCTTGAAAACAGAAGATACGGTTTAAAAATGCTTTGGAGGGTGTGGCTTACCCTCTCCAAAATAAACTGGAATGCATGGATGCCTTCCCCACTGGCAGCATCCCTCATTGCCCTGGAGCAGCAGTAATTTGTCTTGCTGGTAACTTTTTGTGACTCCAAATGAACAGCCAGGAGTGGAAGGATGCGGAGGTTGTGGTGGGCGAGTTGGTGAAGCCTCAGGGGCCCCCCTTGCCCTGTGGGACCCCCTGACCCCTGCCCCAATGAGAGGGGATGTGTTGCTCTTGCTGGATGAAGATTTTCTTGCTGCTCATGACATCAAGACGTGTTTTTATAAGGTGCAATAAAGCACTAAGAGACTAAACTCGTGCCCCCCCCCCCAAATTATGAAAGTTTGAAGCTTTTCTTGGCCTAATACCACGGCTCAGAGAAGTCCCTGCTGTACCTGATGTAAACATGTATTAATTAAAGCACTTTGGAAATGCAGAGTATTGACCTAACGGGCCATAATGGCTCTTCTTGAGCAATTACAATCCATCACACAGCTCCAGACTTCGGGAGGGATTTTTTTCGGAGGCGCGTGCATTATTGACCTGACGGCCCTGGGTGGTTTCCTCCCTCACACAGACCTTTCCTGCCCCAGGGCTTGCATCCTTCCCAGGGAAATAGTTGGAGGGGGAGGCCTTAAATCCCTTAAAATTAATAAATAGGATGTATTCCATCCTGCCCCCTCCCCACCGTGTGCCTCCTCTCCCACTCCCTGTCGCCAAGGGCACTTTAAAGCCTTTCCACCCACCTGCAGACCCCGGGAAACACCCGGAGCAAAATATTTATATCTAAAAGAAAAACTTTGTGCTTTCCCGTGGTGGAAACCCTTCTGAAATAAAGCATTTGTCTCCTGAGACTTACACCTTCTAATTTAATTTTCCCCTAAATCAAACAGGGTATTAATCCACAATAGAAAACACGTTCCACTTGCACAAACAATATTTAAATGGTATAATAGGGACATCTTTTATAAATACTTCTAACAAATCCTGAAAAAAACCCGAATGTGTGGGCTATAATTAATAGAAATGCCAAGTGCCAGCTAACCAGGAAAACTCCAGCATCATAAATCTGCCCCGAGCCTTCTTACACACGCTGATGGATGGCGACTTGCAGCTTAAATATTTAACAATCAATAATTCAAATACCTATCCTACCCTATTAAATTTGTCACATTTATTTATACATGCAACATCCAGCTGAAGTTTCTCTAAAAGTTGGGCCTCTTCCACCCAGTAACAACATGAAGAATTTTGGAAGAGCGTTGGAAGGGGAAAAAAGGCGCCGCGATACGAAATTCCTGTGGGGAAACAAGGAACAATGGGGGGGGGTGTGGAAATTAAACCCTGTATCCCAAAGTAGTTGGCTGTGTCTCCCTCACACTAATGGGTTCGGATAATGCAGCGTGCAGGCAGGTGCTGGGTCCTATGAATCACATTTAGAGGAATATTTTCCAATTTCTTCGCCGCCCAAGGCAGGGAGCTGCCGTTCATCCTCCGCAGATGAATGTTTCGGTGGCACAGGGTGGGCTGCAGCCCCTGCCCACACACTGCGTCCCTCCCAGAGGAAATCCTGCAAAAAAATAAGGAGCCCTGGAGAAAGAGGTGGCTTTGGGGCTGCCCTGAACTGCAGCAACCCTTTGCTTTGCCTCATGTGAGGGTAGAGTGGGACACGAGAAATAAATAAATAAATAAATAAATAAGCACATGCTGAGTGCAGCACTGGCAAGCGAGAGGATGATGATGATAACAATTGTATCAGTACTACTACTAATATTACTATTAATAATGAAATGACATATTTCCAGCTTGCAGCACCAGCAGCCTGACTCCATATCTCAAAAGGTTTTTGGGAAAGTGGGATGACTGCATGGTTTATCAGGTGCCTCCTCTCCTCTCCAACAGCCCCCATAAAAATAACACCAACGGGGAAAAGAGCTTGGCTCTGTTTCCATCAGTCCAGAGGAAGAGGAGGTGGCTCAGAGCATCCCATGTGCTGCTGGACACTTGGCCATGCCTCCAGCTGCCTGTGGCATGGAGGGTCCCTCGGACCCTTGCGCGCTGTTGGTTTTAAAGGAGCACCAAAACTGACCTAAGGGGTTACAGAACTCCTGGACCCAAATTTCTGAGAGGATTTGAAAATCCCCGTGGAACTATCTATGGGTAAGGGACGAAGGGTGTTGACTGTGGTCCCTGTCCCCACCAGAGTGTGCCTGTGGGCCCGAATTACAGTGGCATAAATTTCTGTGGCAAATTTATTGCCATAATTTATCAGCTCCTGTTGCTGAATGGCCAAGCAGTTAATTTTGAGATGAAGTGGTGCCATTTTCATCAATACCTGTGTGCTAACTGCCCATCAAAACATCAGCTGCAATTAATACAGCGTTGCTGAAGGCACTGAACCAATAAATATTTCCAGTCTTGGCTGGTCTTCAGCAGATGTCGGACGGACCCATCGCCTTGGTGAGTCCTGTTCCAGTTGCATCAACAGGAACGTTTGCATTTAAGGAAGAGGTTAAGTAGCCAGATCTCCCTCTGAGCAGGGTGAAGCCCCTGCATTTCCCTGCCTAAATGCCACCCTGTCCTTTTTCCGCCCAAAGTTTTTGATTTCTGTGAGGGGCTATTGCGTATTCGTCCTGCGTCCTGAGCCAGGCTGGCACATATTGATAGCGATAAATAATAAATGGGATTTATTTCCTTAGATGCTGATGGAGACCTTTTCTCCCACAGGAAGAAAGAGAAAGCAGAAAGCTGGAGGGAAAGAAAACGTGCAAAGAAAGGAGGAGGAAAGCAGAAGGTGGTGCCTGAGCCCCGGCTGGTGCTCACTCCTCCGCTCCCAGCATGGCCATCACCCATGTGGGACAGGGTCACCTCTTGCACCCCTCCTGCTTCATCCACCAAACCCAGGGAAGCCTCAGCCAACACCCTGAATAATGAAGGGTATAAATAAATAACAGTGAATTATTTTTTAGGGAGGGATGGGCAAGAATGGGGAACGGGCAGCGGTGAGGAGCAGTTGGAGCCAAGGGGCAACACCTCCCTTTGTCCTGTCATTGCACTTTTTTTAAGCAGGTTTTAATTTTTCTGTGTGTATTTGTGCAGTGATGTACACGGGTGAGTTCCTGTCCCTCCCTCCCCTCCTGGTATCCCCCGTGCTCACAGCCAGTGCTTGGAGGAAGCAGCCAGCTCTGGCAGCCCCATGGGACATTCTGGTCCACACCTGGGCTCGCTTCCAAGCCAACGGGGCACCACCACCACCATTTGGGCTGTTTTTCACCCAACTGGGACAGCGAGCACAGGCTCAGCACCCTCACCCCCCCTCTTTCTCCCTCCTTCCTCCCAGAGCTTGTGGGGGTGAAAGGGGCCAACAATGTTGGCAAGCGCCTGCCTGGGGTACTGTGTTTTCTTTGAGGACAGATTTGGCTTTTCCTTACTGTCTGGTCTCCTTTATGAGAAAAAAAAGCCAAATTGAACAGGGTCCAACCTGTCCTCAGCTGCCACACTGTGCATCGCTGCCAGCATTGCCCACGTCGGAGGCAGCCACCAGGACATGGCGAGGGGCACAGACAGGGTCCCCCCTGGGGATGGTGACATTAGAGCTGTGCTCAGCCTGACCCTCCCGCCCTGGCCTTTTAGCCAAAACCAAAACTCTGTGGAGGTGTGAGAAAGGAAATACCAGCGGTTTATGAGTGTCAGGCAGCTATTTGTTAGAAAACACTCATTTCCCCCCAAATAAAATGGAAGAGCTGGTGTTGCAGCTGGTGCTGCCCAGGGAAGGGCTGGGGGTCACGGCACCCCCCGTCTCCTGTCCCTGAGGGCAGCGGCAGAGCTGCACCAGCCCTCACCCTCCATCATCCTCAGTGTCTGCTTTTAAGTAGAAAACAACCGGAGTTGCTTAAATGCAAAAAACCCTTTCTGCAAATACTAAATTCTGCACCTATCTTTTAAGCAAAAGGGGTTGGAGAGTGAAAAACTTTGAAGGAAACTTTAACATTTGTAAAAAAGCCTAATTTTTGCCTATTTCTGCACCCAGAGCCTTGGAGAGAGGGGCAGCTCCAAGGTCAATCCCAGCAGCCACGGCTCCTCGGAAATTTGGTAATATTTTTATCGTTTAGCTACACTTAAAGATGTGGCATTTGCAGCATTTATTAATCTCCTGGATCTTTCCTAGGTGTGCTTCATGTCTTTAATTTGGACGGTTAATCCGCCGAGATTTGCTGAGGATTAATCCGATACCGAGCGAGGAACGATTTTGTGTGGCGGGACATCAAAAACACGGCGAAGAGTGGCTGATGTGACAAGAGCGATTCGATTTAACCAAATACCCCCATGATTTGGGATGAAGCTGCTGCCTGGGAGCCTGCCCAGGCTGCAGGGCTGGGGCCAGGAGAGGCTGAAGCCCGCGGCGGCCGGCGATGCTCACGGTCCTACAGCCGCAACCCCACCCCGTGCCCGGCTGGGAGTAAATAACAACACAGCCTGTTAGCATTAGCAATTTTTTATTTTCCTTTTTTGTTGCATAGGAAATGCAGTACTTGCTTCCAGTAATTGTATTGTAATGTGAGAAGGTGGTAGCACTAATGGTTGAATACAAGAGTTAAACTAATCCACACCAGCTCAAAAAACCTGCGGAGACTTAGTTGAATAAGAATGGATGCCCACAGTGATTCTCAACCAATTACAATTTTTTTCACAGAACACAGTAAAACTAAAATGGTAACTATGAGAGTCAATACAAGTATACTAGAGGCACGAGGGGCCTGACTCATAAAAAAAATGAACACGACATGGTATTAACACGGGTGTCAAGTGAATTTGCAGCAGATCTTTCACACGGCCGGTGGAAATTTTAGCGCCTCAAATCTCAACCCGCCGCTGAGGGACTGGGCTGGGCTGGGGCAGAGTTCAGGAGAACCCGCACAGCCAGCCAAAATGGAGATTTCTCCTTGATTGTGTTTCCCAAGAATTTCGTGGCCCTGTCCCCAAGGCAGCGGCTGCAGCCGGGCACGGGGCGCCGGCAACAAGGACGAGCAGCATCGGTGGCGGATGCCGATCCGGGCGCTCTCGCCCTACCATGCTCCGTCTAGAAACTCATCTTCTTTTTGTTTTGCCCCTCATATTAATTTGTGGATGCAGATAAAAGGGGGGGGATTTCACCCAACACAATTGTTTTTGTTCATGCTCGAGCATAGAAGATTAACTAAGTGGAAAATAGTCTTCCCTAAAAAAAGGCGTCCAAAGTACAAAAGTTCACATTGCGGGCGAGCGCTCGCCCTGATGGAGGGTTTCTCTAGAGCTCAGAGGTAGCGATCGAGCGCGTTTTGTTCTGGTGCGGACAGGATCTCTTTTGTGATCGAGTCGCCGTGTCCCGAGCCCCCGGCACTGGCCCGAGCCGTCCTCCCCCTTTCCCTCCTGCCAACCTGCACCTCTGGGGTTCGGAGCATGGCCCTGCGCTGCCTCGCCTCCTCCGCAGCCCCTTCCCACCGATTCCTGGTCTCTGCGGGGCTGGGGGAGGCGGAGAGGGGAAGGGGAGGGAGAGCAGGGCCAGCAGAGCTCGCCAGGGCTAAGCCCACCCTCAATTTGGAGGAGAAAAGCCCACCAGCCTCCCGTGTTAATAGCAAAGGAGCTTTTATGAATCGGGCCCAAAGTTTGTACAGAGTTTGTTTGAAGAAAAATATTGCAACTGTGCATGAAACTAAACAACCACATGAGGTTTTTTTTTTTCTTTTTTTCTTTTTTTTTTTTTTAAAGGGTTTTTTTCTTTCTATATGAGGAAGTCTGGTGTGAAGAAGGGTCAAGCATGGGTACCTGGTTCACCGCTGCCCATTAAGAAATCTCTCGCAACATGAGCTCGGTCTCGTTTGTGGGTTTAAAGGACTGTCCCTTCAATTTGAACTGTTCTTCAGAGCAAGCTCTCTGAATTCTTAGGGTAGCTTTTCGAGACTAAAATCTTACCAGGCACGGATTTCTGGTCTCAAACACCATGTCCTGCCCTCTAGGAAAAAAAAAAAAAAAAAAAAAGAAAAGGAAAAAAAAAGAAAAAAAAGAAAAAAAACCCAAAACACAAGTAATACTGAATTTAAGTAAATGTATACCTCCAAAATACTGAAAACACCCCAAATCAATAAAGACAGAATTTGCGTTCTCAGTGAAATATCTTTAAACCTATCTGACAAGAACCAAGTCAGAAAAAAAGACTAACATAACTTTGAGTAATATTCATACAGCTACTAAGCATTATGGAATAGCATGCATTAATATTGTACGGTTATTTTACATCACCTATATCAGAAGGTTCTGACAGACAGCGAAGGCTACCGGTGTAGAAAAATCTTACTTCAGAAGAGCAATATAATACAGATTTCACAGGCACTACATTTTAATATATCAGGTATTATGCTGGTTTTCTTATAATTCTTTCTGTCCTAAAGCTGGCATTATAACAATGACCGAAAAGGCAAGGATCGAAGTAAACGGAAAGTAGATACCAAAGTTGATATATTCTTTTCTTTTTTTTTTTTCAGATAGATTAGTGCATAGTTTTCATGCAGATAAACACTGCTATGCATTTACATTGTTGGAAAGCAGAGTGAATTGAGCCCAAGTTGTCACATTTTTGTAAATCATTTTGCCAGCCTGTAATAGCACCATGTAATGGATTTGCATTAAACATTAAATTGATTTCAGAATTGGTGACACAGTATTCACTACAGTTAAGTGCTATGGAATAGCTTCAATGTTACCTGCTATATATCAAAGCAATTTTCATCCCACTGCTTTTTTATTGGAAAAAATAAAAGGAAAATGTACTCGATACTAATTAGACTATTGCGCAGCCTTGGACTTGATGATGGCATAGCTGGGTTTACTGTCAAACAGTAATACATGCATTGACTTCAAGACAAAATTGGCATTGTAAGCTTGATTTAATGAAAATCCTGCCTAGCAGGCAGTGTTAACTTCACAAGACCTGCCTCTGACAGACCTCATGAGGTTGATTTTGTTATTTATTTATTGTTTAGGTGCCATTGAAGCTCTCCTTACATTGTCATGCCGGTTATGGTTTTAATTTTGTTCGATGGAGGCCTTCTACCAATAAAAAAAAAGAAAAAAAAAAAAGATATTTCCAGAGACACAATGCAAAGTACAATATTAACTGACATTCTTAAAAAAAAAAAAAAAATTCACCACAAGGAAAAAAAAACTGTTTTAGGCTATGTATCTGGGTTTTTTTGTATTTTTGTACAGTAAATATTTTATAACACTGTTACTACAAAGCTGCAAATATACGGAACAAAGAGAACTAGAGAAAGAAAAAAAAAATGTTAGAGGGATTTTGCATATTCCTGTGGGCTGACTGAATACTGTGGAGTTGAGAAAACTTGGTGTTTCTTTTCCCCTTCAACCTTAAGGGGAGGGGGAACAAGCAACAGAGACAAAGTGTACCATGGCTGCCTAAACTCGAAGCCCGAAAGTTTTTTATTATAAAGGAAGAAGAATAAATAATAATGGCATTGCTGGGGTGTGCGGCATGAGAAAAGCAAGTGCCCTCGCTCAAAAGAAATTAAAAAAAAAAAAACAAACAAAAAGAAGGGGAAAAAAGAAAGGAATTAACTTGGGAAAAGTCAATTTTCGCTAAGCCATCCCTAGGGCTTTAAATTTGGATGGGCGGGGGTGGGTACAGGCCAGAGAATTTGTGCGTCTGACGGTTCTGGAGAGAAGGAGACGGGGAGGTAAAAAAAGTTGTTGGGTGACGCCAAAGGAGCGCCCGGCGCGGGGCCGGGGCTCTGCTGCTGCCCGCACACCAGGACCATCCAGGGATGGATGGATGGCTGGCTGGCTGGGCGGGTGGGTGGATGGATGCTCCATCCCTCCTGCCCATCCCTGCTCGCCTCCCCGCTCCTCTAAAGGAGGACTAAAACACTGTTTGTTCTCTACACCTGCACAGAACGGAAGTGCCGCGTTTCCTGCGTGAGAGGAAGGTGAACGCAAACTGAATTTAGTGTGTAATACTTTACAACCCCTGTTGGTTAACACCCTTGACCTCCTACCTAATGTTTTAAAGCCTTTAAAACATTTTTTTTTCTCGCAATTCTGCTCAGAGTTCCCTAACTTTAGCGTCATCAAACTTAATATGACAAAAATACCTTCAAAAATACAGCATACCTGTAATGTCCATTTACAATGGTTCTTCAGTAGCCTATACTTCTCAAGCATAGGAATATGCTATACCATTGAGAGAAGAAAAATAACTGTATTTAAATACATACAAAAAAAGGAAACGGGAAAGTTTTTAACTTAAATCCAGTTCCCAAAGGAAAAAAAAAAAAAGCAATTCTATGAACGCTGCCTTTATAACGAACAATCAGAAATTCCACTAAGCTAATTTGACAGAAATTTTTCCTCATTTAAACAACATTACAAAAGTCCTGCATTATAAAATAGGGTAGAATAAATCAGTGTAATCAATAAAACTATACAACATACAAATTACATATCTTCTGAGTGGGCAGTTTAATTCTCTCTCTTTGCAGCCATGACTACAACATGCTCACTAAAAACAACTAACTGCCCAAACTATTGCTTAGTTTGTTTTGTTTAAAAAAGGGTGCAATTTTATTGTATATACAACCAATTTACTGGTAATACCTTGTCTCATAGCAAGGTTCTGACAAAATGTTTGTCTAGGCTTTTTTCCCTTCACTGTGAAGCACTGAAAGCTGCTATTTTTTTTTTTTTTAGTGCACATATGTCTTAATAAAGTAATGCCCAGCTAAGTGCTATAGGGAAGGCAAAGGATGCTGGCTAGAGGATGTGATACCATATACTAACAATCACACAATACAATAGAGCAAAATGACTACTCAACCACTTATCAGACACATATGAAAATCCAAAACATTTTATTTTTTCCTTAAATAGAGAATAACCAGTAAACAATTTTCAGAACTTGGAAGTTTAAAAACGTGCATATAAAAATGGGCATTATATACTTTTATTGAATGTGGATTGATTGCAGTCTGCTAATAAAAATGGGTGTGGGATCTGAAGAAAAAGGAAGTTTTTTTTTTTTTTAAGGCTTGCTTGTGAAAGGAACAGTTGTAAAACAAAAATTGCTTGAAGCAGGGTTCAGCTTAGTGCTTCACAGTTTGACTGCTTCTCTAAGAAGAGCCCTTCCTGCATGTGCATTCAAAAATCACAAAAGTACAAAGACAAACACCTAAAACACACTGCGTCAAGTGCAGCACCAACTTTGGTCAAATAAAAAAAAATTAAAAGAAAAATTAATAATTGCTAAGCTTTTCTACATGATATAAGCAGGTATTGCATATTTTCATATATCTGGGAGAAAACAAAACAAAAAAAGGAAGACTCCAAATAAAAGGTAAAATGCAGCAACATCCAAAAATACTGATAATCTAGCATCTACAGATCTCAGAATAGCACTGCCACTGACCATACAGGACAATAAACACTACTCCTATCTGCGGAACAACTAACATCCTATTTAATTCTAGATGTTGGAACTGACAATGGCTGACATAAAAGTCACATTTACAAAAAGTGTCTCCAAATGCTTGACTAGGGAAAAACCCCTTTCAATATAGGAACATGTGCAACAATTCCACAAATAATCGCTATCCAGGGCAAGGCACATTGATATGGAATTTTTTTTTTTTTTGTTTCGTGCAAATTAAGAAAACAAAACAAAACATCATTTCAGGGAAAAGATGAGGAGCAAAGTGTCTTCCCAAGAATTTCAGTTACTTGATTGTATAGGACAGTAGTAGAAACCCTTCTGAAGGGTCGAACAAACATAGTTTAAAGGCAAGTGCCTGGAATAGGGATTACAATATTGTGTCTTAATGCACTCTACTTTACCCTACATTAACTATATAAAAATTAGTTACTAACACTAGAACATGCAGAGACTTTCTCTGATTAGCTGGACTCGCCAACCAGAACGTATATATATGTATAGTATAGGAAACCTTCTTAAAGTTGCATGTGAAGCAAAGGGGTGCTCCGCTGTCTGATAGAAAAAATCACTTGCACTCTTTTTTTTTTTCTTTTTTTTTCCTTTTTTTTGTACATAAGATACAGGACGTTTGGGGTCCAAACTTCTTTTTTTTTTTTTTTTTTTTTTTTTCTTTTTCTACTTATTTGTCTGTTTTTTTTTTTTTTTTCTTCTTCAGCAAGTGCCCTTGCTTTGAACTGGCATAAGTTGTAAGATCAGCATCGTTCGTTTCTGTAATGATTTCTTCACAGTCCAGAAAATGTACCAGTTCAGGGACACGAAGGTGTTTTACTTTCTGGACCGTTCTCTCTTATTCCCAAGGTGTTTGAGAACTGATAAACCCTATATTGCCGGAAACACGTAAAATTTGTCAGAATTGGCATAATCCATAATAGTGACTTTTAGCTTATAAAATTAACAGATATTATGATTTCATTTTAGTTATGTGCTTTGATAACAGAAAATGATTAATTAGCATTTAATGTAGTTAACATATTGTGGTAAAAGCACCATTAGATTTGTTTTTTTTTTTTTTAATTTTCCTTCAGTTTTAAAGGGATACAAGTTCAACAATAAAAAACATAAAAAGCAAAAATAGCTCCCCTTTTTCTTGCAAGGCTGTTTTTTACCCCAATAATTTAGAGTCCTGGGGTGGAAGGACTTGGAAAACAAAAATAGAATTTTCAACAATCTCTATCTTACAAAGATATTTAGCTATCCAATGAAATTGCACTTTACTCAATTCAAAATTCGATTGTTTTGATTGATTCCTGTCAGTTTCTGTCAAAACAGACCAACTTCCCCATTTCTGTGTGAATTTTTGTGTAATTGTTGAAAATTGTTGAAAAATGTTTTTTTTTAAATGTAAGTGCAGCATTTCAAACTTTTTTTCTTTTTTTTCTTTTTTTTTTTTTTAGTGAATAGTAGTAGTTTTTGATGTTTTAAATCGCTCTGCAATCGAGTGGAAAAAAATTGTTGACAATGCTCTTATGGTTCATGTTACGTCTCTAAGTGCCGACTGTAAAAAAAAAAAAAAAAGAAAAAAAAACCCCAACAACAACAACAACAACCAAAAAAAAAAAAAAAAGAAACCTGCATTTTTTTTTTTTTTCCCCGATATGTTACAGAAAAAAAACATGCTCTATGTCTGTCCGGTAAGTTATATATTGCAGAATTCAGCTACTACAAAAGTTATAGTTTTAAGTGTGTTTCATGATTTCTCAAGAAGTCTCACACCTGTATGGGAAAATCCGATGAGGATACTGTAAAACAGTTAGGCTCCATATGGAAAGTGTGTTACAACAGCGAGTTGGTAAGCAGCAGCAGAGGCTAGTTCTACTCAGTGTCACCTAACGCTTACACTACCAATGAGACACTTCAAAAGTTATGAAGCCCAACCATTTCCAGCACCATATGAGAAATTACAACAGTCCTAAAGTTGTCTAAAAAAAAAAAAAAAAAAAAAAAAAAAAAAAAAAAAAAAAAAAATTAAAATCAAATCTCGAGAGAAAGTTACGGCCTTTGCCATTCAACCATAACGTTTGCCATTTCCATGTACGAGTTTGCTGTCGGTGTCTGCTCGCCTCCCCTTCCGCCGATGTGAAGTCGCTGCGCTGCGTTGCTGCTGCTTCCGTGTTACAGAGGTGGGAAGGGGTCTGGTGGTCTGTCCGGTGCGTGGTGGGAAGCGGAGACTTTTATCCCAGGTACCAGGACTGCAAAAGAGAAAGCAGAAGAGTCAGCCCCGGCCGCCCGCTCTCGCCGCTTCCCCAAGGGCTCCGGGCACCGCCGCCAGCCTCCTCTGCCAAGAGGGGGGCTAATTGAGACCGTGACGAATTGACCTAATTACAAAGCTTAATTAAAAATACTGTACAAATCAATATATTTTTTTTCCCTCGCCGACAGTCGCTGGACATAGCTACAGATGAACGCGGGGGTCATGTCACGTTACAAGTTATCAATCTTTTTAATAGATGATGGCTTGAAGATCCCTCCAGTTCACTTTTGTCTAATCCCCTGAAAAGGCGATACACATTCGCCTCTCTGTGCCATTTATCACCCTGCAGTCGGGGTTTTCTTGGGTATTTAGGCATGTGCCAGCATAAGCATCTGTTGCTTTATACTGCCCTGCTTCAACTGTCTCGCTGGAACAGATGCACAGAAATTCAACAACAGGGCTGTTTTCTTAGGAGAAATGTGGATCGCTAGAGAAAAGCCAGGATAAAGCAAATCTCGGGAAAAGCGGATCAGCGAAAATGTCCCGTACCTCTGCCCATACTTGTGTTCCAAAACAAAACGTGGGCCTCAACTAATAGCTTTTCTTAGGGAAAATATTTTTTTTTCTTTTTTTCTTCTTTTTCCCAAAGGGAGGGAATTCCCTGGGAATTCAGCCCCGCAACAATACCGTCCTTAACCCAACGGCGCAGACGCCCAGAGTACAGAAAGCAATTTTCGCTCCTCCATAGGAAAATAAACACAGTTGGGAAGCTGGAGTGGGCTCTGCTGGAGCCGGGGCAGTGCCACCGCACCGGGGAGAGCCCGTCTCGGCCCCGGCAGGGTCAGCCCAACCTGAACCCGGGATGAATGAGAGCAGTGTTAGGCCCTGGGACCGTGCGCGCGGGGGGATGCTCCTTGGCAATGACATATTGCTGTGGGAATACACCAACAAGCGGCAACTATTTAGCCTGGAGTCAAGTAATACAACAAGAAAGACTCAGGTATTAAAGAGCCGTTGCTGATACCCCCTGTTTTTTGCTGGGGCTCCTGTAATATATGAGGTGTGTCTGTGTGCGTGCACAGCCCGATGACAAGTTTTACCAAGTTTTTCCTCCGCTCGTTTTTGGCCTCTGACGTGATTGATAGCACAATCAGCTCAGGGAGGATTTATGAACATTTACAGAAGACTCTGAGGCAAGTTTCATGTGGGACTTGGAGATTATGTGGTCTTGCCATGGAGGTAGGAACCGGTAAAATAAATAGCAGGATTGGAGAAGTTGTCCTGCTTCCAATACACCTCATTAACTAACTCTTCCTCTGCTCGCCCTTCTGAATACAAACACACCGGTCCCATATCGACTCCATCTATTGCCTACAGATTTTATATTTAGACTTACTCAGGCTGCAATTAAACGAAATAGTTCTCATATGTAAAGTTTATAAACAGAGGAAAGTTCTGGCAGGGTTCGTGAAGCGAAGCCAAGTCCCGTTCCCCTCCCTGACTGCGGGGCCCTACTGATTTTTAGGAGGGTGCAGGGACGTGGAGTGTGGGCTGTGCTGTGCTGGAGGCATCTCCAGCCACTGCCGGCACCTCTGGCCACTGCCAGCTCCCAACTTCTCCAAACTTTTCAGGGCTGTCCCTCACGCTGCTTGTTTCAGCGTGACAGTTTTTGGCTGGACTAGGAACTGTGGCAGGGCAAAGCAGGGAAGAGAGGGGGTAATGTCTGAGAAGGGAGGGAGCAGAGGGGTTAAAACTTCGAGGTGATGGAGTACAGGGGTTACAGACTGAGAGATGATGGAGTCAGGGGGGTTAAGACTGTCAGGTGATGGAGTAGAAGGGTTAAAGCTTGAGAGGAGATGGAGTAGAGGGGTTGAACACCGCGAAGGGGTGGAGTGGAAGGGCTGAACACTGTGAGGCGATGGAGTAGAGAGGTTAAAACTGCAAGGTGATGGAGTAGAGAGGGAGGCGATGGAATAGAGGGGTTAAAATTGCGAGGTGATGGAGTGGAAGGGTTAAAGGCTGCGAGGCCGTGGAGTGGAAGGGCTGAACAGTTCCAGGCGATGGTTCGCATCTCCAGCGCTGATGTCCGGCTCCTCCACGGCCGCTGGCCCGGCACATGGCCCGCCGGTGGCGGGAGCCCTCGCCACTCCTCCCTCGTTTCAAAAGCTGATTTTTTTTTTTTTTTTTTAAAAGCAGGAAATAAAAAAAAAAAAAAAAAAAAGAAGCGCAGAGGCTGCGGAGGTGGGGCCGCGCGGGGCCGGGGCTGGCGGCGCTGGGGTCCCCTGGCCCGGCCGGGCTCCGCCGCCCCCCCGCCCCTCGGTCCGTGTGTCCGGCCGCCCCGGCCGCTCCGTCGGTCCGTCCCCCGCCGCCCCGCGCTCCTTCACGCATCTCGCTATTCACCCCGCGCCTCGCAGACAAGGTTACCCCAGAGCGGCTCTGTAATCCTTCACTGAAATAGGCTTTATTGATTGCTCTGGTCTATTGTTCCCTTTTCAAGTCCCCCAAGTTCAAGTTCATCCCGGTGTTACATCATGTCTCGTTGCTAAGGGCAACCAGACAGCCCCAGACGTGACCGCCATCCGCAAGCGCGGCGCTGCGCCCTCCCACCGCCGCCAGCCGCGCTGACGTCGAGCCCCGCTCCCAACACACTGAACTATTTATTCTGCCTAATTTATGACCTCCACAGCAAGAGAGACCCCCACTCCAAAAACCAACACTGTTGTATATTTAATTAATCTGTCTTTCTCTGGCACTTGGGAAAGTTAGACAAAGGTCTAATTATTGTGTGTCGCTCCCCACACTTTTCTTTTTGGGGTGACTATTTGCATGGGAAAAGAAACGGCGAGGCTGGGCGCGAGTCCCCTCCCTCCAAAACACCTTTTTTTTCCCCCCTGCCCTATTGACATTTCATGAAATACTTTAGCTGCTTAAGGGAATTAGAAAAAAAAAAAATCTGATGTGAATGTAACTCCTTCGGAGTTGGTATTCAGTAACACAAATCAACTCATGACATGTTTAAATTTAAATGCTAACCACACACTCTGCGAGTTACTTTAAAGGTTAGTTTTTAATCAATAGAAGTTGCTGACTCGGGAGTTTTGAGCGGCGCAGTGCAGCTCTGGGGCCTTTGTCTCGCGTTGGGCTTTCAAACTTTTTTTTTTCTTGAGATGATTTTAGCAATGATTTGCAGACACAGAGCGCTATTGTGCTCCTGACTAGCAACATGTCAATAAAGGAGTAGAGTTACCATGCACTAGGGTGTCAATATGACTCCTGCAGACACTGCTCGGCCTTAATACCAATGAAAAACTTAATTAACCCTTCCAGGAGCGACCCAAACCAAACCGCAAGCTTGTTTCAAAACTTCCTTGCCGGGGCTCCGCATGGCCTTGACTGAAAAGCTGCTTTTACAGGACCCAAACTCAGAGCGCTTCGCCAACAGCTGTGTCCCGCTCCGGCTGCTCCTGCAGCCCCACTTGGATGAGATGTTTTATGGGCTGAGGCAGCAGAACAGCGAGACAGAGAGCGCATTTACCCAGCAGATCCCACCAGCACCGCTCTCGGGACACCGGTTTAATTTAGAGCATCTTACAGCTGAAGCGCACACACAGAATGATCCTCCTTTTTCTGCTAATCATTTTAATATTAAGATCTCATATCCCCCTCAAGCCTCCTAGACATGTCTAAGTCTTCCAGGATTAGGGCTGAAGAGCACCATTGTTCCTCTGAAGCACCTGTGAAACTTCTCTGCGAGGGAGAGGAGACCTCCGGCCTCAAATGAAAATGTCTAGGAAGCGTATTAGGCACTTGGAGACCCGATAGCTGGGATCTATGAAGGGTTTTTTTGCATGATTAGGGAGCTTAGAATGAAAAGAAGAAGCCTGGATCCCTACATTTAGATGGCTGAAGTATTTTGTGCCTTGCTTTAGAGTGCTGCTCAATGTCTAAGCACCTCACCCATTTCATCCCTTCAGTTCTGTAACTTATCCGACTGCACCCACTCGGAGAAGGCGGTGTTGCCTTTCTTAATTTAAAATCCCCATTTAAATCATGGGCCCTATCACAGTACAGTCAGGATGATATTATCTCTGTGCTTTTTCATAAAAGAGCCGGTGTTTTATTTCCCTTCTATTTACTTTGCAGTACTGTTCTCCCAGCGAGTTTAGAGCTAAATGAACCCACTGGAGCTAAAGGTCCTGCTCAGTAAAATTGCTGCCACACAGTTGTTGGTGCCACTACGAGTCTGTATTGTCCTGCCGAGCATCGCGCTGTCCTTCTCCAGCGCTCAAGGTGAAACATCAGAAAGAATTCTGCAGTCCAGTACGAGATCTTTGCTTCCCTTTCTCCAGTCAAATGAAGAAGTAATCTCATCAGGTTGAAAAGTGCTGACTAAGGATTTAATAAAGTGCCTGCAGATGTGTGTCATCTCTAAGGTATTCAACTCATGTAATGCAAAACAGTTCCACACTGAATGTGCTTATAAAATTCCATTTAACCATTGCAGAGCTCTATTTTACTGTTCTCCGAGGAGTATTATCACACTTTTTTTTTCCCCCCCTAATTTACAGCACCATGAAAGTTGAAACTCGTATTTGAGAATCCTCACAGTAGTAAGGTTTTATGATCCATAAACAATATCTACTTGACTGAATCCTAAACAGGAAGTCTGAGATGGCAATTACGGTTCTCTGATAAAGCAAGTCTATTTGTTTCTTATGCATTTCTGGAGATAGCAGACACACAAAAATCCTCCAGCCACTCCTGACAATCGGCTCCTTAGTACAGGAAGAACAGCAAGGAAACATTCTGTGATTCTGGGTATTTAACAGGCAAAAAGCTCAAAGTGCCTCATTGACTCCTGTAGCAGTTTCTGCCCGAGTCAGGAGCCCAGGAACAGGCCCACTGTTTATGAAAACCTTCTTAAACTAGCCTTCCTGCACGCCGTCCCTCACCCCAGGCCTCCCCACGAGCACCGCTCACGTGTTTCCAACCAGAACGACAATCAAACCCAAACTTGTTCCATTTGCTTCTACCTGCACATCTCCTGCCCCAACAATGGGACCTTTCAGCTCCCGCAGAAAGCCAGGGCTGTGCACCCTCCCTATCTGTTTTTCGAATTAAGAAGTTAAACAAAAGTCCTCAAGGGCAAAGTTTAACGCTGCGGAAGGAGGTTGTTAATGTGGAATCCAGAACTGGGTGTGACAGTTGGCTTATTTCTCCGGGCAATGTAGGTTATTTAAGGACATTCACACGTTTGAAACTCTGACAAACTCCACGCGCAGAAGTTTGGCTTCCCCATACCCACTCAGGGCTCAGAGCTGCTCAGTGATAGCCATTTTCTTTAGGTTCCAGCCCAGTTAGTGTGCCTGGCGGCGGGACGGGTTGGTGCCATCGGGACTTCAAACGCGGCTGCCGTGGCGCTGCGGCCGTTGCTGCCCCGGGCGCGTGCAGGAAGCGATTGCTGCACGGGCCCAGGTGGGAAAACCCACCTGTGATAAGAGCCTAAATAAAAAAAACCCTACAGCTTTAGAGCTTGCCGGCAAAGCGGCTGTTTGGGCAGCCCAGGTGAACCCGAGCCATGACCGCCGGCACCGGAGAGGGCTCACCGAGGAGCGTTGATTTGTTTGGGGATGACATTTCAGTCACCTCAAGAACTTTGAGGCTCCCATGAACATTAACCCCAGGGAGGTGAATTGGGGTAACAAATCCTTCTGGTTGCAAAGATAAAATGAGAATGTGAACAGTTAGGCAGCAAACTGGGCCTTTTGGCATCACCTTGTGAGAGGTGCCGGGAAGGCTCTTCCCCACGGTGTGTTGTGTGAAAGCAAGGGGACAAAACTGGGCCTTTGATGCCATTTCAAAAGGGTTGCTAGGGTGAGGGGAGGCAGTGGCAGTTCAGCTTCTGGTGCGACTGGCTGGAGAGCTCCTGCACATACAGCAACTGCCTTCAGCCACATCTGAATTCATCCCACTCTTAAAGTGCTTCCTCCAGAGTTTCTCCAGGCCCAAAATCTGATCCTACTGCATAGGACCGAAAGGTGAATATAAAAGACAAGGTCACCTTTGGGCCTGTGGAAGTTATTTTCTTAGAGCTGGGATTAATTATTCAGTAATTATATTTTCCAAGCTGAAATACCAACAGGGACGTAAGTAGCATGTTGGTCATCCCCAAAGGGACATAAAACAGTGAGAGAATCTTCTGGTTGTCCAGCATCCGCACCCGGGAGAGTCACACGCCCCACTCGGAGCACTTTTATATTGTCTGGAGGCAGATAAAACCTGTCCCGGGAGGGACACTGGTCTCCAGGCGATGCGTACAGTAGCTCTGCATACAATAGTTTTTGCGGGAATGCCAGTTGTGGCAAACTGCATTAAATTACGTGCAATAATTTTGTAATATGCACTTTTGCCTGCTGACTATTAAAAATGTATAGTAGTCCAAACCACTTCTCTCCTGGGACCAACAAACTCACTTCAGGCAAGATTTCTGCTTGGGTTCAAACCTCAAGTTGGGAACAGCTAGTGTTTTTAAATAAGTCACCCCAAACCCTCCCAAACCTATGAAAACACACTCATACAGTAACTCCTGCTGTTGTTCCAGACATCTGAATGTTCCAGTAAAGTGTCCCAGCTGGCCCCAGATGTTTCTTAAGTATAAAGCAATGCTCTGAGTGCTGGACCCCCTGCTGCCCCGACCTGGAGCTCAGCGGATTAAAGATTGACTGCACTATGACATATTCGCATTTAGCCTGAATATAATACAGCAAAGACTTATCAATGGCAAATGTTTGAAATGTAACCCAGCCAGCAGAGTAGGCTGGCACTCTGAATATGATGTATAAATAATGTATGGGAACTTAAGATCTAAATTAGATCTACAGGAAGAAAACTTTCCCTTTTCTCTGCCTCTAAAAGAAAAGTTCTCTCACAATGAGGTCATTTTCCTGCCCGTCTTTTGGTTTACAAAATTGCTTTTAGGCAGAGGGTCTTCCCTTTACTTGGGGAACACTTTGCCAGTTACAGTTTTCCTCCAGTTTTCTAAACAACCAAGCAAAGAAGTTCATTTATTTGTTAGTAAATTGACTTTGAAATCTGCAAAATAACTTCTAAACTTTGCGTGGTCGGCTGAAAGCTGACTGCAGCCACGCTAAACTGCAACCCTTGCTGTTTAAAAAAAGAAAAAAAAAAGATAGTGGAGTGAAAGAGAGAGAGGAAAAAGAAAGGGAGAAAGAGAGAGAAACAATCCCATTTTGGTTTTTGTTAGAGGACGGCATACTACATAGATCAGAGACTTTTCAAAAAATAAAAACCCCCACTGTACACAAAGCACAGGAAAATGTGAGGAAAAAAGGAAAAACCTAAAAGCAGCTTAGAATGTGTTAACTCTGCCATTCTGTCAGCTTAAAGAGTATTTTATGCTTGATCAACAGCTCTCTTTTATTATGCTTTTCTTTCATTCATTCAAGACATCAAAGACCAGAACCACCAGTGTACCTGATCTACCAGAAGAACTTGTAAGGGTGTTCTAAAGAAACGGGGGTATTGGGAGCCAGACACCCCTGCGGACAAGGCAGTTCAAAGAGAATATTTCAACAATGATTACATTTTGTAAATCTTTGTACGAAAGACAGCTTATTTCCTGCTTTTTTCATGAAAAATAGATTCTATCCATTAAAGTGAGCCCACAGTATGAAAGTTACTTGAGATCTGAGGTACAGCAAGCGGATTAAGTGGAGGGTGAGATGAAATCTTTGAGAGAGACGATGGCTTTCTCTGATATTTGTCGCTGCCATAAGGTTTTCTGAGTGGGCTAGAAACTTTCTTTTTTTTTTATTATTTATTTGCAGACTTGCTGGTGGCGGCGAAGCCGTTTGTAAAAGCAAAATAAACCGGAATGAATCAGAAAGGAAAATCGCAACAAATAAAAAAGGAACTGAGAAAACAAACGGCTGCAAAAAAAACCTTTTGACATGTTTGAAAGGAAAACTATATATATTTGCCCCGCTCCGAAAATTGCAGGCGAGCCATTTAAATCCTGCAGACAACTCCAAAGTGCAGCGCACAGACCCAAGCCAGCTGTTTACTTTTCCAAGCCCGTGGTGGTTTCTGCATTGATAAACTATATAACCTCACACACACAGAAGGGATTTTAGCTATGCCAGACCTCATTGCTCTGTCCCGCTCTCTTTATGTGCTGTCACAGAATAAAAATGATCCTAACACAAACGCTGAAATAAGATCTCGCTCCAGAAAGAACATCTTTGTAGATATTTCCTGAGTTACTGCCAAGCGGGATTTTTTTTCGCCCATTCATCCTTTCAAAGTTTTGCTATAAACATAGCCAAAATTGTTCGGGAGTAATCAGAAATGACCAAAATATGACCCTCCAGCCAAGGCCAGCTGTGGGGAGAAGGGGAGGAAGCTGCCCCACGCCTGCGGCTGGGACAGCAGCCACCTCTGCCACCATACCTGGGTGATACCCGCCGGCATCAGCACCTTGCTTGCCCCCCTCTGTACATGCTTTTGCAAGAGAAGAAGGAACCAGCGGGATGCATGGAATCAAAGAGGCAAAACCAGCTTTAAACCCACCTCGTGGTTTACATCTACTATTGCGAGGTAAAAGCAAATGCGCTGCGAGGGGGGGGTTGAGTTCTGCGCTTTACGCCTCGTTTTTAGACAGCCCTGTATTTTCCTCTGCTGGAAGCACAGTTAAATTTGCTCGAGAGTGCAACAATTCTGTATTTCTTGCAGCAGATCTCACTCATTTCTTTCCTTTTATGAAACAACACGTGCACGGGGACTTGGAGCCGCTTATAACCTCATGCCGGGAAGTCCCGTGGAAACTGGGACGGCAGACACACCGCTGCAACGGGGCTTTCCAGCATTTTGCTTGGATGAAAGCAAAACCCTTTGGCTCCCTGAAGTACAGCTTCCCCCTGGACACGGCACAAAGCCGCTGGGTGCCCGGGGACCCCCCAGCCCTGAGGGTGGGTGCCTGGGGCCTGCGGCGGCACCGCTCCCAGCCCCTCGCGGCCGCTCGCAGCCCGTCCCAGGCTCCGGCTGCGCCTTCCCAAGTTCAAGTTCAGGTTTAAGGGAAATAAACCGCTCCTCGGGAGCCTGCAGCCAGCCCTCATTTCCATGTGATCCCTCTGAACTTCGCCTGTGCCAGCGCGCCCTGTTTCCAGGGCCCGCCGAAGGAATGTTTTACAGTTAGAGCCCGCAGTGCTTTCTCAGGCATTTCAGACCCAGAGGCCCAAGTTTCAAGCTGCAGCATTAAAAGTTTCCACAGAGCTACTGCGGGGGGGGGGGGGGGAGGGAAATGAGGAGAACAATATCGTCTTAATTGTCTCTATATAGCTCCACAGTTAAAGTATTACTTTTTAAAGGGACATAATTTATTCTGGAGGCACGGTGTTATAACAACCAGTACATACTTTCACCGCGGCGTAACCCGCTCTATTCTTCATTGTTCTTTCTGGTGGTGTTGCTTTTGCAGAACTCCTTGTTACGCCGTCCCCGATACTGTACTTACAGTTTTATTCAATTTAAGCCAGTTCCTGCAGTCCTCAGGCGAGCAACCCCCCCCCCCCCCCCCAAAGCCTCAGGAGTTCTGCCTGCATCAGGGCTGCAAAAATAATCTCCCCTCAACCACCGTTCTTCTCCCCCCCCAAGTTTCTTTACTTTTATTGCTTTAGACAATCGGGGAAAGTCATCCAAAGAAAATCAACCCCCAGCCTGGGCCTCCCAGGCTCGGCTCGCAGCGAGACAGCCCGAGCACACACGCACAGACACACACGTACACACACACCCAGGGGTTTGCCCCAGCACTCTCCTGCCCCGTCCCGTGCCGGCGGAGCCACAGGAGCTACGTGAGGGGCCCAGGGGCCGAGGGGTCCCAGTGGGATGGATGGCTCTGCCAGCAAGCTGCTGCAGAGGCTCTGGCTCTTTGCTCTGCAGTTTGGGGTACAAAAGGTAGTTTTCAGCCTTCTTTTTCCCCATTTCTCCACTGGAGAGCAGGGAGTAGGGGAAAGTCACTACAGTCTTGAGAGGTTGAAAGCTGAGGTGGCCTTTCTCTGCCCTGGTCACCCAGCTCCTGTATCATCCTGGCTCTGACAGCCTCGATGGAGCTATGGTGGACTCATCTGCCACCACATCCCTGTCCAGGGGCTCCCCGTGGTGTAACAGGAGAAAACCCATCATGGATCAAAAGGTAGTTGATCTACAACTACCAAAGGTAGTTCAGCTGCTTTTTTTGGCTGCCCTGAGAGTACTTCAGAGCATACAGAGGAAAGTGAGGGGAGAAAATAACTTGGGCTGGACAGGGGCGTGAGCACTCCCTTCAAAATACCCGCAAAAGCCAGGCCCCTGCCTGTGCTCTTTGTCTGTGGGTGAAGTGAACAAATGAGCAGCCCTGTGGGGAGAGCAAAGTGTGCCCAGCCTGATCAAAACAGGGCAAAAACCAGGGGGGACAGGTCAGTGGGGACCAGGAGGCACAGGGGAGGAATTGGAATGTGGGCAGCAGGAACAGTGGGGCTGGCAGGGCACACTCCAGGCCAAGGGACAGCTGGGGATCCCAGGATGAGGGCACCAAAACAAAACAGCATGTTTTGAGAAGTGGGCAGAGCAAGGTTGGGTTTGGAGACCGCAAAAAAGGAAGAGGAATTGGGGTTTTGGCAAGTCCTAGGTGTTACTGGGCAAGGAGATCAAAACCGGTCTCCAAATTAACACGGGCAGAAATCGGAGCACAGAGGTAACTCTGGCACTTTTGACCTTTTAAAATTACAGGAGACAGTGAGCTGGAGGAAAAATGACTTGATTCATCAGGAAACCCCCCCTTCCCAAAACTCCTCCTAAAAAAAGAAAGCCAACAGGGCAGCGAGCTGAACAAAAAATCTCTCCTGAATGTGGGAACTTTTGACATCTGCCTTTTTCCTGATGCTTTGTACCTTGGTAAACTGCTCTAAGAAAATGGAAGGTCGTACATCATGCTTGTGTTCAGGGATGCAGCTGTGGGGATCCATGAAGGGACTTCTGTCACACTGTGGGAAACCCCATCCAGGGATGAGTCCTGTAAAAATCCACTGGGGCCATTGGGGTCAGGATGCTACAGGAGCAGTGTGAGTGGGGCAAGGAAAGACCACCCCAGGCTCCAGAGGTTGCCAGCTCTCCGTTGGAGAAATGGAAAAGGCTTTGCAGCACATGATCTGCCTTTGGATGAGGAAGGACGTATTAGACATGGTTGGCTAAAGGGAGTTGGGTCTTGGCCTAGCTTGGAGCAATTTTCACACATACTGTGAGATGCCAGTGAACTCCTGGTGGAGTGTAAGTCATTAAATGAGATGAAATTAAACAATTTAGTTATTTCTGCTTCATCATATTTGTGCAGTATGGCAGGCAGAATGAATTACTACTAATGATCAAATTTAGTAATACTAATTAAACTATCTCAATTTAATTAATACTAACAGAGAAAACAGACAAAATTACTAATGTAAACCTTGAACTTAAAATCAAAAGGTGCCTCTTCGCTTTTGTGAGTCACGGAATGTGAGGCTTTTTCCCTGAAAATAGCCTGTGTAGAAGTGGCTCTTTGTACTCCCTAAGTAAGCTGCTCCATTGTATGGATAACTACAGCTCTCCTCCAGCTTTCTTTCTCCCCCTTTTTCTCCTAAATGTTACTACTTTTACTCCTTGTGTTCCCAAAGAGCTTCCAGGAGAAGAATCTGAGCTCTGTTCAGACTCACTCAACATCAACAGCACTGATAAAGCAGTTACCACTACTGGGACAAATTCTGCCCTGGGTGCTTGCAGGAAGAGAGTTTAAAAAGAGCCTGTGGAGCCTCCCTTGCTGGGAAATCAGGGAATCACAGAATGGCTTGGGTTGGAAAGGACCTTAAGGGTCAGATGATCTTCCAAACCCCCTGCCATGGGCAGGGACACCTTTCACTATCCCAGGTTGCTCCAAGCCCTGTCCAACGTGGCCTAAACTTTCAGATTTAGCCTACAAGACCAGTAATTTGGGAAAACCCCAAACCCATCTCTACATCAAGGAAGATGGCTTTAGAGTCCCTGAGAGTTAATACCTGTAGCCACAAAATAAAAACTCCACAGATGCAGAAGACTGCACTGCAAACCCTCTCCATAAAGAAAATTAATTTTAACCTTTATCTTATCTGAAAAAGACTAGATTTACTCTACTGTGCATAGTTATAAGCAAAAGAGAAGCATAATTAAACAAAAATGTTATTGTATTTCTAAAACAAACTCCTGCCAATAACAAATCTTCCAGCTCCTCCTCTCATCAACTTCAGTGAATGTACAGCTGGGTCCCATACCACAGATTCTCAGACATGATCTTTAACCCAAAGGACTACAAGAAAGTCCTTAAAAAAACCCCAACAAACCAGAGAATAGCCAAACAAGGAATATAATGTGTCAAAGTGTTCTTCCAAAACCTCAAATCTCGTTGTTCAGCACATGCAAAGATGAAAAAACGCAAGCCCACATGCAAATGTCATACTTCAGTTTATCCCTTCTTTTTTTTCTTTAAAAATAGATACTTTTTCTGTTGTCATATTTAAAAAGGTGTAGTTATAGCAAAAGCACAAAAGGATACCTGAAGTTGTATAAAGCTGCTCCAAGCAATGCAGAATTGCATAGAATCCTAGAATGGTTCTGGGTGGAAGAAACCTTAAAGCTTATCTTTTTTCATGTCCTGCAGGGCAGGGACACCTTCCACTATCCCAGGCTGCTCCAAGCCCTGTCCAACCTGGCCTTGGACACTCCAGGGATGGGGCAGCCACAGCTGCTCTGGGCACCCTGTGCCAGGGCCTCCCCACCCTCACAGGGAACAATTCCTTCCTAAATGATTGTGTTCAGCCTCCAAGGTGGCTGCAATTGTGTTGGTTGTGACTTTGGTTACTCGTATCTCATAATTAAAATTACATTTCATTGCCTTCTGCAGTTTATTCAGCGGCATCTCTTCATGTGTAATAACCAGTGTTTGTAGAGATGATGTAACAGCTGGGTCACACAAGTGAATATGCCTGAGAATATTATGATTATAGTGTCAGTACTGTTTTCAAAATTGAATATTAATAACTAAAGCAAGTAAAAGGAAACCTAGAAGATATTTTTAAGTTTAGCCTCTTGGTTTTTTTTAGATCTTTTTTTCTTGAAATCCTGGTTTTAAATCAAACTTTTCCAGTTCTACCTCTGTTCAAGCAGAAAATGCTGTCAAAGCAAAAGCCTAAAATGAGACGTGTTTTGCTGTTCTAAACTAAAGCCAGGTAAAATTTGAAAGATTCAATTTCCCATGCTGTTAGCAATCCTTACTAAGAACAGACACCTTTGTCAAATTTAAAATATAAACAGGTTTTACTAAATTGAGGTAATTTTGCTGTATTTCTTTTGAAATCCCAGTCACTTCCCCTAAATGTATGTAATTTACATTTCTCTAGGGCAGTCTAGCACTAGGGAGGTGATACTCAGTGTCTTCGGAACTTGGAATCTGCTGCAAACTGGGGAGTCCTTCTCTGTTAGGAAAAGGCTTCTTTTGGTCCCTTCATGTGGAATTCAGTATTAATTTCAGTGCAGGACAGTCTGTTTTGCAAAGTCTTCACCTCTGGAGCTTATTCATTCCTTGACCTCTGGGTTAGTGCCATTAAGCAAAGGTGATTCTTAGAACACAGGTAGCTTAATGCCTATCCACTGGGAAGGGTGTAGGGATAGTGGCCTTTAATTTTTGACCTTCATTGTAGACTGTGGTCCTAATCCTTTCATTGCAAAATTGTTAAAAAGTGTATATGGCAGTTGGCAAAAAATCTTAATGTTCCAGTAAATGCAAAAGCCATAAATTTAGCTGCTGACCTTTTCCATCCAGGTCACATGTGACACCTACTGGAGTTTGTCAGGCTGGGTGGAATTTATGGAGCTCATATAGGTATCAGCTGCGAAGGCTGAACTTTCATGAAATGTCTTTCAAAGGCACTTCCAAAACCCTTGTAAAAAGTCAGTATGGCTTTTTTCTTTTTTAAGGGTATACATTCTGCACACATTTTATAAGGTCTCATCGTGCCACCTCTGCAAATCTTCAGCACTCGGGAAACTTCAGCTCTTAGATTATTACTCTTCACAAAACAGAGAAATCAGGCCAGGCATGTAATTATTGTGATTACCAACTTTCAGCAGCCCCTTCCCAAGCCTGGCTCTCTGTGCACTCCTTTCTTTCTGGTGTGCAGCCTCCTCTTGCCCCTCTCTGGGATCGATGGTATCGATGGCGTATTGTCAGTCAGAGAAATGGGATTTGATAGTGCCCTCAAGCAGTTGCAAAAGGAGGGAAGGAATACAAAACCCACCCAGGTCCCCACCGGCAGCGTGAGATCAATGCTCTCAATAATACGTTTGCCGCCACGTAGCGCCCTAACTGTCGCAATTAATAATGTAGAAGGAGCTGATTAACTTAAGTAAAGTGCTCTCCACTGTGTAAACACATAAAGATCTATAGGGCCAAAGAGGAAAGAACGAACAAAACGTCATTTTTATATTTTATGTGGACACATTCTTGCTTTCTATTCTGCTCTTGTAACAATTACTGTACTAGCCACTCTGACAGAGTCAATAAATTGATCGTGGACCTGATGCAGCAGCGAGCAGACTAATCCAATACAGCATTATCTGCCATGGAGGCTGGGGTGGGCAGTGGTGGCCAGGAAATCAGCCAAGCCAGCCAACAGCAGCAAGAGGCTCATAGCTATAACCTTGCCCTAGACTGGCTTGATTTGTGTGTGTGAACATAGGGATGGAGCAGTGCTCTGCCCATGCTGCACCCTCAAAGCCCTTTCAAGACTCCAGTTGGCCACAGGACCCCGTGGTTCAGCAGGGATCAGCCCCTAAACAGGACCCTGTGGCTCGGGGAGGTTCAGCTCCACTTTCATTTTCTCATGTTGGCAGCCATGAATTTGAACACCTGACGACTTTCTCCCCCACCACGCCGAACTTTCTCCCCTCAACTGCACCCACCACAACACAGCAAGAACTGCTGCCTGTCTGCTGAAAAACAAATCTGGGAGTCCCCTTCCATGCCCCCTGACCTGTGAACACAGGGAATGTCACATTTTGTCATCTTAAATGGCCACTTGGGTCTGGTATTATGTCTCTGACAGTGGTTGCAGTCCTCTTGGGAGGAAGCTGCAAGAATCCCTACAAAGGAGATGGACCAAAATGATTTGGCCTGAGGGGAAACGTCTTCCCAGCCCCATGCAGTAAGTTGTAGGCCTTGTAAATCCATGTTAGCAGGGAATATGAGATTGAAAAAATAAAAATAAAAGAAAGTTTCCTGCTGAATGGAAAAAAGAAAACTGTTTTTTTGGCAGAAGTTCTTCAAGAAGGAGAACATAGGCCATTGTTATTATGAAGACTTTTCAATGAAAACACAGAAAATCATTGCCTTTTAGAGTAATTGTTTAGCTAAAGAAAGGTTACACAGCTTGTAGAGAATTTAGTTAGAAATTAAATCTCTCCAGCTCATTCATCAAATTTCTGCATTTGCCAACTCTTCCCACCAGGCCCACACTTACTTCTTCCCTTTCTTCTCCCCCACTGTGGAATAAGTAATGGCCATAAAACCCACAGAAAGGCAGCCTTGCGCACAGGCTTCCTGGTTATTGTGAGGAGGGGGAAAACTCAATAAGTTTAATTGCTTAGTTTGGGAAATTCGTCTATGTCCATTGTAAATAATTCTATGCTGAATCTACTGGAAATAGGATGCTGAGTGCTGGTTTCCAAAAAAGAGTCTGAACTGTTCACCAGAGCCTATGAGGAGGAGGAAGAAAAAGCCCAGGAATAAGGATCTCCCCTGCTGAGGACTAACCCAGGCATTTTGGGACTGATTTGGCTCCAGCCCACTTTGAAGATGCAGCCAGATGATGGTATTGGGAAGTTTTCTGCGAATCTTTACCTTTATAGTGCAATATGTGCTTTTCTTTTTGAGGTGTGCTGTTCTCAGCTCTTTCTAAGAACTGACCTGAGAGTGGAATTCCATAGTCCTGCTCTGTGCAAGTTAAGTGGGCTCTGTGCCCTGAGCTGAACGGGAGGGAAGGGGAGTGACCCTCATTTCTGGTCACCTTTGTGAACCTTGATAGAGTCTGGCACTGCATTTTCTCTCCACACTCTCTCTAGACTCATTTCAGAGCCTCCCTCAAGTTCAAAATGGTATCGCTATGTCCTGGGTGGAAGAAGAAACACAGCACCAACATTCAGGTCATGTGTCAGTACCCTGATGCCACTGGTCCAACAGCAAAACACTTTTTGGACAGAGATCAAAACTTTGAGTGATCATAAGAGGGCTCAGGCCTCCAGGTGTTGGAGTAGAGCAGCCCTCATTTCCCTTTGCCAATATGGGAGCAGAGTGATCCCTCTAACTTCAGCACCTCTAGAAAGTAGCCCACACCCCAAAACTGTATTTTTATATCTGATCTATGCAAATTTCTCTTCTCTACACACTAGAGATGTTACTCCTTCGTGGAAATGGTGTTCTGAACCTCCCACTACATTTGCTGGACTGGACAAGAGAAAGAAAAGGAGCAGTCAAGTCTCTGCTTAAAAGTGCTTTACAGCTGAAATTGGACACATGTACTGGCTTAGGGAGGTTACTGTATGGAATATGGAATTCTTAGGGGGCTGATTCAAACAAATGCTTCCAAATTGGTGTTCTTCATCTCCATTCACAGTCAGACACAAGCAGTACGTCCAGTCTCGAGGATGAGTGTTCTGATCCTGAGGAGGGACAGTCCCCTGAGCAACAAGTAGCTCTGACCTGGCTTATAAATAGTTCTGCTCAGAACCCCCAGAATAAAAGGCCTGGTGTTGTTCCTGCAGCCTCTCATGTTCTCTGCCATGTCCCCCACACCCCTCGAGGTGTCCCTGCCCTGCCCCACGTGCGGCGCGAGGCTGTGGCTCAGCACAGTGCCATGAAACGCTGCCCTACCCCTGCCTCCTCGGGGCCAGCAGGTCCTGCCTGTCTGACCAGTGCCATTCCTGGGCTCTGGGAAATGGGAGGAAGGCAGCAGGGTGTGGAGGCAGAAAGGCCAGGCAGCCCATGGTGCTCATTAATAAAGCACACGGCCACGAGCTGTGCCGGGCTCAGCGTCCCCTTGGGAGGGGGCAAAGGGCACAGCACAGTGGCAGCGAGTGGCAGGGATGGAAAATCCCTGTGAAGCCAGGCACACGTTTGATTTGTCCAGAGGAAAATGTGTGCACTGGTTTCTTTCTTCCATAGGGTGGCAATGGAACCTGGGCACAGAGCAGCTCTGTGGTTTCAGCTGCGGGAGCAAAGCGCTGGAGGAGCTGCATCAGCTTCCCAGTCAAGGTGCTGACTTTGATCTATGGATCCTATACGCTTTTGGGGCCTGCCACCTACGGGGCTGCTTCCCTGCCTCCCCTCCTCCAGCCTGCAGAGGGGCATCACCTGCACCACACTCCTCAGATTCCAGTGTCTGGGCAGCAGCGCCTGGCTGTTCTCACAGAAGGACCCTCTACTCTGGAATTTGCCTCCCCCCCGGTCTGACAGAGCTCACATCTGCTATCCTACAGGACACAGCATCCAGCTCATTTTTTTTTCTCGTGCCCTTTGTTTTAAAGTGCTGCCAGTGAAAAATTGCAGGTTGCAGTTTGCTCTCTAAAAGGCTTGTGGGGAAGCAAAACAGGCTTTGCCTTGTCTCTGGGAAAGAAAGTAATTGTACAATTAGGTTTGTGTATGCACCTGAGGCACATGGTGGGTTTTTTTTAGAAATAAATAAAAGCCCAAAAAGAGAAAGCTACAAAGATACCACTGTCTAATTTGGGAAAGGCGGAGAGCGGGAGCAGATCTAAAGGAGTTAGCTAAACTTCAGTGATTTCCCCCTAAGTTACTACTGCTCTTTTAAAGAATGTATTTCACAGGGTGCATTTTTGTACCTGCTCCTTATAAAGCTGTTCTGCTGAGCTTGCTGTTTTTCATACCTGTTATTTTGCTGCCTAGATAAGCTTGTTTGACTTTTGGGGTTTTTCTTAGACTTTATTTCAGTGTTCTAGGCAGGTTACAGGCCTTTTGTTTCAGTTGCTTTGTGTTATAAAGGATGAGCTCTAGACAGAGCTCTCTTGTAGCTGGGTGGCTCTAGGGCCCCACCAGGGAAAGTGTAAAAACACAAGACCTTTGCTTATTACCCAGGATCTGACTGTGCTTGGGCACTGTGCAAAGGCAGAACCAGGAAGAGCTTCTACTTCTGTTCTTCTAGAAATAAGTTTTATCTTTTCCTACAGAAAGGCAAGGGAATAAATATTTGGGTTTGTGCTTATCCAAGTTTTAGCAACTACCTGGGATGGATCTGATATAAAGTGTGTTTACATTAGAGAGGGATTTTTCCTGAAAGAGCTGGTCAGGGCTACAGGATTCACTTTCTCATAGGGTAAAGTGGTTGATTCTCTGCCTGGGTGCCTGCAGTGGGAGGCAGTTTCTGTTCCCTGCATCCTCATAACCTCCCTGTGCAGGGCACATGGGCCACTGGCAGGTAGGAGCGATTAGATGGAGCAGGCATGTGTTTCTCAGGAGCTGTTTTTAGCACTCCAAGTACAATTTCCAGGAAGATGCAGGCTAAGTAGGTGGCAAACAGGACTCAGCCTAGTAAACAATGTTTAGTGTGAAGTGGAGCTGCAGCACTCTGAGTACAGCACGCTGATCCCTAAAGGAATTTTGTACCCTAGAGCAAAGCCAGGGCATTAGAGAGCAGCTAACAGCTTTTGGAGTGGTGAGTGGCAAGCCCTGGTCACAGGCTGCTGGTTTAGCATTCCCAGCTGCATGCACTCCCAGCCCATAGCCTGTGTTTCACTATTAGTTTTAGGATAAAAACACCCCAAAATCCAGATCCCTTTATTCACCTTGTTGCTATGGACAGGCTCGTCCCTAATTAATGTGATGGGACTTTCCCATCCCTCTACCACTCTCCGTATTACAAGTCCTTGGCAATATGAGAGACGTATCTATTACTTAGTCATGAGGTGTCCAGACCAACTTGCTTTTGAAACCAGAGTCCCTGTACCCCAGGCATCCTGTATTTCTGATTTGCATATGGAAAAGGCAGTTAAAAAGCTGATGCCCCCATATTGCTTGCGAGTCAAGTAGCAAAAGTAAATGATTTATCAAGCAAAGGTTACAACACCTGTGCCTTTTTGTCAACATATACAGGGGATGCCAAGTCAAGTGTTGCTTCTAATAGCGCAAACAGAAATTTAGATTCAAATAACCCCCCAGACAGGACAATTGTGCAGTGAGTGGAGTGGCAGAGTGATGGATGGTATAAGCAGAGGATGGAGAAACAAATGAACTGAAAAGTTTGGAAACTGCTAAAACCAGGCAAAGCCAACAGCCCTTTGGGGGCTTTTGTTACTGAATCAGAACTACTGACTTAAAGCCGTTTAATTCCCCATCTCTTCTGTCATGGAGTGGTCATCCTGTTACAACCTTTGTTGACACAGGAAGATGGCTTTTTTATAAATATTATATAAATTCTATAAAATTCCTTTAAGGGGTTATATTTGACACAACATGACATAAATCAGAACATAGTGCTCATGGAAACGGCTACTGATAATTTTTCTAATACCGATTAAGAAAGGTGTGTACAGGGTTTGGTTGTTTAGAAGCAGCCCGGGACAGAATGATCCTTGCCCCAGCCCAGTCATGCTGCTGTACATTTGCCTGGGATTTTATTCCAATGTTCTGTGAATGCCCATGTATGGGAACCTGCTCCTGTGCACAGACTCATTTCTGCAGCATCTGAAGACTAATGATGATGTCCAATGTTGCACCAAGCAAATATCAGAGCCACCAAAAAGCTGACGAAAATACTTTCATATGAGTTGTAGCTGGACCATAATTTTAAAAAAGCAGATGTTCAGATACAGCCTTCATTTTTATTTTGTTGTTCCAGCAGTAAAGAGTCGCTTAGCCCTTATATTTAAGCTTAACTTCCAGAAGCTCAGAGTGTTCCCTGCTTCCTCTTGTCTCAGGGAGCTGTGTCCCTGGCAGGTAGTGGTCCTCAGGACCTGCATCTTAGCCTGACTCTGAATGTATTATAAAGATCCTGATGGAAAGGAGCCACCCCAGCTGCTTTTTATAACACAGTCCTATGTGCTTTTACATTTTCATTTTGAAAATATCCTAAGTGGTCGTTCTATACACTAATGCTCTGCAAAAAGAGCACAAAAGCCTGTCTTTGTTTAGAGGAATGCTACATAAATCCCAAATCATTGCAGTTAGCACTTTTACCTCACTTCTCTGACTCAAAGCACAGTCATCTTCAGAGTTCTTTCATGAATAAGTAGTGAGTTTGCTGATAAATTATATATTTAGTATCAAGTGGGTTGTGGTGGTGTAATGATGTATAGAAGCAGGGAGATGCAGCTGGAGTCAGAGACTGGAAGTCAGTCTCCTTGCCCACTGCAGCATGTTAGACTTTAATTGAAAGCTGTGCTTGAGTATTGTTTTTCACTGTACAGCATTGTTATTCACTACACTGCATTACAGAGGAGCACTTAAAGTAACGCTAGAGCACTTTAAAATGATTTAAGTCATAAATAAGGAGGGTAAAAGTTTACAGTCAACAAACTTATCTGGGAAACTTAGGCTGCAGGATGCAAGTAAGTTTTAAATATTTCTGGAGACTTAATACTGTTGTGTCTTACTACATAATCAATTTACCAACTAGGAGTTTTTCAAGTCTTCTGGAAAAGGTAAGTAGCATTCTCTAAAGGGTTTCAGGTTTCCTGAGCTATGAAGGAAAAGACCAAGTGCTTAAGGACTTTAGCAGTGCACCTTAACATTCCTGTTTCCTGATTTCAGCGTATTTCTGTGTATTCCAGTTGCTTCCAAAACAACTGGAGAAATATGATTTAAATGTGAAGGTGCACGAACACTTGTCGCACACATGAACCCAATAAAGAACAAGGCTGGAAAAGTAGGGTGCAGGCTGAGTTTTGTTAAGGCATGAAAATACCCCCCAGAATCTGATGGTTAAACCCCTCTCTGCATTGCTGTTGTACTTTCTGTGACCCTATTTAATGCAGAGAAGTTTGAGATTCGAATATAGTTTTAACCTGTGCTGTGCACAGAGCTATAAACTAAAGCCCCTAACAAATTGTACACAAAGAACAGACAGCAAAAAACCACGTTGTGCTCACAGGCAGCTGCTTGCAGCCCTGTAAACTGAAAATCTTTGGGAATGAGTGACCTGTGTTTCAGTGACACTGGAGGTGCTGAAGCCATCACAACGAGGAGTCTGTCTTCATGCACCTACTGTGGCTTGTGACAGCCATTAATCTGCACACTAATTATTCAGAAGCCTATAAACCATTCGAAAGAACTTACAAGAGCTAAGGGTAGTAATGCCCAGTTTGCTAGTTATTTGAATTATTACTTTTTAGTCATTGCAACCAGCTCAAAACAAAATCACAAATATTTTGTGCAGTTGACCTTTAAAAGAATTGCGACGTAGTCAAGCAATCACTTCAAACTATAAACTACAGTTGTCCTAAAGCACTAACTCTGCTCACTTTTTTATACCTTCCCCCCCATGATAACGTGGTATTAAGCCCAGACTCAATTTTTTCAACATCTGGCTCAAATTAGCTGCTAACAAAACTGCCAACAACTATTTTCTTAATCGACCCTGGGAATTTGATACAGCTTGGAAAAAGCACATTTAAATCTCGTCCTTCTCCTAAAGAAACACAAATGTTTACTTGAGCTTCTGATTTGACCATAGCAGGACCATGAATTCAGCTAACCCAGCTTTATAGGCCTGCCTCAACTGGACTTTTTTCTCTCTGTGTAAGGAAACAGATGTGCTCACAATTACAAAATCTCCTGCTCGCTCAAAGCCCACCATGCAAATGACCAACCAGGAATTTGAGTATTTTTTTACATGGAAGTCACTGGAGCAGTCTCCCGTTGTGTCTGGTGGGGGACCACAGGGCACTGTTACCTGATGAGTCTCTCTGAGCTCCTTTTGCATATCACAGACTGGTTGGGGTTGGGAGAGACCTTAAAGCTCATCTTGTTTCATGGGCAGGGACACCTTCCACTATCCCAGGTTGGTCCAAGCCCCGTCCAGCCTGGCCTTGGACACTGCCAGAGATCCAGGGGCAGCCACAACTTCTCTGGGCACCCTGTGCCAGGGCCTCCCCACCCTCTCAGGGAAGGATTTCTCCCTACCATCTAATCTAAACACACCTAATGCAGTGCCTGGGGAGCAGGTTGGAGCCAAAGCCTTTGAAACCCCGGCCATAGAGCAAACAACTGCGCGCTGGGAGCCAACACCTTAGAAAGCGAGAGAGGCCCTTCCAGTTACGAAAGCAGCGTTATTACCACACAAGCCCAAAAAAAAAAAAAACAAACCACAACAGACAAACAAACTGCAAGTGACATTTCACTGTAGTTACTGAGACCATGTGGGTGAAGTGACAGCGGCAGTGCAGCTGCTCCGCAGGGACACGTTAGAGGACACTGGAGGAGGAGAAGAAGAGGCTGCAGGCAAACAGAGAAGTCGAAAGCGGCCCACCTGAGTCTGTTGAGGGATATTTACAAAGCTTGGATCCCGTGGTCCAACACTGACGAATCGGTTTGCGGGGGAGGTGCTGGGTGTCGAGTAGGCTGTGAAGGGAAGGGACACATGCGTTGAGGAAGCGGCACTAGATTGCACACGAACAACACCAAAACACACTGTCTCAGAGCCACCTAAGCAGATGTTTAACATAGAAATGTGCAAACGTTTTAGAGAGCGAGAGTTTGGTTTGAGACACTGGAAAGGTTTGGGCTTAATGGTGGGGGTATCAACACGTAGGGGACTGGGCTGCTGGGAGAGGGGACAGCCACAACGTGGGCACAGGGGAGGGTGTGCAGCTCTCCAGCCTGAAGGAGAACCATTGCAGGCCTTTCCATGATGGGCTGGAACAGGAGATTCCTGCAGGTCCTGACTGTTTTCACTGGAATGTCTGGTATCTCTATTTTTAACAGAGTTTTGTATAGCAATACCGAGTGCTCATTAACAGATTCAGACCCTTTATTTCATGCTAATCCAGCATTCTCTCTGGATATAAAGTTTTGGTTTTCATACTGCTGTGGTCTGCACTCTAAAATGTTCACTTGATGTGTTTGACAAACTAGGAAGATCCTTTCGGTAAAAAATTAATGGGTTGCAGTTTCACTGGGGTGGTAAGTGCAATCAGTCTGAAGGCTGAAGCTGCCTTTAAAAACTGGAGTGGCTCCCATAAATGTAAAGCTATTAAATGCAATGCAAGCCAAGAACCCAGATTACTTCCAAACTTGAAGTACTTTAATGATTTTATTGTTGCATTATATTCTCCACTGCAACTGTCCACAATGCCACGTACTTCCACATCCAAAAGCTTTCAATGCATTTTTAGTCTTCTTCTCATTTTAAAACCCTCACACAACCTTCTCCCTTCCTCAGTTTTTTGCATGTTTACATCTAATTTCAAATAACCTACATAGATGCCTTAATACAAAGAGGGCTCCTGTCTATTTTGAATATATTTGTGGGAATGTATTCTGTTGAATAAAATCCCCAGACAACCTAACTATCCAATGAAGAGACAAAAAAACAATAGTAAAAGGAAAGTCACTTGCCAAATTCCAGTCAGGCTAAATATAATGTTGAGGCCTCAATGTTACAGTAGAGTAGAGGGAGTTAAGAGGCAGAGAAGACACTGAGTTGGCTGTGTGGAGGAAACCCTGTTGCCTTTCTGAAGGCAAATGTTTGGTGAAGAGGTATTACACTGGAGAAAACATTAAGACTGTGCCAAATCAGAACAATGCTCCACCTTAGCCATTGTCACCTCTCTTAGAAGCTATAAGCAAATGCAACCAAAACAGGTCACATATTTACTTTCTCCTATTCTTTCCCAGCTCTGATTATTTCCAGCTCAGGGACTTCCTGTAGTTAAGGCCCTGGAGGGATTTCTCACTGATGAATGCCCAATCTGCACTTGGACCCATGTGGATGTTCTGCATCCCACGAAGCCCTTGGGTGAGGAGTTCCCAAGTCTAGGAACATGCAGGACCACATCCTTCCCTTCCCTCTCTGCCCAAGTCTCACAAACATCTTGTGAAGCCTCTTAGTTCTTACAGTTTCATCAGAAAACTTCCCTTTCTCAAGATTCCCTGAAATCACCCCAGGAACTGCATATCTTCATTTCCTGCTGATATGAGGGGAGATAAGGCACTCCTGGATTTTAACAAGGAATTTTTCCCACTTGTTTCTGGTGAGGTGATCTTTCCTCTCCAAGAAGCTAACACATGCAAAAATCATGCAAGGAACACTTCTCCTTCACAGAGTCTTAAAGGAATTTAAGTACACTAATTCGTCTTCCTGAGATAGTTTTGCAAATTGTGGTGAATATTACAAACAGATACACTGGGTGTTACTCGTACCTGCAAATCAAGGAAGAAATTAACTGAGCAGATCTGGTGAGATGTTCTCCTCACCTTTTTACCATGTTAATTTGGTTAATAATTCAGAGAATCCACACATTTGCAAAGGACATTTCCCTGTTGCTAGTGCCATGTATTAAGATTCTTCTGTGCTGTTCTTGTGGCAGGTTTTTTTTTAACTAACTAATGAACTAATGTTGTGCAAGACTAAGAATTCCTTCTGCAGTGGGGAAAATTAACTTAGAGCTCAAAAATCAAACATCTGTTGTTTGGTTCTCCTGGTCTACTTTTAAGGAAGCAGATTGAGTGGAGAGGCCATTTAATCCCTTAGAGCAGGTAAGTTCCACCCAGAAGGGAAGGAACTCAAGATCTTGTTTACAGTTCCCAGTTGGCAGATACTTTTGCTGTGATATTTGGTAGAAAATCAAAGGGGAACCAGCAGAATGCTGACTTAAATGGCTTCTCTGTTCAAACAAAAATTCGAAAGCATTTGAAAAGTGTGCAATATGCACAGAAGTCCCCTCAAAGCTCGCTGGGTGAGTTGCTATGTATACCTTCCTTCCCTTCCAAACGATGTTTAACTTGCTTTCTGAAAATACTCGGATGTCAGCTTGGTATTTCCTTCAGGTCATATAACTGCCTTGCTGGAGCCAAGGGGGGAAGAGCACCAAAATGACAAATATGCAGAGGATTTACACTGGACTCTCCCAAGGTGCTGTTCCCTCTTCGCTGTAAAATGTCCCGGGATGTTTGCGGATTGTTAGGGGCCATTTTGGCTCGGAATATTAAGCTGATGTGGAACACACATTCCCCTGTTAGGGGGAAATTTGTTTCAGTAAAAGAGAGAAGTACTGAGTGTTGCTTAGACCATGATCAACTTCCAGCTGCATCTTACTGTCTTCAGATAAATACCCTTGTTTGACATGGAAGTGGGATCCTGGAAGTCTGATCCCTAGACTTCGCTCCAAAATTAGGATGGGGCAAACTGTCTCACTGGATAAAGTTGGGTCACATTGTATTATAGCATACATATAAGCTAAGCTTATGCTGGGGTCTTCAAACTCCAGTCTGGGAAAAGCCAAAGCATGGAAAGGAACAAGGAACAGCAGCCAGGTCTCTTAGGCAGATCTTCTCCAGATCTTATCAGCTTTGCTCCATGGGAATTGCACAGACCTACTCGAGGTTACATCAGCTGATAGCTGTCCCGTTGGGCATGAACAGAAACAGCTTCCTGCCCAGCCTGCTCTTTCTGCTACTGAGATTCACTAAGGATTGTCTGCAACATCATAGCCCACAGCCAAGGAAATGAATGTGATGCCACAAATTTGGTATGATGCTTCACTTCAGGAACAAGCAAAACAGGGGCTGGCAGAGAAAGAACATTTGCTCACACAGACAGCTTTGATATTCAGCCAAAATGGCAAGAAATTGTATGAAAGACAAGACAAACAAACAGTTTTGGGGATGCTGTGTGTTTTAAAGTTGCCTGCAGTAGGGAAATGTTACTTTTAAATATACTTTCCTGAAATAATTGCTATTAAGAGCAGGAGTGTGTAATTTATCATGGTTCTGGATTAAGAGGATAAACTTCTGTTTGGGAAAGATGATTTGGGTGAGTGATGACCTAATGTACCTCTTGGTCTTCCTTTTACAGACCAAGATGACAGATGTGTTTGATGTGAAGAGTTGTCCTGTTTCTCATGCCATAGCAAGAGGATTAACTGGAAGAATGTGGTGCAGTAGAACGATTCCTACTGCAGTGCATTCTGCAGCTGAGAATCTGAGCAGGAACTGCAAATTTTAGCAAAATGAATGATAGAATCAACCCTCTTTTTTATGGATGGGGAAAGGAGCGAACAGAAAGCTCAAACTTGCCCAGAAGATGCTCAGTCAATGCATAGCAGAGGAAGGGAGAGAAAGCCAATCTGATTGCAGGATCACGGAAATGTTTAGGTTGGAAAAGACCTTTAAGATCATTGAGTCCAACTCCTACCCCAGCACTGCCAAGGCCACTACTAACCCATGTCCCCGGGTGTCACATCCACATGGCTTTTAAATCCCTCCAGGGATGGGGACTCCACCACTGCCCCTGCTCCAGTGCTTGACCACTATTTCTGTGAAGAAATTTTTACCAATATCCAACCTAAACCTCCCCTGGTGTGACTTGAGGCCGTTCCCTCTCCTCCTGTCCCTGTTCCCTGCCAGCAGAGCCTGACCCCCCCGGCTGCCCCCTCCTGTCAGGGAGTTGTGCAGAGCCACAAGGTCCCCCCTGAGCCTCCTTTGCTCCAGGCTGAGCCCCTTTCCAGCTCCCTCAGCTGCTCCTTGGTGCTCCAGACCCTTCCCAGCTCCATTCCCTTCCCTGGACACGCTCCAGAGCACTTCAATGTTTTTCTGCTGGATTCGAGGTGTGGCCTCAGCAGTGCCCAGCACAGGGGACAGTCACAGTCCTGGTCCTGAGGCCACACCAGTGCTGATCTAGGCCAGGTGACAATGGCCTTCTTGGCCACCTGGGCATACCTGGGCTCATGTTCAGCTGCTGCTGACCAGCATCCTCAAGTCCTTTTCCATCTTTCCAGCCCCTCTGTCCCAAGCCTGGAGAGTTCCATGGGGTTGTTGTAACCCAAGGGCAGGAGCTGACACTTGGCTTTATGAATCCTGTACTACAGCCACAAGATCATTCTTCTCATCCTGACACAAAGGCCATTTAACAAGAAAGCTCCTTTGTTGAAAGGGACATTAACCAGTAATGAGTTCGTTAAAGTTGTTAAGAGTTGTGAATCTCAGAAAATAACACTTTGTTTAAAAAAGCTGTTTAAAAGTCAGGGTGTACATGATGGCAGTATCTTAGACTCTGCTCTGGAATGATTCAATTATGATAGTGATAAAGCCAACTAGAACGTAGTGGAGGTGGTGTTTGCTTTGGGCAGTGAGATATTAAACCCCAAAACTGCCAAGTTCAAGAAAATATTGTGTTATGCTTGTAATGGGTTACCAACCAAAGAAAATCAAGAAGAGATCTGAGATAAGATAATGTTGGGACTGCTTCTGATATCAAAGATGTGTTCTATTGAAAAAGCTTTCTGTGGAGGAAAAATGGACCTCCCCAAACCTTGTGAATCCCATTTCCATTGTGTCATCTGACTGAGGAAAATGCTGGCTTTCCAAAGGGATAGGATTCGCAGCTGAAATTGTCAGCTCCCAGAGCATGCCTGGCCACCCAGTAGCAGCAAATCCCCAGTGTGCATCTCCAGGGGCTCTTCCTTCCTTGGACAGCACTAATGTTCATGTTTTGGTTAATGTCACAGCTGGAGAGTTTCACTATTGCTCTGAGAATCATTAACCACCTTGTTGTGATTTTTAGCTCTCGTTCCCAGGAGGCCATGCTGTATTGAACAGCTGCTCCTGGCTCCTGCACCCCTCAGGAGGGCCATATTCCAATTTTTGGTTGGGCCGTGACTGCATTTTGTTTCTGCTGAGGGCTTTCTCCTAGACCAAAAAAGGGAAGGAGAACGCAGCAAATGCCAATCCCTTTCACACCATTTCCTTGGGGGGGGGGGTGTTCATTCTCTTCCACATGGCTAAGGAGACAGTCTGGCCAAAATTTAGCATCGCTCTTGCCTTTGTTGCATAAGTGACTTTCCAATATCCTCAAGCTCTGCAGGGCAGTCAGCCATAGCCCGGCGACACTCCCAGAACCGGTGCGCTCCAGCAGCTCGTAACCATGGAAAACACCTTTTTGTGCGGCTTTTATGGAACTCTGGTGAATCTGCACTCGCTATTTGAAGGCTAATATTTAGTTAAGGAAAAAATAAACACGGAGGGAAATGGAGGGCTGGTCCTGATTGACACACTGAATGGAGCCCAGTGGGTCCTCCTGGCAAACCCTGGCCGCGACGCCTGAAACTTCAGTTTGCTTTGCCCTTTATGTAGCCAATACTTCCACTGGCTTTGGTTTATATGTCATAGTTTTTCTTAGAAAATATTTCCTATAATCTACTTTTCTGTAAAATTTGTCCCTAAATTAAATTATATGCTTCTTTACAACTCGAGTCACTGTTATTCAAACCCCTCACCAAAAGGAAGATGCGTGCCTGAGTACGTACAGAACTATATGTTTAGACATCAGCGTGGCTAATTAACAAACAGTAATTATTTTCCTAATCTTTTGTTTAAATACCATTAACTGGCTGCTCTTGAGAAAACCTCCATTCCCAATTAACGTGGCAGCTGTCTGCTGAACACAGAGCCCAGTGACCAGCCCCAAGCTGACACCGATGGATGTCCTGCTCCCTTCAGAGGAGAAATGCCCATTTTTCTGCCAGCTGAGAATACGGCCAGACACACTCTGAGCTTGTTTACACAATCACAGTATCATAAAAATTAAGATTACTGCTAAATGTTGTTGGGAATCTTTTTCTTTTTGACACCAGACCACTGCCAGTAAACTGAGTCACAACCGTAATGACAAGTACACACTGACCTAGTTTTGTTTTTCCTGGTTCTGAAGACAAGGAAATAGTAAGGCATTGCTGACTGTGTTCAGTGATAACTATGACTAAACATTAACCTTTTAGATCCCACCGCTGAATCTTATTGATAGGACTTGAAAGTCCCCTCAAAAAGTTCTGATAGCACCAGTGTTGGTCTAAGGTCAGAAAGAGGAGCGGAGGGGACGGAATGAATCAACTTCTTCACTCAACAAAAATCTGCTGATCAATTCGTGAAGTCCTGATTCGAGAACATCGCGTTCACAATCTTACCAGACTGTCTCATACTAAAACCCATTTCAATTTCCAAGCGAGCCAGAGCATCTTGCTGAGTTTGCAGTTGATGCACTATCGTGTAGCAGAAGGCAATGAAAACCTCTGAGGAACTACCAGATTTTAAAAATGCCCCCTGGAACCTGTGCAAGTCTCCTGAACAGTATATAAAGCTTTAAAAACCTAGGCTTCACTTGGTCTGAAGAGTGAGTACCTCTTTGCACATCAAGCAGTGGTTGCATATAGCATTTAAATAATAAGCTTGAAAAGCACACAAAGGGATTTGCTCTTTCGATTAGATTGATTTTTGTTTGTGGATGTTATTTGGACTCCCTTCACTGTGGAACAAGTCCCCTACAGTTGCCATTAAAGCACTGAAAGCTTCCCTTTTGTTTTTAAATGTCAGTTTGAGCATAGCTTCATTAAATCATTTCACAATTAACTCCCTGTACGTCCAGACTTTTTTTAAAGCATCGGACACAGCTGAATTGCATTTGTTTCCCAGAAGAGTGACTCCAAAGTGGTATCCCCATAGTTGTGTATCCAGGAATTCATATATTTGACTTGTGGCTACACAAAATGCATATGGGAGCCGCGTGGGTGGTGGGAGAGGATTAGAGCTCTCTCCCTGGCCCTAAGACATACCAAAACTTCTTGCCTAAAATCCAAGGCGTAAGGGAAAGATGTCTGGGTTAATCTAGGCAGATTTATTCCCAAAAGAACGATAATTGAAGTAACCTGGAAAGGGTTGTGAGTTTAGCCCAGTGTGATGAGCAGCTGTGTTTTCAAGGAGGTTGCCTGACTTCCATGTGGGGTCTATCCTCTAAAGCCTGACTTGAGATACCAGCTTATCACAGAACCATGGAATGGTCTGGGTTGCAAGGGACCTTGAAGATCACCCAGTCCCAGCCCCTCTGCCATGGGCAGGGACACCTTCCACTAGATCAGGTTGCTCAGAGCCCCATCCAGCCTGGCCTTGAACACTTCCAGGGATGGGATGTCCTCCTGAGTCCTCCTGGCAGCAAACAAGATCCCAAAGGTCCAAGCTCTGTGTCACAGCTGAGCCACCGGCCTCGATTTCCCACACATGTGGCTATGTGAAATAGCAACCAAGTCAAAAATAAAACTGCAACCTTAAGCTAAGGCTTTCCCTGCTAACACAGGAGCAGCTCAGAATTTTGTCCATCATGGAGAGCAGAGAGCTCTCCCGCTTTCCAAGATGAGTCCAGTCCTCATCCCTGCACAGCCGAGTGCCGGCGGTGCCGGTAGCCCTTGGATCCCGCTGCGTCTATACTTACTTGGAGAAGTGGGAGAGGTGGCCCCTCCTTCTGTTGATGTGGTTGGAGGTTTTGTGTCTGGCACTGGCAGAGGCACAGGCCTAGCCATTGGTGGCGGAGGTGGTGGTGGCAACATTGGGGTAGGAAGGAATGGATTGTGCACCTTGCCTTGGCTGCTACCATTGGGCTGCCGAAAAACAAGCAAACAGACAAAAATTATACTAAAAATCAGCTATTAGGAACCTCCAGTAACAACAATCTAGTTGAAAACGATGTGCAATACATTTACAATTACTTGAGGGGTGGCAAAGAAATTTGCTGGCTCAAATTCTCCATGGACTTCAAGAAACTGTCTCAAACTCTGTGAACCTCGTGAAACTACGGAAATTCTGGCTTTTAAACACTTGTCCTATGAGCAGCTTGTCTGAACTGTCCTGGATTAAATCCTACTCCTCTTTACATTTCCGGCAGCACTAAGCCATGCTCAGTGAGAGGTGAAGCAGTGTTTTTGACCCCTAAAAGCCTCCAGTTTCGTGCCTCTGTTATACCCTCAGGATATCAGTGCCTAGGACTTGAGTGTAAATTTCTTAAAGATACTGCTCATTAAGAGAAAAAACAAGCGTTTTTGGTGGTCTTAAAAATCATGCTGATATCTTATTACAGGAAAATGAATGAGTGTATACTAAAATAACTGCTCTCCCACATCCCTTTTGAGTTAGCAATAGTGTAGCTCTTGGTTTAGCTGCCATTAGGATCATCTGGAGAAATGAGTGAACTTAGAACAGCTTCATTTTTACACACTGAGAGAAAAAACCACCCTCCCTTCAGTCTGGGATGTGGTCAGTCACAGGCTGAAGGGGATCAGCTATATGAGTGTGGTCTTTCAATTAATCACCAGAAAAATGTGTCCATAAGTAAAAGTGTTTTCAAGTATCACAATAACAGGAATCAGGCTTAGAAAAACATGCCAACCCTCCCTCCAGCTTATTAAGTTTGCATTTTAAATGTAACCCAGCCTGGACACTTGAAAACCATACAGCTAGATGCCAAATTCCATTATAAAGAGAAAGTAGGGCAGGCTGTGAATCAGGTGTTCCTTTTAGTGACAAAAATGATGAGATCATTTTCGACAGCACTCTACAAATTGATCTCACTGCAGTTCTTCTGGCACTGAACATTGCCTTTTCCATTGATGATAAAAGCTCAGCTTTAAACACAGATCCATATTCTAAGTACTGCTAAAGAAAATAATATTTTAATTCCTGTTAGGGTTTCCATTAGCCTGAATTGCTGGGGACAAAATACTCATCCTGGCAAAACACTTGGGACTTTATTTTCATTTCACCTGCTTTGGCACTGACAAAGGGCCTTAAAGTCGTGGAGGTGCAAATCACACTTGTGCTAGAGCAAAAATGGTTCAGGGGATAAATAAGACTCAAGTTCATCTGCATTTAACTTTACAGCACTCCCACAGACTTCAAAGACTGCAGTTACTAGAGTTTGCAGCAAGAAGCAATCCTTCAGGGATATTTGTTTTTCCAACATCCAGCACCTTTAATAAACTAATATATTAGTGACATCTCTCAAACACTATCTTGTCTCCCAATTAGGTCCCTTTCCTGCCAAGAAGACCCCCGCTGCCTGTTCATTGTGAGTGTGCTAACAGTTCATAATGCTGAATGGTTTGGGATAAATTAAGCAAATGAATACTCAAGGAAAAAGAAAAGCACTGTATTGATTTGTTGTCTAGACATAAATGTATCTGCTAACATATTGCAGACATTATTCAAAGCCAGGACTGGCTGGAATAAGTAGAGTCAGTTTTTCTGCTGGGGAAAGGAAAACACTGGGAACAATACAGCTTATTAAATAAGTGTAATAAATTGGATTCTAATAATTAAACTAATTCTCATTAACACTTTCAGCCCTATGTATGTCAGGAGAGAAGCAGCAATTTTGTGAGTTATTACTTCATTGGCTGGAAAAAGTTACATGCATTACATTTCATGAAATATTCAGAGCATTATTTTAGATTTGATTTACATAAAATTTATAATTTCTGTATTCGTCCAGAATGCTATTTCAATAATAGCAAGATGATTCACTTTATTTGATTAAAAAAAAAAAGAAAATGGTTATTTGAAGCTTTGGAACTCTGCTTAATTTTTCATAGAGATAAGGGGAAAAGATAACTGCTTACAGAAATAACAAACCGTAATAAACTGTACTTTTAACATCTTGAGTTCAAGTACTGGTCAACTTGATCTAAAGTGCTATAAGGCAGTATTTTTTTTTTTTAATGAACTTAGCTGATCTGAAACATCTGTTTCTCACCCTCCCTTTTCCTGCTCCTCCCCCCCCCCCACTCTCCCCTGAACTTCAAAAATAATTAATAAAAATTATTCTGCCTTTGTATTTTGTTAACCCTGGTTCCACAAGGGTTACAACACATGCAGCAAAGTCGTTTGTGGGGGGACCCAGCAGGTCACTGAAGCACCAGCTTCTCTGACAGTTTAAGCTACTTTCACCACAATGTGGTTGAGCGGTTTTTTGGGGAGGTCTCTTGTTGTTTTTTAAAATACTTTTGCAGCACAGCATTATTATTTTTCTGTTTTCCTCCCTTCCAGCAGCTATCCCAGGTGTGCTCCTGCAGGCGACATGCTGTTAAAATAACCCCGTCAATAACCCCGTGGTTAATTTTTACATAGGACAAACACTTCTGAAGAAAGAAAAACGGCTTCCTTACATTTAGGAACCCCACCTGTCCAGCCTGCTGACCAGCGTCGGGGCAGACAAGTTGGACAAACTCTTTCAGAGTCTCCTGAGGATGATAGCGGATTGCTGGGTGTGAGAAGTATGGCCCAGGCTGTTGAATAATGGGTGATGTTGGAAAATGAAGAGTCGATGGTGTTGCATGTGGACTTGCTATAGGAAAGAAAACAAAGACGTTATATAGAGTTTTGCCTCTGGAAAATAAAACAGTTTAAATCTATTGTAGTTTTAAGTATCTTTTTTTTTTTTGGTTTGGTTTGAAATGTACAGTATTGTTTATACATCAAGTAATATATTAGACCACATTGTGTCCTACACTCACTTCATCTAGATCCTGGAAGCAAACAGAGCCAGACATTTTGAAGGATTTTCTGTGTTTTTAGTGGACACGTATAAAGGAATCAGCAGTCCTTTGTGAGAGTGAAAACTATTCATGACCTTAAGAGCAGCCCTCATCAATCAGGCAATAAAAAAATGTATTTAGGAGATTAGGGTTGATTTAATTGACATTTCATGTGACTTGGATTTGCACACACGAATCCATTTTACATTGTAGTATAAACGGTCGATAATTTAAAAACGGTCTAACGCTTCTTGTTGTTGGGGATTTTTTCTTCCATCTCACTTCAGGAACATTTATTTTAAGTAACGTGTTTTCATTTAATGAACATGCACAAAGTGGCGAGATCGTTTGGAAAATTACATTTACACTTCTCCTGAATAACACTGGGCTCAAATCTTCAGCAAGCCCCCAGCTCACGCTCAGGGATGAAGTTTAATTTGGTGAATTTATGGGCCAACAAGCCAGCTGGAAAATGTACTCCAGAGAAGGTGCAGAGGTGTGATGTACACAAGCCCACTGGCAATGACCGATTTTACCCTCAGCTGATTTCAGCAGAACTACAAGTGCAGCTGCAGAGCCTTTTGCTCTCCTACATATGTGACACCTTTGCCCAGTTCCTCGGCCTTCAAAATATATTGGGTTGGACTCTTGTCACCCAACAGAGCTTTCCACTGTTAGCTGTCACCACGAGGTAGCACCTGCTGTCACTTACAGTGCCATGAATTCTCCCCTCTGAAATGAGGATTCACTCTTCCTTCAGAATGACCAATTAATCTGGTTGCACACAAGCTCATCTGTAAATCATTGTTTATTTCTCACCAAACAGTTGGTGTTGCTCCCTTGGCATGTTACCCTAGGAATCTTTCAGGGGTGTCCATGTGCAAAGATTGTGCTTGTACACTGCATATGACCAGTCAGATAAAGGCTATAGAAAGGAGGAAATATCCCACAGAAACTCAGGTGTTGGCTTTGAAGTAATTTAAATACACAAGAGGGGGGGAAAAAAAAAAGCCTTTGGCACTTTTGGAAAAATTGGAGAGATGCAGGAAAGTTAACTAAAATCAAACACAAATGAGCAAACATTCATTTCATGATGAATGTTATGAAAAACCTTCAGTTAAATAAAAGCTAAAATCTGCTTCTTACTCTTGTTCATTGCCAGTTTAATAATATGACACTTTATTAATAATTTTTTTCTTAAGCATTATTAAACCATTAGCAAACTCAAAAGCTTGAAGATATGGGTAAAATGTGAGCTCAGAGAGAGTAGCAAGGAAACTACTGCATTTTCCTGTAAGCATTCACTGAGGGTTGGCTAGGCAGCTCTTCTGTACACGTCCTTTTCCACCACAGGATAGGAATTACTGCTCCAATACCACCACCAAAAAGAGCTGCACTCGTGCCAGGGGTGCTGGTATGGGATGGATGTGAAACCCCTGCCCTTGCCTTGAAAAGCTCCCCTATACCCATGTTAACCCCCCAATTCTGCTCACATGAATAGTGTTGAAAATATTCCCAACAGAAGTAGAAACATCCAAGGTAGAGATAATGGAGATTCCCTTCAGTAACTGTGGGGGATCACCATGGAGCCAATTACTAGAATGGACAGAGGACTAAACAGTGGCCAAGGAGCCACCTCACCCCAAAATAATCCCCTGCCTTTGACTGGTGCTGCTCTGAGGTTGACACCTCCATTCTACACACACACCTTCAGTCAGGTAGATCCCAGCCAGCATTTTGATGACTACAAAATTTTATTAGCCTACAGTATTTCTGTCTTCTTCCTTTCTTCATATCTCCTTTTGTAGTTCCCCCTTTCCTTGTGTGCCAGATGGAATATGAGGGATGAAGATAAAAGTGAGAAATGGACATTTATGTGACAAACATCTAATAAAGTAAGAAATAAATTGGAATTTCTAAAATTTTTTTTTAAAATTTCCTTTTAGTATCAGCTCTTTTACTACTATCTGAAATTGTTATGCAATTGCACCGTCCTTCGTATGCATCTGGGAACCAACTCATTTCTATTCTTCTGCTGGGTGAAAAGGAGTTTGAAATGCATTTCAAACAAGAAGGAATAAAGAATTGTATCCAGGGAACATGTGGGAGTTCAAAACTTGTCCTGAGACAACACTGTGTTTAGCTTTTCCAAAGTATAGCTCTTCATTTAATAATTTGATTTGCTCCGTGGAAGACGAAAGAAATATTCACTGGCATGTAAGGAGTGAGCCTTTCTCTGCTGCCTTGACCTCCTCAGCATGTCAGGGTAGAAAACAAAGTGGAGAGTGTGTGTCAGGGATCTTCCCAAAGAGAGAGAGAGAGAGAAGGAAAACGAATGCAGAAATGTTCAACAATAATTCAGCAAGGCAAAGTGCTGTAAGGAGAAAGTGGCTCCTCTTAGGAGTCTTGGCCAACTCCTCAGCCCATCTCCAAGGGCTTCCTGCTGATCAGGGAAGGACTGGGGGAGGGAAACAAGACCAGATTGGCATCATTCCTCGGCCTGTGCCATACACTGACGTGAAGGGGTCATTTTCTTCTCAGCATAAGAAGTAACGAGTGCAATAAGGATCTCCAAAGGTTTGTTTTTGCAGTCTCTGACTAGGAAATAGCAGATTTCTCAAGCGCCAAAAGAAAGGGCTCTTTGATAAGAGGAAAAACCCACTACTATTAAACTGATCAACATTACAAATGTGCCTGCCTGATACTAGAGAGAGGGAATTAAATGTTAAAGTCTAAAATCTGCTGGCCCAGACACAGACCATTACTCTGATAGCTGTGTTGTGGTCAGCAACTCTGGTGAGTGCAAAACTGGCCACTCCAACAAGTTCTGAGCGCAGAACACAACCGTGTTTCCAAATATAGGGGCCCTCACAAGCACTTTTAATCAGTTAAAGCACAAGAGGTAATGAAGCAGGTTGTTATTTTCCCTGTTTGCCTCTAAAAAGGCCAAGGGCCCTTTCAGTCATGATTTTCAGACTTAATAAAAATGATAAAGTCTTTAATTCCTAAACCCACACCTACAGTGATGGAAATTACCCTGTGTAAGAGAAGAGGCTCTTATTACTTCTGATGGGATATTACAAGCCTCAATCAGTGATTGTAAATTCTTTGAGATCTTCAAATGGAAGATAAAATAGGTCTTTGTCTATTATTTATTTACTTATTGACTTATTATTTATGTATCCCTAAGCAGCTCCATCCTGCCAAACCATATTTCTCCTGGCGTCTTTCAGCCTGTGACATTTATATTTTATTATTGACCTCAGTAAATGACATAAAATATGACTTCTACAACCTATGAAAAGATGTGTACTCAAGAGCAGAACTTCATTTCTACCTGCTGTAGGTATGGAGGAGTTGGACTCTCTGGCATTATGAAATCTGTTATTTTGTGCGGGGGTTGGAGGCAGGAGTTATCCTTCCATCTCAAGGCAAGCATAAATATTTCAAAGTACACATGATTCTAATTCCATTGAAGCTCGTCTGAAACATCCCAGACTTTTTATTGAAAATGAGATGATAATGTATGGTGGCCTGCAACAGATATACCAGTATTTTAAAACTACTGCTATAGGGCCAAGTAATTATGCAGTACAGCTGTTGCGTGCTACACTGGATTCCTCAGTGTTTTATGAGCTCGTGGTGCTGTGCAGCACAGAAGCCAGAGGATTTTTCAGAATGCTGAATTCAAACTTCTGATTATGCAGGTCTGTCTTGCCTTTTCCCTTCTTGATTTGGAGTAGCCAATAACAAAGTAAGTCACCAATAAGATAAGCTGCACCCATTGATTAGGTGAGCACTGCACATGGCCAAGGCTCTGAAGAAGAGCCAAAATTGTGAATTCTGTCCGAGCGAGCGATCAGATAATAAAGAATCAGTTAATTTGAAACAGGTTATGGTTCTCTGCAGATATTTAGGGTCCTGGAACAAAGGAGCAGTTCCTAATAAAGAGCCCTGGGTTCCTTGCTCCCAGGGAGTGCTTGCTGACATGGTGAAGGGACACCTACAGAGCTCAGACAGGTTTTCCACCAGCACAGCCCAACATATGGGGGCACATATTGATCCATCCACCTTCCATCTCCTCTTCCAAAAAAATGCCCTGCCAACCCCTTCAAGTCCACATGACTGGATGAAATTTCTTTCTTCCTGAAGTTGTTTGAAGTCTTTGAAAGGGTCATTTGGTGTTGCTCAGGAAAAGGTGTTATCACCCTGGACTCCTTGCCTGTTCCAGGGAGAAGTGTTGGGAATCACAACCACTGTTCCTTCCCAGGCACAAGGGCTGGTCCATCAGCTGGATCAGGGCACAATGCTCAGATACCTCCTCTATAAAGTGATAATTAAGTTTACTAATACTTCATTAAACATTGATCAGCCTTCCTAGAAATAGTAACATTAGAATCATAATGAAACGGGATCGGTTTTTATCTGCTTGTTTTTGAGGCCATTATAATTGGCTTCATTACAATTAAGAAAGTGTTTTTTGAAAAGTCATTTCCCTGGAAATGTTAGAGAACAGTTTGTTCTGCTAGCTACTTCCACGTCAGGCTTCTAAGTTGCTTTAACTCCCTGCGTGCTGCAAGCTCTCTCCTGCCATCCCAGTGATGCCAGTTCAAATTATGCGAGATGGATCCTACCCTTTGTACCCCAAAGGTACTTATTCTGAAAATTGACCATATTAGAGGACTAATTGGCTAAGCCACCATGCTGGCTGATGTGAAATGCTTTCAAATACCATGAAACAGCTGTGTTTATCGGAAATATGAAGAGTGACTTTTTAATAAGGAGATCTGGCAATAATCCAAATTTGTTGAAAGGAACTTACACTTCTGTGTATAATACAATACAAGAGGTAAAGAATGGAAGCCTAAAACAATAGCTTTAAGCCCACAGATTTTGGTGATGAAAGCAGTTACCCAAACAAGAAGAAAAAATAATTAAGAAACTTGGGCCGGGATTTGTAGAGGTCCTGAGAGAATTCATTAACTGCTTTTGAATTTCAGTGGGAGCTGCTTCCCCGTAACACTTTCAAAGGTTTCTGAAAGTCCCTATTTTTCTTACTGCCCATTAGGAACAGACTTTAGGGTGATAAATGTAGAGGAATTGCTTACTCAGGTTAGCAAGAACCTGCCTCTACTTAAATACTGAGCTGCTGAGGGTAGGGCTGACCAGTCCTAGGATCAGCCCTCGGAAGGGAATTCACATCCCTGGAAAACTTGGGCATTTGTTAAGTCCCATAACGGTGCAAAGGGGTTGTCTAGTAACATGTTTGTCAGGTCCAAGGATGAGCTAAATGCAAACTGATCCCATCTCACTTTCCCATTTGCAGTGTCAAGGCTGGGAAATCGTGGAGCTGGAGAACAAAGATAGGCTTTACCCTCTAAGCATGGGTAAAATTCAGGTATCGCTGATACTAGCTCCCACATTATGTAGACAAACATAGATGAAAGATCCAAAATACAATATAAACAGCTGAGCAGTGCAAGAGATAGTGAAACACCCTAGATAGGATGGATGGGGATTCTGTTCCTGTCCATGAACATCAAAAAGATGGGCTGAATTGCAGGCTATCCATCTCTCAGCTCCAGAAGTCAAGTGCAGCTGGGCAGCTAAGCACTGCTGAAAAGAGCAGAGCCACGGTATCTCCAGATCAGGGCTGGCTCTCAGCCCTTTTCTGCTGCTCTGAGTGGTATAAGGCACCTGGACCCTTTGTTCAGAAACACTCCTCCTGTAAGAAATTTTGCACTAGCAAGTGGGAGGCAGGAGGACATTTTGCCAAGGCCCACGGAGTTCCTAGCAAAAGGAAAATATGCTTAGGGCTGTGTTTGAGCTCGGGGTTTATTGGTGTACTCTGGGCTGCTGAGTATTATGGGCTGCTTTTGAAAACCTGTGGAGCTGAACTGAGCACTGGTTCCAGATTCTGGCATGGGCAGGGGGCCAGTTAAGTTAGCTATTTTGAGCTGAATGTTTTAAAACATGTCAGAATTCTGCTGCCTTTGGGAGACCAGAATACTACAGAATTGATTACATCGGGACAGAAATAAAAATCATACCTATAGAAAGCACTCCTTCCTTCCAAGACTACAGCTAGAGGTCAAAAAGACCCTAATTTAACATATTTGTAGAATTCCTGCATCACATCAAATGCTGTCAACTTCTGCATATTATTATTACTTTTAATACACATGATGCATTCTCATATATTCTCATCCCAAGATAAAAACTACTGCTAGGAGAATATATCATGTCTTTCTTATAATGAAATGCAGTTGATAAGTTTACAATAGAAATGTAAATTCTCTTAAAAACTACAACCTTTATGTGTGTGATGATATAATTCTGCTTTGATACTAAAAAGGGCATGGTAATGGAATCTGTGACTTTGGAGTGATATATTGCTGTTAAGTTAATAGGACTCCACATTCCCATTTCTAATATCAGTGTTTTTCCTCCCTTTCATTCTGTAGATGGTAAGCTGATACTACATAAACATTGTTAAAGCTATAGTTCCACGCTACAGTAATTCACTTAACTTTAACATGATTTATGGTTCTGTCAATAGAGGAGGTTGAAAATCCAGAGCTCCGATGCTTAAACATGGGTTCCATATTTAAAGCAATAATGTGCTTTTTGTGTGTGTCTGAAGCTAGAAGAATTTAGCATAAAGCAGAGATAAAAATATTATAGTTCACTGCACTGTTTAAAGCATATAGTTTAACTCCACTGATACATCAAAGAGAGCAAAGGAACCAAACACAGCATCAGGAAAAGCATGGGCAAAATACTTTGTTCCTGAAGCACTTTATTTTTATATTATTTTTTAGGGACGCATGAAATCCTATTAGTATTTTTAACACTGCCCCTCTTTTTTTTCATTCTTTTGCTCAGTTAGATCAGCTCCTTTTGTCAGGATGAGTTTAAATCTGGGTCCACTGTGTTAATCACCCCCCTTTCTTCTTTCTGGCACTTCCCCTCCAGGCGTTTTGCCTCTTTAGGAGATTAAGCTACCAAGTCATCTTGTTGCTCTAACATGTCCTCACTGGAGCAACATATTAACACAACTCCTCTGCAAAAGAGCCCTCTTTAGAAGTTTGCTGCAGGGATGACAAATTAACCCAGCATGGTGTCCCACACATCTATCTCAGTACAAATTATTAGTGTAATAGAGCTTTTAGTTATGCATTTATCTAGTAATTATTGAACGGTTATACAAAACGGAGCTGAGCAATCATGGCCCTTTATGAGGCGAGCTCGGTGGGTGGTCTTACAGTTAATTTAGGATAGGACTGTCTAAGCAGTTCACTCACACACAAATTAGCTGAACAGCCTGCTCCTTTAAATATTTCCTATGTCACAGGCTAACTCTTGACAATACAACAAAGGTAGAGTTTTAATTACACGGTTCCTGACTTTTGTTTAGCTGAAGCTTTAACCCTTTGCAGGCCTCCCTCTCTGCCCTCCTTGCCTGGGCTACGGCAGGCGGTGGCAGTTTGGGGATTGTGTCATGGCTAAAGCCTGACCTTGAGGCCATCTGTTGGGAAACTGCTTTTCCTTCAGCACCAGGTTGCTCCAAAGCGAGTGCAGGAAATCAAAATCTTCCCCTGCACAGTCAGCTCTCCTGACATTGCAAACTGGATCATGTAAACTCATCTGATGGTCAGCGTTGTGATGTTTATGGCCTCACCTCATCTTCCTCGCCCTTGTGGTGTGACTCTCTCCTTTTGGCTCTCTGGCATCACCCATCCCTTGCTCTGAGGTGCCTCTGTCAAGTTGCGCCGCTTTGTTTTTGTCAAAATTCAAAGGGAATTAGAAGGTTACACCACTGTGCCACCTGGCAGCATCAGGAAGCCACAGAGACTCGTACAGAAAAGGACATTACAAGATGTCTTTTTACAATGTACACCAGGAACCATCAGTTTGATTCACTTGGAGCTGGCTGACAGGACAGCGAGCAAGGCACCAGGACTTTGGTGACCCACTGGAGGATTTTGATAGAGAAGGACACGGTATCTTTCCAGATATGTGACAGAGAGGTTTTGCCGCTTTGGCGTGAACAGAGAGTACTGTGCTGCAGCATTTCCCTGGCAGGCCTTGTCCTGATAAAAGTCTAAATGGCAATGGTAATTATGGAGGAAATTAATATAATGGAAACCAGTCCACTAGCTGACTTTCATCCCTTCTTCTCACACACCCACTTCCTTGGGTTCTTGCCTTCGTGCTGTGTTTCTTGCTTCTTGTAATTGTGTTTCTCCTTCATTTATCTTCCTAACATACCATCTCATTGTTATTTTTTTTCCTTTCCTTGCCTTTTTTTCCTTGCTTTTTTGGCTTGCAGGATTCACACTGTCATATTCCGTGGGAATGCTTGAATGCTCTGCAGCACAGGCTGCTGTACATCCTGGCTTTACAAGATCGCGGTCAATTTAACGTTTCAGCCAGCTCCAGTTATAAAGTCACCAGAGTGTAAGTAGCAATACATGGAAGCCTAAAACCACTTATGTAAATACTGCTGTCACCCATAGTATTTAAATCCTTCACTAGCTGGTGAAGAGTTCAAGTGGTCTGGGAAGCTTTGTGAGATGCCAACAATCCATGGTGCCTTTGCAATGCTGCAGTGCTGTGGTGAGCTACGCCGACCACCAGATAATCCCATTTGCAGGTAACAAAAGTATGCTGAGTAGGAGAGAGATCTGGCTGCTCGAATTCTCAAGGCTTTGAAATAAATTCTAAAACTGATAGTGATGCTAAAGCCACCCTATAGGTGATCAATTTACCATCTGCCAGACACTGAATCCTAGCCACGCTGGTCCAGAGAAGACATATGGTGCATTCATAGAGTCATGCCCAAAAAACTGCCATCATCAAGTGAGGCTCCATGAATCACTTTGCTAGCTTATCACCAAAGAAACTTCGATCTTGCCACCATCTGTTGGAAGTACTGAGGAGTCACTGAAGCATTGGCATCCCTGCGCCAGCACTCACTGCACATCTGGTCTGCTGGTCAGCCAGCTCGGATCCTCTCTCCTGGCTACTGCCCAGCTGGGCCGGGCACTGGCAGCAGCACCAGTGCAGATAGGAACGAGTGTACAGCCTTCCACAGCACAGCACATCCAGACAATTCCATGAGAGCAGAGGTTTTCCAACTGCTTCATCGGGTGGAGCACCTTAGAGCTAAGACATCCTCTCAAGGATCTTCCTCCTCCTCCAAAGGAAGTTTTGTTTCCAAAATGATTCATTGTGGGGATCACAGGGAAGGGCATTCAGTATCCTGGGATACCCCAGCATCAGACGTGCAGTGTATTCTAAGGGATGTTTGGAAGCGTGTGAAGGATTCGGGAATATTCCCGAGAAGTTATAAATCACTGGTTGTCAATGACAACACCTGCCATGAATAGTCTACAGCTTCTTCTCTGCTGTCTATTTTGATCATGCTTTACAAATGCATCTCATACACACATCCAAGTGATAAACTTGCACATACGAACATGAGAAGGAGATGGAACCTCCCTGTGATCGTTGTTCTGGCTGAGGAGCTTACTCTGATGGTGACCTACTTATTCACAACTCCCCTTTCTCTGAAATCTCTCTGCAGAATGGAGATTAAATCCTGCTCTTTGTTTGCCAAAGACCCCTGAGAATGGCCTGCCACTGACCATTTACATAACGCACCTGTGTCCAAAGGGAATTTAGCCTGTGTGTGCTGTACCATCACTTCTGCCGAGGCACAACTCCCAGTAACTACTGGTGGATGTGAATCTCTCAATTATATCCTCTTATACGACAGCATTATACTCTTTATGTTGCCACTTCTGATACCTGAAAAGCTTCTCTCTTCTGCTTACTGTCCCTAAAGTATGCCGGAGGCGATGGGATAAAGAACAAAGCTGGATTTGCAGAAAATAATCCATCTCAGTGTATCACCCTTTACTAACAGAATGATTGTTGTGGCAGGGAAATAAACACAGCCAGCGTGCTGTGGAAGAAGAATACTGAGGAGGAATGTCCCAAAAGAACAAAGAATGAAGTCTGGGACAAGATTTTTTCAGGATGATGGCATTTAAAGAAACCATGGATGGATGCAGAGGGATTTTTTTCCTGAAAATCTGCAAGACTTTGTGAATGAGCATAAAACAGAAGATGCTTCTAAATGATGCTGCAGAAGAGCAGTTTTGGTTAACTTTTTAGGAACCATGATGATTAAAAGCTCTGTTGCTTCTTTATGGAGTTAGTAAAGAACATCTCCTTCCAAACAATCCAAATTTGGGACTGTAATAATTCTATTTGCTTTTCTGGCTCCCACTGAATGTTCTTCTCACATCGCCAATGGAAATCCCTCAGTGCACAGAAAAAGTCTTGTGAAAACAGACTGTAGATGAGATTTAAACAAGGCCTCACCACTGAGACATTTCCTCTCTCAACCACACAAGAATCCAAAGCAGAGAGGGTCTAAACAGGGGCAGACAAAGGCAGTCAATGATCTTAAAAAATTAGTGTGAGGTAAAACACAGCTAAATAAAGAAAGGCCTATTAACTAATCAATCAACAACTGAAATCTAAAAGGCTGAACTTCTAAAAGACAGGAATTGGGAGTCAGCTGATGTGCACTGAATAGAATGTTAATGGAAGCTTCATATTATTCATACTTGTATCACCAATTATCAAGGCTTTTAAAAGAGGATATATTTGCCAGACAGCTCGGATCCAAATTTCAAGGGAAATCTCTATAGAGCTTAGATGCCTAAATATCTTCTGAGGATGTAGGTGTATGTCTAAGGATAATGAATAATTTTTATGGATTAACCACAACAAATCAAACTACAATAAGCAGATTTAACAAAGCACAAAACCTCATGAAGTGCAAGTCTGACCTTGCTTCAACTTTGTGCAACTGCACCATTTCTCACCACATCACCTGGACTGTGCAGACAAAGAGGCTCCTTCTGGTTTATGCTGCCCTCAGTAAAACCACACTGATGCCAAACAGACATTTCCAAATAATTTCTAGGATGAATTGCTAATATGCCTTTTTATGCTCCACCATTCGACCAATTCCTTAATAATCTTCTCTAAATGAGGCAAAATTTCATAGCAGAAAGAAACATGTCACAACCATTCATTCCTATTTTTGTATCTTCCAAAGAGGTTTGTAAGAGGATTCATTCGTGTCTCTTACTATGCCCAAGTGAGTTCCTTTTCAAATGTGAACTCAGTATTGCATTTAGTTTTCTAGGCTAAATGCAAATGCATCTTTCTAACAAAAATACATAAGCACATCTAGACCCAGAGGACATCTCTTTGACTTGGAAAGTCAGTCAGAAGAGTACTGGGAAGAAAACCAGCCAAAGTATTGCAGGAACCAACTTCAAGAGTCCCCTAACAAGTAACACTGACACCAACAGCACGAGAATAAATGACGTGCAGAAGGAAATCCACAGGGCTGGAAGACAGGTGTGGGTCAGAAGTGATGGATGGGTCCCTATCTCGAGCAGTTGGACCGAGTCAACGTGATGAATGGTCACAAGCAGAAGACACTTCCCTGCAACACCTCCTGTCCCTTTCCCCACCCTCTTCCAACAAAACCCCAAGGCCCCAGAATCCAGCGTTTCCACCTTGAGCGGCCATCAGGAGCTTTCCCAAGCAGCCCAGCCTAACAGAACCAGCCTCTAGACACCTAAACCCTCCTGGTTGTGAAGGTTCTGAGCACAGCCCCTCGCTGGGCGGTCACAGGTGGCGATGGCTTTCCGTGGAGCGGCGCTGGCACGGCCACTGGGTGCCGTGGCTACCCTTTAATGCCTGGGGGCTCTCGGGAAAGGCCTCACCTCTGGGTCCTGTAATGACAGGTCGATGGTGCTGTGTGAAAGCCGTTCCAAGGGAGGAGGTCTGCGAAGGCGAGGGACTGCTGAAACCAGACTTCTCTGACTTCTTTAATGTAGTTGGCGATGGCATTCCTGGCAAGAATGATTGATAAGTGCAATTTAATAATGCTAGGTCATGGAACGACAGCCTATGCATTGTGAAAGGGGGTGCAGGAGCAGCTAGACACACTTAAAGGACAAATGAAATGCAACACAACAGCAAGCTGAGAGCTCACTTTTATTTGTGGGGTTTTTTTCAAGGCAGAAGCAGCCATGGTTTCCTCTGAGCCATGAGTACTAAAAGGCAGCCATATTTTTCTTATAAATCTGAAATATGGGTAAGATGCAGCTTATTATTGCTACTGAAACCTACTCTGCTTTATTTTTAGAAATCTGTAATAGCTGGAGCACTTGGATTTTTACAGGTTTTTTTATGAGTTCTGTCTTTCACTCCTTGGTTTAGTAGATTATTGCAAATGGATCTTTTAAATGTGCCGCACGACTCAAGGCACAACTAGAGAATGGAGTTCTCTGAGTTCAAACTCTGCCTCCCCTCACTCTCTTGACTTCAAAGGTATTTAAAAGTTACATGTTTATGTGGTTCCCTTTCGCTTTCAAATTTTTTTTTTAAAGGGTGAATGGTATTTTTGCCTTGATATTAGAAGCCGCACTGGAATTATTTCAGAGCTGTTATAATGCCCTTGAACTATATCAAAAGCTCCCAATGAAAATCAGAGTTAAGTTGTCACTGGGTGCAACCTCTGCCATGGACAGGCAGAAATGGTGTGGTGCTCATCTGACTGGTTTGGTGTACGGGGTGAGAATACCTCCTGTTGATGCCGTATCAAGGCTGTGGAATCAAAGAAATTAATGGAATGAATATATGGCAACAGGCTTGTAAAATCTGAGTCTTTTCTGTGTATGGTAGATGCTTGGAGGAAAGAATTTTACAGTATATAAATGAAAAGTATGCATGTTTGTCTGTACTAGCCTATATTTTTGCAGTTCTAGATGCACCTGGGTGTTCTGATTATCAGAATGTATCCTGAAAACTCAAAATTTCCACTATATACAGCCCATCAGGCATCCTGCATATCCATAGGGATATAGCAAAACAAAGGTTGATATTTCAGGTGGAAAAGCAAAATATCAGGTAATGTGCAAGTTGAACTTTCACTAGCAAAGTAATTTAATTTTATTTCCAACTCTGTATTTTATAGTATTTAATTGTTAAAAAAGTAAAGAGAGAGGCCTGGACAAGATTATCTCTGGGCTATATTATTAACTTTATATTTAATAAGACTAGTTTTATAGTCCCTGGGATGTTGATTGCAATATGCAGGAGCCTTCTTGTACTTTATACTCTGCACTGCTGTGTCTTAATGGTTTCAGTGAGGCTTTGGAGTTTATACTGCTGTAAGTTAAATAAAGTAAGGGAATGGTTTGAGTTCCAGTGTTGTACTCGCAGCTTTCTGCCTCGAAACTTGTTTGCTACAGGGTTTGCTGTTGTGGTGGCTTTTTCCTCATAGCAGGAAAGGTTACAGACTTAACCTTTTAAAAATCAAAGTTTAGAACTGACTATGGTGCAAGAAAAATATTGGGTTGGGGATTTTTTTTTTTTTTTTTAATGTGGTCTTAAGGACTTTGGAGTAGGAACAAAAGCAGAGACTGGTTGAGTTTGGGGGGAGGAGTGGAAAGGAGATGGAACTGAGGTGTTTCAGTGCAATATTCCAGTGCAGCCTGCTGAATTTCTGCTCCGACGGGATGTAACTTAGTCGTGGAATGTCCGTATTCAGGACAAGGACACTCAAAGGAATTAACGGTGCTGTTGACCCAGATTTCCCTGTGATGGAAGAACTGGGGATGGAGACACCAAAGGAGTGTCAACCCCAGCCCTAAGTGCAAAATATCATGGGCAGGCCAAGCGACTTCTATGGACAGGGAAGGCCACGGTAAAATTTGCCAGCATGGGAGCTGCTCCAAGAGCACGGCTGCGCAGCCCATGAGCAGGGATCCAAGTGGGACAGGAGTTACCTGAGCCCCTGGGGTGGTGACAGAGGTCGGGGAAGGAGTGAGATCTCAACTCTATGGCTCAGCTGGCTCAGGAGCTCCCTGCTTGCCCTGGCTACAAACCCTCTTCAGGGTTATGGCGAAGATAATAAAGCTTCTAAAAAAAATGAAACAGCTTTTCTTCTACCCCTGTGTTAAAAAAACCCCTGCAGGACTCATCTCTAAACCACAGCAGGGAGAAGGGGCAGAGGCAGTGGAATTTGGTTTAAAGCTGCAGCAGTTTCGTGTGATTGTGTCCAAACACTGGAACTTGAGGAGCTACAAAGAAGCTGATGAATGACCTTGAATGTGGCAATGCTGAGCAGTGTCATGTTCATACGGGGATGGGTTTTATAAGGTCGAGGCAGCGGCTTTCATGTGAAAATAGAGATTTTAATGTAACCCCATGCAGGGAAATTGAGCAGAAAAACAAACTGAAGCGCTGGTAATTGGTTGCTACTTTTGCTCTATTTGTTTGTTATCGTTCTGATTGCCATTATTATCACAAGTTTGGTTCATTTATTTATTTTTTTTCCAGGGTATTTTGAAATGTATTGGTTTGGAGCAGTCCAACTATACCATGTTTTTGTTTTGTTTGGGGTTTGTAATGACACATTTTATTTTGAGTGATCACATCCATCAGATCTCAAGAAAAAAATGGCTGCTTCCTAGTTCAGAAGAATATGCAAACAGGAGCTTAATTACATCACTTAATATTGACCAAGAGAAAGAAGAAGATGAGCTTGCCAGCTCATTTCCAAAGCATGTTTTGTCCTTTAAGAGGGGAGGGTATGACAGAAAGTTAGGCAGTGCAAAGCAATTAGCATCATTCACATTTTATGTTGCGCTAGCATGGTGCTCTAGCAGCAAAATTCAAACATTCTTTGAATGGGTTAATAAAAGAAGAAATACAGTCGGCATGCAAGAAAAAGGTTTCCAAGAACAAGCCAAAATATGTCCCATTCTTCTAAATTTATCACAGCCATGTCACATTATCCTTGAGACTGCCAGGAATGTCAATTTTTTTGCAATTTAAAAAAAATATCTCATTTAGCACCATATGTTTGGTTAATGTGCCTGATATATCCTGCGTATTCTTTAGTCCATCCATTTCTAATACTCACTTTCTCTCTTTTTTTTCCTCCCCTTGCTAAGCCATATGTTACAATGCTGGTCATTCTATCGAAGCTCTGGTCGGGAGCTGAGAGCAAGGGAACTCTGGTTTAATCACCCAGAAAAACTTTGAATTCTACAAGTCTCACTTGGGTGAGCAGTCTCAGCACTTGAGTTAGTTGTAGGTGCCTGGTGCTTATGAAAATCAGGCCACCTCTGAGGTGGCACAGTGGATATTAACTATGAGGAAGGAACTAAAGGTAGACGGCTAAATATTGAATTAGGTGTTTAATTTTTGGCACCCACGTTTGAGACCCTTGGCTAGTTTTAAGGGTCTTCTGCTCCGTACCTAATGAGTTTTAACACATTTAGTGGCCCCCAGTCCGCAGGGTCCCTCCTGTGCTGCTCAGGGATGCAGGAAATTAAAAAGTTAAGGCTGAAGGTAGCTCGGGCAGAGCTGGGGATGCATCCTGGGAGGATGCTGCTGCCTTGCACGGCTTTCCTCAGCATTGGTCCTGGGAGCCAGCGATTACTGGGGACCACTGCACTGAAGACCAGATTTCAGCACTTCACAGGACCCCAAGGAAGGGGCAGTGCCAGCTCTAAGGACACCTCTGAGTCCCTGCTCTCCTCTCTCTGCTCTCTGGTGCAGGGCAGCAACAAATTACAATATCCCCCAGCCCGTCTCAGCTGCGCTGGCCGGTGAATAGGGAATGGAGCCAAGGATCCTCCCCGTTCCCTGCCTCTTTCTATCCATCTGCTCCGAGCAAGGAATAAACAAGAACAGCCAGAACACAACGGCTGGGTAGCCCAGGTGGGGGTTAAAAGTGTTCCTTACTATTCTGTGGATAGGACTCTTGTCCAAATCACAGTCACACCTGGCACTTTTAGGGAACACAGCTTTCAGAGTCCAGGTCTGAGTCTCCTCTGAATGTTATTTAGAGTGTGAGAGAGGAAAATCAGACTTTGTCTATTTTCATCTTATGGCAGCTTTTAACTACAGAATAAATGGAGAAGTTAATTGCTAAATAAAAGAAGAAAATAAAGGGATTTGTGGCATAAAACGCAGATGGAAGCCTGAGTGGGTGTGTTACTTTAACGTACTGTACTTGTGTTCATGTGGTTCTGTATGTATGCCAAACATATATGGTCTGAGCCTGCTCCCATTAACATAAATCTGCTTTTTTCACTGGACAGAGGGAACCTGATCAAAGACCATGATGGTGCTAAATGGAACAAGAGGTGTATACTTTTGTATTTTTTTCCAAATGGAAATATTAATTTGACATTGGTTTTTCAGTTGAGAAGAATTTTAATTGCAGTACACAATAAGCAGAAAATTCAGACAACAATAATCTTGAAACTGTTAGCAGCATTATATTTCTATCAAGGAATTTGTGTGCCTTTTCAACATTAGAGCTTTCTGAATTTTCATTAATTTGGCATTTCCCTGAACACACAAGTTATTTTGTTCATTCCACATCATGCATCACACCCTTCTGCTCAATGCATAATGCAAGCGCAAATGGGATCCTCGTCCTTGGGAGACTCTGGTTACTGGAGCCATTGGATGTTGAAGTCCCGCTGAAAGACTTTCCAAAACTCTGCACTTCGCAAACCTCCAGCCCAAGTTTAATCAGTGAGTGCACAGGAAAACTTCGTGTTCCTCATCTTCTAAGGGGCACTGGAGCATTGTGATGGGTTTAATTCCTCTACCTCCTTATGTTTGCCAGTACTAGAAACGCACCACATAAGAGTCTTCCTTGAGTACAGCTAAAGGTCTTCAAATGTTCGTGTATGAGGCTGATATATATTTAAATGGACCAGAAAATGATGCGTGAGAATTGAATGCACAAATCCTTCCCAGAACAAACAAATATCTGCGAACCTCTTTTCCATGTACCTACCACGTGCCTTACTGAAAAATCAGGGTTAACTTCGATGGAGTGAACAGAGACACAGCAAGAGGAGAACAATCCCCCTTCTCTGCAAGTCTACACCTGTATATCCATCCAATTTCACTTGATTAATTACTGACATTATTCTACCTGCACACATCTCATACAACAACTCCATCTCTCGTTAGCTACATTGGTAGACCAGCTCATATTCATCTCCAAAGACCTTTGGATAATTATCCCGATATTCCCAGTAGCTCTCTGCCACTAGACTCTTGATGGAGAATTCATAACAAAAGCTATGAATGAAACATGGTCTGGATCCTCCTTCCCAAGGCACACTAGGAAAAGGAACCACGGAAGCTCAGGTATTACCAGGTGGACCATGAACTCGACAACATGCAGAACCAACAGATGATGCAGAAAAACAAGTCGGCGGTTGAAGAAAAAAACTGATATATGGGAAGCATTTTTTCAAGGAATTTTCATCCTCATGTGTGAATTATTCCAGCAATTCCACTGAAATCAGTATCAACAGAAATGCTGATCAGCTGCTATTTTTTTTTTTTCCTCCTGGGGAATTCCTAATTTCAAGCTTCTTGAAATGTTGACGGCTACGCTCCTGCCAGTCATAGTAAGTCTGTTCTATTTAGTGCTGAGCAAACTTTGTCATCAGCCGAGATACGATCACACTGACTGCCATCCATCAGTTTACTGTATTAATTGCTCCAGTATACACAAAATACAACACAGATGGAAATTCACTCATCCTAATGAAGTGCTCTTTAGTTTCTACGTTCTGAATGGGTACTGGCTCCCCTGGTTGCAGCCGGAGTTACCATGATCACTGATTAACTACCTGCCAGCGGAGCACCTCGCTTCACAAGGCTAAATCCAGCTTAATAAACAGTGATTTTACAGAAGAAAAACGAAAGCTCCCCCTCTATCCACTTATCAAACTGCTGCATATGCATCACCAACACACACATCCAGTCTCCTCAGAACTCGACATCTGACAGATCATCAGGAAAACAGAGCTAATCTATCCATACCCATCAACATCGTATCATAGGTGACTGCCAGATACTTAAGAAGCCATCCAAAAGAAATGTCACAACTCTTTTTCAAGACACTACAAAAGAAATGTTCCAAATAAAATAAAGCAAATGCACGTACAAGTAAATGAGCCAAAGAACTTAATAAAAAGAGATTGATTAAAATGAGGACCAGAATGTTCAAAAAGGACTGAGAGAGAGAGGTGCCAAAGGCGCATTAAATGGATTCAATGGCTTTAGGTTTTAAATGCTTTTGGACTCCTCAGCAATTTTTAGCCAAAAATGATAATTCAAGTTAGAATCAAAATTCTGATGTCACTTAGGGAAAAAGAAGGTTGAAACTTCTCCTTTGCAAATGAGCACTGATCCATTTATGAAGGAGAAATACCAGTTTATAGTGATGGACAACCTTACCTACAGAATTTTAAAGCCGAGCACTACAACATTCACAATTATTTTAAAATCCTACCCATGAAAGTCTGCCTAAATTGTTTGGTACAACGTTCTCATAGAGTGTATTACCTTGTCTGTTTGTGTCTGTGTTTACAGCATCATCTGGATTGTTTTAGATCACTTAAGTTAGGCTTCATTCCTGCTCTGCCACCCAAGCAGTTCTTTCAATAACTAATAAACTAGTACTCAACATCTTACCAATTTCTTCAAAACATAATTTCATGAGTTATATATTTAAAAACTTTAATGAGAAAAGGAATAAACAGCAGGATAACAGTTCAATTTTCCCTTTGAGTTAATGTCAGCTTCGGCATCATTTTCCATTGTATAAATATCTATTGCAAGAAGAAAAAAAAAAAAAATTTCTAATGACGTCTTTAGACATCTTGTCTAAAATTCATGACTACATTTGTTTCATTTCAAATGCTACTTGAGAGTTTTTCAGCACACTTGGCAGATTAGATATAGCAGCAGGGACAAACTGCAGCCATCCATAGGAGAATATACCTTTATGTGGGTGCTTTGGGGATGGAACATCTATAGCTGCAAGGCAAAAAATGCCATCATAAATTTGGATGGCATTTACAAAGCCCTCTAAAAAGTCTTTGCATATGATTATAGCTGAGGTATGATATTTTTGCAAGTAAAAGACCCAGAATAGATTTATGTTTCAACTATATCTTCCTGAGATGCATATGGATCCTAAATTGCAAGTGATACTAAAGGGAATTTTAGTAACTGAAGAGGATGGAGTCAAATTTTTTGGGTTTTATTTATTTAATTTTCTGAAAAATCATTTGCTCGTTATTTGCATGTCATCAAACCATCATTGGCTACCCAGGCTATATGTAACAATGATGGCTGCTAAACACCCCAGGCATGAGATGGAGATGGGTAAATATGCAGATTTTCTCGACTTGTGACCTCAGTTACTGCATGTGATATTTTCAAATGACTTTCATGATGACAAGACTAAGTTTGGTGCTAATATTGGTTTTGAAGATTTAATCGGTGTACACTGCCACTGAACATGTGTTTTAATTAATAGAAGAGCTGTGGCCAGGATTGAAAATAGCCCAGGTGATTTACCACGGACTGTAAAGCCACCTGATTTCTGCACAATTTGAGGTGAAGAGTTTATAGGTTATTCCAAAGGAAGAAAGAGTTGCAAAGTGAACTCCTGTGCATTGTACCAAGGGATTTATAATTTGGCAGGTCGAGAGTGTACTCATGGAACTGTTATGTTTTGCTATCCAGTGGTTCTTTGTGTTTCCACCCTCTGACTGCCCGGGTGTGACAGTCACGGGACCGAACTCTCCGTAACACCAGAAACAATTTGTAGCTGACCTACAGCTGCTGTGCTCCTTCCTGGGAATGCCCATTTCCAGCTGCACACTGGAATGCCACTGGGCACCTGCCACCAGCAGCTCCCAGGCAGAGAGACTGAAACCACTTCCCCACAGGTGGTATCAGACAGGTGAGATCAGCCTCCCTTCTCTGCATTCCCAGTGGCTACAGGATCCCCTGAGGAAAGGCAGAGCACGGCAGCTTGGCTTTGGCATCGTTTCCAGAGGAGCCTGGATGGCCCTGCTGCCTGCAGGTCTGCTCCTGGCAGCTGCCCAGCCCCTCTGTCACCCACTGAACAGGTGAAAACACACCTGACAGAGAGGCAGAGGGCTCCCAGGGGAAATCTCCCTGCAAATTCCACGAAAAGAGGCATGGCAAGGGCAAAGGTGACATGTGAGTGCTCCCTCCAGCGCTGGCACTCTGGCAAAGTGCTTGGCACGAGCTCTGTCCTTACTAGACACCGGAGAATCCACACAAGAGGGGACACCTGGGACATCCCCCCCAACCAACACAAAAAGTCTGTGCACCGAGAACAAGAGCATTGGCATTGTTTGAATAAGCACACCCACCATGAAGTGCTCCGCGGTGTTCGGGGTTTCTTAGATATCCTGATTTTATAAAAGAAAGTAAAAGAAGAAAAAAGAAACAAGGTGAGAGAGAACACTATCATATTTTGTAGCAAGCAGGATACTGTGTGAAATCTTGGCCCAGTGAAGTGATAAAGGGGAAGCTTTCAGTTTGCTTAAGGGAAAAGTTACGAGCAAATAGCAAAATTACCAAAATACCACATTGCAGAAAATGGGTGCATTTAGGTTCAATTAAGCTGTAAAAAGGAAAATGGCACTTTAGCTTACAAAAACCAAGGGACACAGGGAGCTATCAGAAGCAACTTTACAAGATTTGTGTGCGTGAGGATGCTGCTTCACTGGACCAAGAAAGCTACAGTATGGGATAGGATTTTTCTTTTATCAGACACTTTTGCTAGATAGCTTTGTCCAACCTCAGAAACTGCTGCTCTGGCATTATGAAATAATCCTACATAACTTGATCTCATGAGCTTAGGAACACAGAAAAATAGCCATGCCAAATCAGATTACAGGGATCCACCTAGTCCAGAATCCTCTCCCTGACAGTGGGAACTAATGGACGCCTAGAAAAGAGTAAAAGACCAGGGAAAGCATACAGTGATAATTCTCCAAAACACTCTCCCAATGATTTGTGATTCAAGGACTTCTAGGACAAAGTTTATATCATGGTATCGAAGCTGCTCGAATCCAAATGCACAGATTTACACCCCCCCCTCCTCCCCTTTTTTTTTTTTTGATTTCTACCCCCATGAGATTTCTACCAGTCACACAGAAAAGGTTTCACAGTTTGGTGCTGGCAAGTCCAGCGTTCTTGCCACTAACTCAGAATGAGCTAACAGCTTTCAAGCCCAATGATGTTTTGTGTTTAAGAGCATCCAACACTTTTTCCTACGTAAAAAAAGTGACATGTGTGCTGAGGTGCTCTAAGTGTAAATACTTTGGGAGATTTGATTTTTAAAATCTTTCTTAAAAAAAAAAAAAAAAGAAAAAAAAAGCAAGAATCTGGCTGTAAATTGATATTAACATTTTTCAGTATATGTGTAAAACACATGTTTCAGAAGAATAGAAGAGAGAAACTGTCACTCACTGGGAAGCTTTAGAGCTATCTGGCTCCCTGGGAAACTGCATGCAACTATTCTGGTGTCCAAGGGTTTGACCAGTGAGTTTCCTCTTCCTGCAAAGAATGAATGCAGAAGTAATAGAAAGTCTGAGGGGGAAGATTTTAGCAAATGGCTAAAGATAATCCTATTCTGCCCACTCCAGCAGGTAGGAAGCAGGTGGTGGTGGTGGAAGAAAAAGGGTGGGAGAGGAGAAACGCCTCCGTGTCCCTCCCAGCAGCTGGCACAGGGAAGGGCAGGAGGCTGCACTCGGAGAGACCCCAAGCCTGGCAGCTCGGCCCAGTGAAATCCCTTTGTGTGTGCAGCGATGCTGACAGGTCACCCCAGTCCCAGCACTGCCACACAATGTCAGCACGTTCTGCTCTGATTCTCCAGGGCCTGCCTGTGGCTCCCTTTCGGGACGGAGCACGGCTCGCCAGCACTCGGGGACTGACACTCAGCGCTCTGGGCTTCACTAACACAGAAATCCCATATTCCCAGACAGGAACACTGGCTTCTTCAGCATCCTGCTTAGTTTACTATCCACTTTTCAGGGGGTTTTTTAGAAAGTTTTAATTTTCTAGTCAAATCGGTGCCTACATGTGAATTTTTTTACTTCATTTATTAAAAGAATTGGTAAAAGCAGGGATCAAAAAAAAAAAAAGGCTTATCCTTACATTTTTGATGGCAAATTGACTTTGTAAGAGTCTACAGGCAGGAGTGATATATCAGGGAGTCCCTATAACTTTACTTAAAGCAAAAATTAGAAAGTGATCGAAAAGTTTTATAGAGGAGAGCAGAAACATAATTTTAAGCCTCTTAAAATTGCCTGAACTGTGAAATCAAGTAATGAACACTAGAAAAGGATCTGTCAGCTGGAATCAAAGCTTAGACTAGTCAGCATTTTCTTCCTAAACCTTATTATGGCAAAGATTTTTCATCTCTGCACTCTGTTCAGCCCAACAAATAAACCGACTTGACCTCCACCTGTTACCCGGTGAAGTTTGCTGTCATCTCTGACTAAACCCTTTTCTTTCCCTTCAAAGCCCTCGGCACCACTGAGAAGGTGGGAAGACACAGCTGTGCACTGACTCAAATTGATACCAGTTCATAACCAGACAGCGTTTCACAGTACAAATTACAAGCAACAGAGGAGAGAGGGGAAAAAAAAAAGAAAAAAAAAAAAAGGGAGGAAAAAAAAATGTAGTGCCAATGAATTCTGGAAGGGGGCAACATTTTTCATCCATTTAACAATGAGATTTTCATAAAAAGAAGTTCTTTTTCTTTTTCTTTTATTTGTGTGTGATATTATGGACTAGCAGTTGAGGCAAGAAACATTTTGCTTATGCCATAACAATGAACCTGTCCTAACAGCACAGAGGAAGGACTGAAGAACATAATGGAAGCTATCTGTGTTGCTTTTGTATTTCACAAGTTGAATGCATTACACTGGTTCAAAGAGGTTCAGCTCCAACTGCATGTAGGTTTCTAGACTTAGGAACAAGTCGCAGCTATATAATGCAACACTGCTAAATAAAAAGAATTAAATATTATGGAACACAGAACAGCAGGAAATGTGTCATGAGGAAACCCGTGTAGCTGTTGCAGTCATTTCTTCAAACATATCATCGTGGCAAAACCGTGTGAGAAGCTTTCTAATACAAAGACATAGCAGAAAAAGCCATTTCATATAAAGTTGGACTTCTCTGGGTGATTAATGCTACGTTCAACAAAGGAGACAGTGTCTGTCTAATTACATTAAATGCTTATCTTCTAGGGATTGGCAGGGTGTTTCTGCTCAATGTCACTTTTCATGACAATGTAATGATAGATCCGTTTACTTACCAGTGCCATTAGCAAAAATTGTACTGTTTTCTCAACTGCCCTCATATCATGAAAATATTTGATTAACATACTGCAGCTTATCTAATACTCTAAGCAACATATTCTGCATAGTTTTCTCTCTATTAAAAGAACAAGATTACAGCTTGTAAAATTTTTATTGCACTCACACAGAAATAAATGAATAATGTGTGATAATAGTTCAAGTATCTTACTAGTTCACAGAACAGGTTTATTTGACTTAAAATATTAACTTGTACTTAAAATATTAAGATTTTGGGGGAAACAAGCAAATAAACAACTCTGAGGCACTACTTCCCATCCAGGCTTTAGCCATTACTTCCTTTTCATTTCAGCACATCTTTTGAAGCTTTTAATACCTTAGGGGAAAAAAAAAAAAAAGCTTTCATTCCTTTGCTGAAAAATAGATATGGCCATCTCCCAAGTCTTTAAAATTCACCAGATCGTGAACTGACTCTTCGGAGTCATGCTACTGTGCCAGCATCCAGCAAACAATAACCCTCTGGAAGAATGTACCCAGCCAAGGCAGTTTATATAGTAACAAGATAATTTCATAAACTTATATTGAAGAGCAAGGCTGTGATGTAACATTCTAGCAGTATATATCAGCTACCTGATATTTACTAACAAGGTTAAACTCCTATCTGTTTGTCTCAGCACTCTTCATAATTCACTTTTTAATGGATGGACAGGAAAAGTCAGCAGTGTATGGCACAGATCATTTTTGAAATAGGACAAGACAGCTTATGGCAGTAGCTGCTCCAAAACACCCTTCCTGTTCCCACACAATCACATCAAGCCTAGACTTTGCAACTACAGTGCTTCAAATCTACTCATAAATCCTTTAGGGGTGGGTTTCTATTTCCAAGTAAACCAGCAAATTTGAAAAACAAAGAATCCTGAGGAGAAAGTGTCACTGTCGACTGCTGTCAACTGGTACCACGTAGAGAGCATCAGTTCTCAGCTCGTTGGGATGGTATTCCTGGGCAGGAGAAGGCACATGGGGAGCTGCCTTCCTTCCATGAGGAGTTAGGACATCAACCCCATTTTGTTACAGCTCCTCACGCTGCCGCGAAATGGCAGCAAGGACGCACCAAAAACGACTCGTACGAGGCATAAATCGACACAGCGATGCAGAATTAACCAAAACTGCCTTAAAATCCCTTGCAAGTGACTCTTGCAGCGAGAGGATGACACCACAGCCAACTGCCACATGCGACTCTCCAAATTAATAATGGATTTAGGATATTCATTCCCTGAGCTGCGAGGGTTCGGGGTGTGTCTGCAATTATCGAGATATAAGTCTGACACACATTATCCTTCTATCAATGTCATTTCCCTTAGTAGCCAACAGATTATCAGCAGCTTTGTGATATTCCAGGTGTCAAAGAAGAATTAAAACCACAACAATTGCACAAACAAAGGGACAAAAAGATGGGATACGTGTTTCTGAGCCCTGCATATCAATTTAATATGTGCAGCTGACAATGATGCAAATGTCCTTGGGAGAGAGGCAGCAAGATCCGTGCCCAAACATACACACACCACTGTCAGCAAGATGGCAGGGAACAGAAGCAGTAGGATTCCCAGCCCAGGACACACGCCTCAGCAGGCAGAGCAACCCAACGAAACAATCCTCTGGTTGGGGAGAATTTTGGAAGCACCTGATATGGAAAAGGGCCCTAAACAAGCCAGATGGTACTTTTAGCTGGCAGCAGAAAGTAGGAGACAGCCAAAAACATTACAGCATTTCCCCAAGAGGCCAGCAAATCGATTTTTAACCATTTTTTTTTAAAGTGACGCTATGAATATGAAAAATAATGTTTCGATGCCTTTTTAAATCACTAATTTTATGAATAATATGCTTAAGGAGGACACAACTGGAAGAGAGGAGAAAGCAATGGATTTTGACTTTCCCAGGGTGGCTGTATATTTGACATCAAGTTTCTATTCAGTCGCTACCACTGTTTACTCAGAATTAAGTGCCAGTTTTTGTTCAGGGTTTTCCACATAACATTAAAGAGAAAAATCCAGCAAAAGTGGAGAAATAGCACTGTAAAACCACAATAGCACAACAGTTCACAGGGCATGGGAGAAATGCACTTTGTAAGCCTGCTTTGTCCTCCTAAAACCTTTCTCCCCATCAAATTAATGGGTTTCGGGATGATAATTTTTTAACAGAGGACAAACAATTTCTTTAACACTTTTACAAGGTACCATTTGGCAGGGGATTTGCATAAGAAACACAGCTGTTTGGGAGAATCTTTTAATTTTTAAAACCTCCAAACAGACAGAATTTGCAATTCTGCCTGGATGACAGGGGTGTTTTCAGGGATCAATCTGATGTCAGATGTCGAACCTTCCCTCTGGCAGCCAGAAGCAGCTCCTTGCAAAGCAGGTTTAGGCTACATGCAGCCGAGGGGTTTCCACTCAAGGATGGAGAACAGAGGTGCGTTGTAGGGGCTGAAAGGGCAGAGCGAGGCAGTGGAGTCATGAGCCAAGTGGGACTGAGCACCACCCTCTGACTCAAAGCTGCCCCTCACACGCAGGATTGGCCACGCCCCAAGGAAGAGTCAGGATGATGCTTTACTTCCACTTGCTGTTATTTTGGGTAAAAGTAAAAGCAAGCCCTAAGACAGGGTTAAATCTGGACTACATCCAAAGTGCTTTCTCCTGTTCAGAGCAAGGTAGTGCATTAGTGTGCTGCATCATGGATAATACTCCTGGAGACAAACGTGGGCTGCTGCAATAAAACACTAAATGCGAAGAAAGATAATCCATACATTCATATTTTTCAAATCTCGTTGATTGTAAATCCTTATTTTTTTTTAAATAAAAGTATTTCCCTCCTATAGGTGGAACCTAAGACTTTGCCTCCAACCCTTGCTGATATAAAACAGTCCCATTTTTTTCCAGAGTGCTGCTCTTGAAGCTGAGGACTGCAGGTACCACCTCACTTGTCCAGCTTTTGGGGGTTCAAAGATCTGTGCGCAAATCCTATTGAGGCAAATGAAGACTATGCACAAAACAGTAAAACAGCCTATAATTTTCCAGCTAATTTTAGCAAGAGGATCTCTAATGTTATGCTTTTTGGTGTATGTAACACTAAAAATAGCAGTGGGCATTGATGTAAGGGAAGAGCAGAAAGGATGATGTCAGTAGGGCTGTGCTGGAGTGATGTGAACAAGCAGAGGTGGAGGAGGTTGTGGATCTCCTGCTCTTCCCTGAGCAAGATGGAACCAGAACAGAGCTGTAGCCATGCTAGATGAAGACACTGCTGAGGTTTAAGTTTCTTTGGAGCTGGAAATTGAAAGAACTTAAACATCATCCCTTCTTTAGGCTCTCTGGGGGGTCACTGCATTCACACCATGAGCTCTGGGGTGGAAGTCACAGAATACCCACTTTGGGCGAACACACAGCCGCTGTCACAGCACACAGATGTTCCTGCAGGTATAAGATGGCTCTGCAGCCACTCAGCCAAATTGTTACCTGAGCTAACAAGCTGCTAGATGGATTTCTGTGCTTCCCTGTGCTCGCTGACTGCTGCGGTCAAAGTGTTGGGGCAGCACTTAACTTGAAGGAAAGTAAAGAAAGTAACTGGGGAATGATTTATTCACTGCTTCTGGCAGTGAAAAAGAAAACCACTAAGAAGCATCCAGCAAAATGATCAGGCAACAGACAAAAGAAGTGGTTCTTCCTTATGCAGCACAGAGTAAAACTGGAACTTTCTGCCACGGGATGTTGTGGAGGCCAAAATAAAGCATGGGTTAAAAGCACATCTCTGAAAGGAAAGTTCACTGAAGGCAGCCAAACACAAAGATGTGAACAGAACCTCTGGCTCATGAAATCAAGCTGTTTGCTGCCAAAATCCATGAGGCTGTACTCTGAAAAGCATCACTGGATGCCTCTCCTGCTGTTGTTACCTTTCCTTAAGTGTCCACCACCAGCTCTTGTAAGAGACAGCGACCTGCATAAGGTGAGCCTTTGGTCTAGCTAAGAAGAGCCATTTGCTCCTCTCTGTGGGCAGATGCCAGTTTTTGTAGCTGGAATGTGCTGTACCTGGAAGTTGAGAAGCAGGAAAATTGCAGTAGGCATCCAGCACAAGGAAATTAGGGAGAATTGCTCCTCACCTGGGGCAGAAGCAGGGGCACATCTAAAGTCAGTGTGGCAGAAAGTGTGGGAAAGAGAATGGGAAAAAGAGATAAGATATGGTCTTCTTCCCGTACCTGGTCCTGTACCATCTTCTGGAAGTGTCCAAGGCCAGCTTGGAGGGGGCTTGGAGCAAGCTGGGATAGTGGAAGGTGTCCCTGCCCATGGCAGGGGGTGGAACAAGATGAGCTTAGAGGTCCCTTCCAACCCAAACCATTCAATGATTCTTTAAGTCTCCCTGTCTCCTAACACCTTTCCTTGCACCTTTTATCTTTGGGTGAAAATGTTTCCTTTAAAATAAAGCCTGTTTTCTCCTCTAAAGCCAAGATCAAACATGTGCAGGGAGTACAGTAGCTGCACTGTGTGCTAGGCACTGGAGTGATGGTTGTACTGGGAATGTTAATAAACAGTGCCCAGAGCAGAACTTCTGCATAAAAAAAGGGTGTATGTTACATCTCTCCCCCTCTCCCCTGTCTCATGCAATATTTACACAGCTGTGCTTTGTAAAAAGTGTAGGGGGGGGGGTTTATTATTATTTTTTGGTAATTTATTTACCTAAGATAGCCCAGCATCTGTTTTGGGGTGAGCTTCTTTCACAAAGTTTCACAGTTGCCTTGACTGATGCAAAAGGAGGTCATGCTCCTTACTCAGTGATCTTAAAACCATTTGTTTCAAACACTTAGACATTCTATTTGGCTAATTTCTGTTCTGTTCTGTGTTTTTGGTTTGTCCTCTGCTTGGAAATGTGCATCCCTGGGGGAACCGATCTGGCTAGGTGAGTATTTTAGTTATCTGTTTTATAAAATGCAGAAGTGAACAGGAATTTGCAATAATATGCATCATTTACTGGCTCTCAATATGTACTGTATATGGGCTCTGAAGATTACTAATATTTTCCAGCTGCCTCAGGAAAAAAAAAAGAAAGAAAGAGTTCAATGGAGTCATTGCAGTGGGTCCTTTCCCATGACTGCCTACACAGGTGATGAAGACTTTCCTGTGTCCTGAAGAATTAATAAGCCTGAACATTTCTATACCAGCAGCATACCACAGGAGATAAAATATTGCTCCTGCTTCCCAAACACATTAGAAAAAGCAAGTCTGCTGATCTCAAGTGCTAAGACAGCACATGAAAGGAATGTAGTCCATTTCCCAACCAAGATCTAATTTATAGGAGAGTTTATAGATCCAAGTAAACATCCTGAATTGGTCTCAGAAGCAAATAAGAAGACTAGTTCAATTTTTGGAAGACAGTTACACTACTTTTAATGTGTTTAATGCCATTTTGCAACTGAACAGCCCCATGCTGCACTATCAGATGATCTTCAAGGATCTCTGGGTCAGAGGAGACCTGTCTGGAGCTCACAAAGATACAGGTTTGACAGACCCCAGATCAACAAGAAATGCACAGGCACAGTCAGAGGACCAGAGGAGCTTCTGTCTTTCAGAGCTCACCTGTGGAAAGAAAGTGTCTGCTTTTGTCTCCGTGCCAAGGAAGGTGGTAGCTTTCACTCGGTGTCAAAAGTGAAGCCCAAGCCACATCACTGTCCTTGCTCTAAGCTACATTTTGTGGGCTGTTGTGGACAGAGGTTGAGGACTGCCCAGCCCTGGAAGTGCCCAAGGCCAGGCTGGATGGGGCTCTGAGCAGCCTGGGATGGTGGAAGGTGTCTGGATGGGACTGGATGGGTTTTAGGGTCCCTTCCAAGCCAAACCATGCTGTGATTCTTTGATTCTCTGATCAACAACAGGTGGCAACAAAATGTTGCTTGGCCACCAACAACATCTGAGGAAGGTCAGGCCCATGGATGACCAATACAGCACGGCCATCCCAGGAATCCTGCTCTCATTGGGAAGCCTTTGTCAGGGAATAGTTTTGCATGCACAGAACCCTTCCTATACGTCAAAAAAAATGATGCAGGTGATGTGAATTGTGTGTGGTGACAGGAATACCTCAGGTGACCTCCTGCTCGTGACACTGCACAGAAGATCTGCTTTCCTCTAGGTCACTGAGGTCAGTGAAAGCAGCACGTAGGGGTGCTGTTAGCACCAGGCCAGTTGAAAACAACTTTGGTTTGATAGCTACAGGAAAATTCTTTCTGCATTTTCAACTCAGAACTCCTACAGCTCCAGCTCCATTTTAAAATGATGCATTTCCTGACATCTGGAATTAGATGCAAGAGCAAAGCCACAACACTGACCAACCGCCCGACTTCTCCGGGACCATGCTGAACGGATGTTTTCCTCAGGGGATTACAGCAAAGCTGAGGCATGTGCTTTAACACTTGCATGGGATTACTAATTTTATTAAAAATGGAAAGTACAGTTTAGGCTGAACCCCAAGGCCAAGTCTGTTGTGTTGTCCAGTGTCTGGAAAAAAAATAAAAGGAGCCTTGGAGGGATGTGAAAACATCTAGAACTTTCCAATCTGAACTGACTTTTCGGTGAGCAGTTCTCCCCCCTCCTCCCACTTCCTTCCATGATTTGGAGGCAGCACTGCCAGCAGCATGGCATGTTGTCACAGGTCTCATGCTACTACGTGAATTGCCAAAGACAAGCTGAGCTATTGATCCAGTGGTAATTTGCTGTCAAAATGACTCTGTCTGCAATGGCAAATGAGCAATGTTAATCACTTGACTTGACGAATGCCACTGCAAAAGACTGACAATGCTCAAAGCACCACCATAGACCTGCTGCATTTTTCCTGGCTCCATTAAGTTCCTGGTCTTCACTGGCCTTGACCAATTAGAGTTTAACTTACCCATTAAGGTGCAGTTCTGGGAAAGTTCTGTTTAAAATAAACAACAACTTATATTGGTGAGTAACTCATCAGCTATGCAGCAGCCTGATTCTGATTGCCTGGCAGAGAAACACACACATTTTGTGCAGTATCTGATAAAAGATCTATAATGTGCTAACACAAACCTATCATGTAGCACCTGTGACTAACAGATTGTGATATCAAAGTCTTGATGCCTAAGTGCTCCTGTAAATGCATTAAACTTTTAGCGGCAGGAACTGTAGACTGCCAGTGACAAGGAGCTGATATGGTATTTCAGTAAAAGTTGATAAGTGTTATTGCTCTTAGAAGAAAAGAAAAATCTTATGTTCTTGAAAACCACTGGGCAGCTTGTGTTTTGATGGGATACTGTAATGCAGAGAGCAGGGATATGGCAACACATGGACTCTATGAAAAAAAAGACATTTAAGAAAAGCTCTGTATCCTACAGCTGCTGGAGTTCCTTGAAGTGTGTTCCCATCATACATTTCACTTCAAGCATCTACCTGTTCACTTGGAGTCAGCTTTTTAGGCGGCTGCATGCACGTGGGGCCTTGTTTAATTCTGTGTTAAAGAACGAAGTTCCTCCTGAACATGAGGAACAACTTCTTTCCTGAGCGGGTTGCCCAGAGAGGGTGTGGAGTCTCCCTCACTGGAGATATTCAAGACTGTGCCATGTGCTCTGGGATGACCCTGCTTGAGCAGGGAGGTGGGACCAGATGACCCCTTGGTGGTCCCTTCCAACCTGAACCATTCTGTGTGAAATGTTCCCACTGTCTTAAGATATTAAGTTCAACGGAGGAAAAAATGGCACTGGTGCCTGCTGGGAGATGTGCTGAGGTGTGTAATGAAGCTGCTGCACGAGGCAGGTACAGGCAGAACAGCTCTGGGACTCCCTGACCTCACACGCCGAGAACCGGCGGCAATTCAATGTCACATCTGGGAAATGCTGAGTAAATACAATTGGCAGGGATCCTGGATCTGGACCTCCTCCGGTCTAGGGAAAAGTGATGTTACCTAGGCTTTGTCTTTCTTCTGGAGGCCTATGGGTATCCAAATAGTTCAGGTCAGGGAAATCAATAAAGATCATGAAATTCCTGTGTCTAGTTATGATCCAGTGAAAACTGCCCACTGCAGCAAGCCACTGAAAGGTAGTGCCAGAGAATTACTTGACATTGACTGCTCCAGGTCTGAAGTTGAATGTTTTCCCAGTGAAAAGGGATTATTTTTCTATTCCTTATTTTGTATAATACATGGCTCTCTTGCTTTTCATCATATTTTCTGCAGTCAGTCCCTTGAATCATTGGCAGTAACGCAGCACAATCATTGAAAACTTCTCTGGGCTCTGAGTTAGTGCACGACATCAAGGCCTTTGATGAGCCCACAGACCTTTTGTCTGAGGACAGATCAGACACACTCTTCATCGTTGATGCTGGGACACACCACACATATTTTATCTTCCAGGCAGTGCCAGGCAACAACTGTGCTTAGGGCATAAAGAACACGATCCAGGATCTCCCTTATACCACTTTCTCTCGAATTTCCAAGATATAATTTCAAACAGAAATTGAAAACATACTCTTGTGGTCATCTGAACTATGCCTGAATGAGCTTTTCTGATGCATATGGCATAAATAAAAGTTCCTCAGTAAATATGGAGAAGTTTTCTTGCATGCTGAGGAGAAAGCCCATGCCAGATTTAAGAAAAGCATTATTGAAACAAGAGTTTGGTTGCCTGCATGTGGTTGTTCCATAACCAGCCATAGGGAGAGGCACGGCACCATTAAGTTAGGGGTCACTGCCACTGCAAGGGAAATACTCCAAAATAAGATCTCAGCTCCTCAGTTGCATAGAAATTCCTCAGAAACTGTTTTCAGATGGTCCCATAGATGGTGGCATGGGAACAAGCAGCAGTAGCCCAGGTGGCTTAAAGAGCAATCAAGAGGCCAGCTTTAATGACATCGTTATCACCACAGACGAGTCCAGAAGTCTAACGGGGAGCTCTCGAGCTTTCTGCAGGTTCATATAAAACTATCAACATCCTAAGCCCCTGGAACTGTGGATATGTCTGTGAGCCATGCAGTGCAAGTAGTATTACTAATTCCTTAAGGTTTCTGCACTGAAAGTCTCATTTGGTTCCTGGTTTTCAAGGTGAAGGCACACAAAGGCCCAGCAGGGCGGGACAGGAATGGAATATCCAGGGTGGAGCTGGGACAAGGGGATGACCAAGACATGAGCAGCCCTACCAGTCTTTCAGTGGAAGAAGGACCACAGAGCTCCAGCCATTTTGCAAACCAAGTTGGTCAAGACCACAACCAGAGCAGAGCTGTTTGTGCCCTCAGATACCTCAAGAAGTGCAAGGAGTACAAACATGTACCTTTCCTGGGATTACTGTCCTCTAAGGACTAAACTACCATGTGGAAATACAAGTAGAAGATCTAAGAATACAGGTAGAAGATATAAGTAAAGAAACAAGTGGAAGATCTAAGAAAAGAAACCAATAAGATACTCTGAATTTGCATCTTAAACATTTCTTTCCGTGCCACGCTGTAGAAACACAATGGAGGCAGACTTGGCAAATTCCATCCACATACTTCACAAAATGACTGATGGAGCACAATGCGAACATTACTCCTGGACTGGATCAAGAGAACGCATTAAAAAAATGCATAAGTGGAATACAGATATACATTAACTCAATCTTTGCTTATTATGGAATTAAAAAACGTATACCTGTAATTATGGCTTACCCCCATTACAAGCAGAGCTGCCACAGAACTGAACACGGGCCAGCTTTGTGCAGGAGTTCAAAGCCAGTGTGATGCTGCCTTATTTTCTCACTAACATCATCTTTATCCTCTCTTGCCCCTCTTCTCAGTTAACAAGAGTTATGTACTGAAAGTGCTGAGATAAAGTAATGGTAAGGAGGATACCGCAAAAGGTATTTGAAAAGCAGAAGTAATTTACTACATGTCTGCTTTGTTTTACTTCCTAAGCCTTCCTGTTGTGAAAGGAAATTCATCTTTTCTGGCAGACTCCAGCCTTTTTAGGTCGGAGAGCTCCCCAGGAGCTTTCGAGTGCAGGTAAATGGATGTGAGCCTCAAGGAGTACAGTACAAGGAACATGGGATTAATGCTGGGGTTTGCTTTGGCTGTCACGTCTGACGTACAAGGAGAGTGCTGCACCCTCGGTCGCAGGAAGTATCTGGGTCTAAAGAACACAAGGCTGAGTCCTTTGCTCATCACTACAACTCTGATATGCCACGAATGGGAAGGTCGTGCTGCTGAGGGGTGAAGCACCGAGGGTCTACACCCCGGTGGGTGAAGCACAGAGGATCTACACCCAGCAAAGTCTCCACATGAGACAGACATCAGGGTGCCTCAGCAGAGCGAGTAAAAGCTCAGAGGAAGGGCTGTGGATGGACAATAGGTGCAGCCTGTATCCTGCACACAGCGGGGACCCCGGGAGTAGGCACGGGGGAAGCATCCACTGCCTAATCTAAATAGCACACAGAGTGGTTTTGTCCTCTTCTGTTCTCCTGCCAGTTTGCACATATGTTCTGAGCATACAGCCTGCCCTCCAAAGACCACTTACAGGGGCAATCACAGGGAAGCAAAGCAGGAAGAAAGTATCCAAAAAGGGAATTTGTTCAAGAGAAAAAAATGGAGACAGATGTAGAGCGACTAGTCACGGCTGGCGGTAAATAACCCTCTGCCTGGAGTGCTCTCTTTCTCTAAGAGGAGCTCACATATTCCATTTCATATTTCCTTTCTAGGAAGTCAAATCTTTGTTTTCCTGGCATTTGTTCTTTTTCCCTCCTGTATGGTCTAAAGCTGTCTTCTCATTTTCCCTTTCTCTTGTACCTTTTGCTCTCTTTGAAGCGCATTTCTCCCATCTCCCTCTCACACAGACCTGATTTCCCTGCACTGTCCCAGGCCACACCTTTCACTACCACCCTCTCCCAGTGCTTGTGCCACGAGCACACGTGTGCTTCACACCTGCTCCAGGGTTTGAGTCTCCCCTCTTTCTCATGTGCACACCTCAAAATTAAGCAGATGCAACACACAGAGATGGAATACTCATCCTCTCACTCCCATAAACCTGTCAAGGCATATAGGCCAAGAAGCTATCTCTGCATAAATCTAAATCTCCTGTGAGGAAGCAATCTACTCAAAGGCAATAAAGGCAAAGGATGTATTATTATCTTTGGTGTGGATCCTACTGGGCTGGGAGGTTGGCTGCTGGCTCCTCTCTGAACTTTCCTTCCCAGCCAGAGCAGCCATCCCACAGACAAGTCTAAGCTTCCTTTCCTTGGTCTGATTTCCTCCTCCCGTTGTTTGGCCAGTAACCCAAAGGACAGGGTTTAATTATGGAGTTTGGAAACCTGGCTTGCACTACTCTGCCAGCACAGGATATAACTTCAGCCTGTCTTCTGAAACAGCATCATTCTGCACTGCTGATACCTGTGTTATCCCACACAGCACAAAATGAGCTGCAGGGAAGAAATGCCAAGTCAAACAAAAAGATGGGTTTAGTCTTTAAACTTTTACTGCAAACTTCACTGAGAAGAAAACAAAACACTGAAGCTCAGAGATTATTGTGTGCTAAAAACTGTGCCACCATTTTGATTGTAGATTAAATAAGTGGCAAGGCCTTTCTCTGGAAACAAAGACATCGGAAAGGATGGATCTGAAACTGGTCCAGGCTCCAAAGCTCCCTCTCAGAGAGGAATGCTGTGAAAAGCCCACAGCTAAAATGGGATGTTAACATCACTTGTACAGCTTTCAGGTGACCAACTTATTTTCTAGGCAGATGCCCCACTCAAACATTTTACACTTCTGGAGGCGAAACCCCCATGTCAAACACAAAAGGGCACATGTTAGTTTGAGACCCAGGTGTGGTGTCTGTGCACAGACCACAGCAGGATGTGTCCCTCGGGGGAGCACCTCGTGCCAGTGACACACCACTGCTGCCCTGGCAGGGAAGGACATTCAGCACTGATTTGTCCTTCACCACTGATGAGCTGTGGCTCTTCAGGTAATCCCTCTGTCAGCCGTGCTCTTGCAGTGACCCTGTTTTACGGAGAAGCTGAGGCAATGAATTCAGAGGACAGGCTGCTGGAAAGCCATGGCAGAAAGCACTGGGGTGGGGCTGCGTGGATATAGCACAAGGATGGCTTGGAAGTGCATCCCACGTGGGCAGGCAGGACAAAGCTCTTTTTCTTCACAGCTGTGACAGTGATAGATGGCTTGGTGAATCTGAGCTATATCTAGTTGGTACCTGGCTACAGTCCCTGATGCTGCAAGGTGATTTTCTGCCATTTTACAGGCAAGACTAAGCAGAATCTGGGATTTTTCTATGCTAAATGAGGAAGGTCATGAGGAAGGAAGAACCTTCTCTTGTCTGACTTGTTCTTGCCTTTCTGAGCACCTCAGGAAGTTTGACATAGGCAGCTGTGCTTCCTCATGATGTGCACCCAGTGGTGCCAAGAGCAGCAGAGGTTCTTTAGAGGTGTAGGGCTTTGGGTACTTCCCTTGCCCAGCTCAGCAGCTCAGTGCCACCATCAAGCCAGGACTTGGATGAGCCAGAGGTAATGACCACATGTGGGGAAAACCACCAGAAGTGACAGCAGAATTAATAGCCAACCTCTGGCTGCTGCACAAATGGAGAACATTTGTCATCAACGAGTACCCCAAACTCTGGGGGGAGCTGTCCCCCAGCCTGACAGGGATGCAGAAGCAGTGACCCCATCAGTTTTTAGCCATCTGTGTCTGCAGAGCAGGTTGTGATCTCTCCCTTCCAGTGGGCACTGAGCTTTTGTCCGCGTTTTCGCCGCTCCGTGAGCAGAGGTTTAGTACAAGGTGAAGCTCTGCCTTACATCATCTGGAGCCTGGAGCTGATGGAGAGAACAGCCCCTGGTGCCTGTGGAGCAGGACTCCTCAGTGCAAACACCAGAGCCCTGGGGACGGCGGTGGCAAGGCAGTCACAGGGAGCCTGGCACTTGTCTGCCTGCAGGTCCACCCGCTCCTCCTGCCAAAGTGCCACATCTGCAGTCAATAAGGGCCCACAAGCTGGCTCCTCCTCATTAGAGGAGAGAGGGCAGCTGGCAGGGGATCCTCCAAGGGCTCCCAGGCACAGGAATCAGTCTCCTCCCAGTCTGGAATAGCCCAAATTTGGTGACTTTCTGGGCACGCTGTAAAGGACAGCTGTTTGACAGGGTCTCCAGAGAAAGCTGTGGGTATGTTTCCTACATGATGAAGGATATAGGTGGCTGGCCAAGTGCCCACAGAACTGATTTTAATGCTGTGCAGGTCGAATTTACTTTTCTGTGCTGTACAGTTCATTATACACAGTGCCCTGGACAAGCATGTGTTTTTTTCCAAACAAATGAAAAACCATACTATTTTAAATCCAGACAAACAAGAAAGACCAAAAATACGTATTGCAAAAGATGCTTCACACTTTTAGAGGACCTTCTCAAACCCTGGGAGGCACTGCTTGCCTTCTTCTAACAAATAAGAGTTCTGTTATTTTTACTGGCAATAAATACTCAATTATTTAGCTGTAAGCAACACTGAGACATTAACTTCACCTATGCACGTAGCACTGACCCAGAAAAATATTTCCAATAGTATTAAGCACCCAGATGATCTCAGGATAAGTGATCAATGGACAGTTAAGTATGTAACATAACATAACCCAAAAAAAATGATCAACAGGAAAGATCACACAAAAAATTAACTGAGAAGAGGCCAAAGAGCTGCTTCCTCAATGTTCTGAAGTGTAGCACCCAGTGATATCTATTTTGATATGAAGCCTCCAATCACACTTGACAGCATTACAGATTAATAAAACAACTCCTTCTGTAAGTCTCTTAAAAGTCATTACTAAGTTATCTCAAGTGTTGTATAATGCTTGAAAAGTCCTTCTACCTTATATAAGTTTAGGGATATTTATTTAAGCAGCATAACTGATGGAGCACAGCCCAGACAGGTACTGCTTTTTGCTAGAAAAAGCTATCCCAGAACTGAATCTGGACATTTTGACAGAAAAAGACCGCCTATCTTCTGCTGCATTATTTAAATACTTCAGATATTTGGCCAAAACACAGAAGTGACACACTACAGAAACATTCACAGCTGCAGGAGCAATAAAACCACTACCATATTTTCATAGATCGTTTCTCGGAAGTGACGAGATGTCTAGGACTGGTCACCTCTCTAACACAGAAATTCTGATAACAAAACAGAGCAAGTGGAGATGATGTTCTGGGGCTCTGGGAGCCGGGGCTTACCTGGCTCCACTTCATGCCATCCGCTGGACTGGCTGCCGCTGCCCGGAGAGCGCCCTTGGCTTGTGTAGAACGGCTCCTCACCAGGGCTGTCCATCTCATCCTCCACAGACTTGAGACGTTTTGTGGAGCTGAGAATGCAAAAAACACGTCATGAAGGCATAGCAAAGAAACCAAGGTGCTGCTGTTGGGGCATGCTTGAGAATAACTGGGCTAGGGAAGGTAGAACATATTTAGGGCACTTTGGTGAGCTACAGAACAACCTTTCACAGGCCAAACCCCTAAGTACATATCCCTAACCAGACCAGAAGTTAGTCTGACATTCAGGCTTTCACAGATCCAAAAGCAGGACATTTTTCAAAGCACGCAGAGGTCAATAAAAAGGCAAGAATTTAATTTGCACTGCGTGATTCTCGCCGTTTGAATGAATATGGTTATGACACATGAGACTTATTTTCACCGCCAGATTTTTTCACGGCTAATTCTGAAAGCCAATTGTTTATCAGTTCAAACTTTTATTTTCAATCTTTTCAATTAGCCCAGACCTCAGTCCCATAAGAAGAAACATAGGCAAGGGAATGATGGAAGAATCCATTCCTGGTTCAAATGTTCACGTTATCCTACAACAAGAAGCATTTGACTCTGCAGCTGTGCCAGCAAGCACAGAAAGCCCCCAATGGGTATCTCTGGCCAGTGTCAGCATTAAAGAATCCCCCTGTGATAGATCACACCTCCCTCACCAGAGGCTCAGGACACAGAAGAGCCCTTTCAGTGGTCTCTGGTGGCCACTGGCTCCAGCAGTTCTGCAGGGAGAGGATCCCAGAGCCAAAGACACTCAGCTTGGCTCTGTTTTCCATAATGAGTTGTACAGACTGCATGGGGACCTTACTGAGAATTTCTCTTCTAAGTACTTTTCCAAGGCTGGGCCAGCTCACTTCCCTCCCCCCCCCTCCCCAAAATCTGTATTCTATTAAGACTTGAGGCATTCAAGAACAGGCTCCTCTGTGTAGGGGGAACACATTTAACAGACATAAAATCTTCCACTGCAATTCCTATTGGTTTAGAGCTTGCAGCCTCCCGACCCGAAGCTCTGCACAGGTAGGAGCTGGCGGGTGTGCAAAACCAGCTGGTGAGAAACAGGAAGAATAAGTCTTATGGTATGTGTGGAATGCAGGTTTGGCCATTCCTTAATTCAGAGAATTGTTATGTGTCAATAGGGGAAATTGTGTGCATACAATATAATTACCGCCTGATAATTCTGCTGAGTCTGTGTATTTAAAGAATTTTTTTTTTTCTGACTGGGAACAGCCTAATGAGAGGAAAACAAACATATTACCAAGTTATTAACTACCCATGCTGTTTATAATTAGCTCCTTATCAGTGGTAGCTATTTGCAGAAGAATAGAAGAGCAACTACTGAGCTCTTAAGTAACATTAATAACCTCACATTTGCTTCTGGAGTCACCAGTAAATTCTACCTGAGAATGGTGCTAATGATGAGTGCTGTAGGCTACACAGTTTATAGGCAAGAAAGAAACAGCACAAAGTTTTTAACTGATGTGTAATGGGAATTGTAGTCACCGAGCTTCATAATGTGCACACTAAGTGCAAGACAGAATGTTCTTCCAATCACTACAAACTGTAAGAAGTTACTGCTAAGAGCCTCTCGTTAAAGATTATTATTTTTTAAATAAAAACAACAGCTTTATTCAAACTACAGAGATTTTTCACACGTGCACTTGCTCACTGCAAAGCTGGTGGCACTGCAGGCTGAGATAAAAATGTAAAAGAGCTTTGGGCTGGAGTTAGACTTTCTTGTCATGTCTTTGAAATAAGTGATCTATTTTGGCTGTGGGGGAAAAAAAAATCAGTCTGGTTCCTTAATAGTGTTCAAGACTACTCAAGTGACTGAGCTTGTTTATAAATCTAATCTCATGGATGATTAAAGTCAAAGGTAAAAAATAAAAAATATCCTTGTTTGATAGTTGGCATCTAAGCTGAAATCAAAATCAGATGGGGCAGTCATCTGCATTAGTAATTCAGTTTACCAAAGGCTGAGTCACAAACTTCTAAATGCTTTGTGAAAACTAAATGCTTTATAGACCAAGGTCCTAAAACAGTGTTAGTCTCACAGGTAACTCTTTTTACAATAAAGAGTATATGCAAGTCTCTCTTAAGACTTTCCTCTCATCTCATTATGCTCCAAATTCTCTTCTGCCACAAGGTGAAACTCAACAATTCCAGTGGAACTTCTCCTGATACACCCAGATACAACCAGGAGCTGCACGAGTCCATGCAGCAGTTTTCCTTTGGGGCTTGTACACACTGGAAGAACTTTACTGCAATCCAGCTGAACATTCAGCTCTGTGAATCTGAAACAGCTCCACATCGTGAGGCCCCCAAACAGCTTGTCAGAGAATTTAATGGTTACTTTCCCAGATGAGTAATGATGCTGGCCTGGGTTTCCAAGGAACCTGGTAGTAGGCAGAGATTAAATTACCTGGTAGAGGATGTGCTAGGTAAAGACCTCCTCATCGCTCCTGGGCTCATGCTGTAGTATGAAGAACTTTCCAAATCTGAGAGGGAGAAATTAGGGCCTGTTCCTGCAGCTATTGGTGCTGGGGAAACAAAAGAGATTGCAGTCAGTAAGTCATGTGAATATGGCATGAATTGCACTTCAAAATCACTTTCCTCTTCCTCCTGAGTGTGTTTAGTTTCACAATGGGAACAGGTGGGATGTGGAAATTAGGAAATGCTAATGGTTCCTGGCATTGCAATCAAGAAGATGGAAATTTTATCAAGAATACAATGTTCCATGACATAGACTGTCTCTTACGTTCCTCCAAAGATATTATCATTATTTTTTAAAATTAAACAACTGTGGCATGACTTTCTCTAAGTGCTGCTTTTCTATTAATGACTTTCTAACATTTAATGAAACTTGTTGCTTTTAGGACCACGTTGTCTCTACTGGCATGGTTACAGATAGGCTGCATCATCCCTGTAGAGTGCTTGGCAGGATCTACAAGCGGAATAGGCAGGGAAATACACACCTCAGGACCTCTGGGGTACATGTGATGCACAGCCACAAGCGCAGAGGTTAAAAAAGCAGGTGAGAAACTTGAGCTCTTTTCTGCCTAAGAGCATCCGAGCTCTTCCTCTGCTCTCCTCCAGCTAAATCAGAGCTAGAGACATATGACTCCCCAAAAGTTTTACCCAGCAGTGGGCTTCCACTCTTCACCCCATCACCTTATCCAGTACTGAAATTTTTACTGCAAGGGATATGAATCCCTGCAATTTCCCTATCCTGGAGCGTTGGTTTTGGAAAACCTCATGGATTTCTACACACCCTGGAATTTGCAGGCACAAGCCATGAACTCCATGGGCTGTGTTCTTCTGGGAACAGACAAGGAACAGAGCAGCTTAACGTTGAAGTCAGCAGAGAATGGATTTTGTGCCGAAGTGCCACTAATACAGCAAATGGTACCATGTCCACTGTGGCTGTTCCAGTGCTATTTACAGGACAATACAACTTCGGGGGCTGACAATTACAGATCATGATTTTCTCTCACATTTCAGAGCCATCTGAAAAAGGACGTCCTGCACAATAAAATGCACCAGCTTGGCCTGGGCTGTATTGTCTGAGAACCCTGATTCACAGCCACAAAGGCGAAGCAGTCTCAGTGCCGCACAGGGATGCCGAGCCAAGTTTAATCTTTGGTCTGAGAATCTGGCCCATTTTCAAACATGAAAAAATCTTTCAGTCCAACGGGGAAGGAGTGAGGAAATGAAGACAGGATAGCTCCTATCACCCAGCTAACATGTCTGGGCTGGGAGTGCTGCCACTGACTGTAACGGGGCCAGTATTTCACCCCAAGTCTTAAGGAGCTCACAATGTCAGATTTGACAGAGGAATAATGTAGCTTTGCAGCTGCCTCATCATCCCCACAAGACAATTAGTTGTTGTTTGGCAAGGATCTTTTAAGAACGTCATTGAGACAGAAAGGGAACAGCCTGGATAGCCACGGACTTTTAAAAGCCGGGGACGGAAAATGCACAACGCCATTAAAACTTGAGAAAATCTGGAATGATCATTAAAAGGAATTAAGTTGGGAAGTAATTTATGACAAGAACACTCAAATCCTTTGTTATCTTCTCTTAACTATCATATGCTTCCTGCACACTGGGTATATGAGAGGCTGTGTTAACTGAGGGAAAGAAAAATTAAGCCCAGTAAAATTAACTCGTTTTATCAATTTGTGCTTTCTGCAACAGCTTCCTGACAGCAGCTACAAGAGGCTGTAAAACTGATGAATTTGCATGGAAAAAGAAACCGGTGTAAGTAATTTGTGTAAAAGGTAACAGGGACGTGGACTGCTATAATTCAGACACCCTGCAGATAGCAGACTGCTGCAGTGTGTGCAGTTATGGGTTAGAAAAATGACCACACTGCAGTCAGTCTGACTTGAATGGAAATCAATCATAAAGGTACTCTCTGCAGCATCTACTCCACAGTTTTCAGCAACTTCCTTGCCAAACAGATTTGTGCTCTGCAAACCCTTTCCTGAGCAATTCCACTGCACCCTCTGCCTCCCAAAGCCCAACTTAGAGTTTAAAGCACGCAGTTTTCCAAACAGGAACGTAAAAAGGCAAGCACTAAATTAAAACACTGTTTCTTTCTGAGGCACAATGAATTTCGTGGACATTGCCAGATTTATGAAACAATTTTATTCCAAGGAGATAAGGAAGAAAAACTGGTATATGGGCAACGCTTCCCTTCTTTCTTTCCCGTGCTGTGTTTATTGCCCTTTCCCCAAATCCTGGATATTTCTTGAGTTGGCCCTATAGGAAAATGGAATGTGTGTCCACAGCAGGGGTAGGGTAGGAACAAGGTATTGCTAATGCTGTGTAAACTCAGTGCAAAGCAGAGAGGGCTGATCCCTCAGGGGTTGCTGCCTGGGTAGCAAACAAGAAGGATGCTGTGCTGGTCACCAGCCAAACCACCTCACCACACTCAAATGCCAGTTTGAAACCAGAGGGTTAAAGAACAAAACTCACCTTTAACAGACACCAGCAGAGGTTAAAGTGCCTGGCTGGGCTGTGGGGGCCAGTACCTGAACCCTGTGGCAGTCCTTGCACAGGAGCCACCACCCTGACAACCACCAGCTCAAGGTCTCTGGCCCCAGAAGTGCTGTGGCAAAGGTTGCACATGGCTGAGCTGCTCCAAAATCCCTTCTCCTGCCTTCCTGACAGTGCCTGTCTTCCACCAAAGCCCATTTGTACCTCTGCTTGCAGTTATTGCATTTACTGCCATAAATCACAACAACGTGCTGGAGTTGTGGCTGCCTCATCCCTGGAAGTGTCCAAGGCCAGGCTGGATGGGGGTCTGAGCAACCTAGGATAGTGGAAGGTGTCCCTGCTGGAATGAGATGGGCTTCAAGGTCCCATCCAACCCAAACCAATCTGTGATTCTATGATTCCCAGCAAAGGCAGCATCTCTGCAGCGTAAGCAAAGGGATCAAAGGGGTGCAAACTGTGGCAAAACTCTGTCTAAACTAAAAAACTCTGTCTAAACTAAAAAACTCTGTCTAAACTAAAAAACTCTGTCTAAAGTAAACCTCCTGATTGCAGCATATGACAATCCACCACACAACTTCCCTACCCCTGTTCCTACACCCCAGGAACACGCTCCAGCCCCACACGGAGCAGTGTGGTGGGAGCTGCAGCCTCACAAACTCCAGGCAACAACATCAAAACCACACCATTCCTCCTGGAAGAAATGCTCTGCAGCAGAGTGACCTCCTGGCAGCTCAGGAACATCCTCCAAATGGGAAAGGATGTCAGAAACTGTGGCTGTGAGTCAAAACAAGAAATCTCCACCTTGGTGCTGGCATCAAGATGCCACCTGACCCAGGGCTCTGAGCTGGAAGGAGGTGAGAGGGAAGGATCCCTCTTTCTCCACACCCAGCCTGGAGCCCCCATTTCAGCTGCTGTCATCACAGAAGATTCCCTGTGCAGCTGGGACACACTTGGTGATGCAAGAGGAGCTGGTTTGCCCAAAAGGAGGAGGAAGAGGAAGAGGAGGAAGGTGGGTGCCTCTGCCTGACACTTCTCTACTCCCAGGATGCAGGGCAGCATCACCCTGCTCCCAGCCTGCACCCTCCAGCTCAACGCCTCACCCGAAATGTCAAGAAAAATAATGGAGAAATTAAGAAAAAGCCCTCTGACTTAACCCAATTGCAATATTTATTTTGAAAAAATTACTGAATTACAGAACAGGAAACCCACTAAATAAAACCAGCCAGGCTGGCATTTGTCTCTGTTGGAATAGAACACTTTCTTTAAGCCACGTTAATATTTAGCCTCTCTTTTTTTCCCATTTGTATGTATTTATTTTAACAGAGGGGCTGGGATGTGACCAAGATCATTACACATGTAACACTGCAGTGAAGTGATAATGTGTTTAGGGTTAAATGGGAGAAACATGACATTTGACTAATAAACTTTTTCCTGTGTTGTGACTCCATAAACAAAGGGAAACACACTGTGCTGCTGCTGCTGCTGGGAGGAAAGGGGAGCTGGGTGGTTTTTTTTTTTTTTTTTTTGCAAGGCCTTTGTTTCCTCCACACTGTATCATTAGATTCAAAGAGGTTTCGCCGAATACAACAGATATGAAATGTGTGATGTTCATTTTAAAATTACAAATACAGCCTGCTATTGACCATCTAATTATGCTGAGTTCCATTTATAAACATAGCTAACCACTAAGTTTATAGAGACTTTTTGTGCTGCTTTAATAGGATATTGATCGAGAGCAAGGTTTCAGTGGACTGCCATTGAATTGTGTAATGGCATACAAAAGGCAAGGTCACGGCAACTGTTCACTCTATGCCTGCAGTCTATTTTTTATTATAATCTTTTTTTCTCCCTCTCATACCCAAGCCCACACAGAGAGTTTTGGATAGCAGTGCTTTGCTAAGGAATATAGAGTATCTTTTTAAACGTTAATTTTCGTGCTGCTGACTTTAACTGCCTTCACCACTGTAGTGCTTAGTACAGCAGAAAACATACGGGCTGCAGTTCAGAGAGAGCAGCTCTGTCACACCCCGGCTTGCACACACACGCTCTGTGAGGAGAGAACAGCCTCTCCTGCTCTCCTGGGCTACAAGAAAGCATGCACTGGCCAGCCCAGCCCCTCCACAAGAGCCAAGGTGTCCCACACCTTGCCTTGCACGTGCTGGGATTCACTTTCCCTGCGGTCTGTTTGGGCTGGATGAGGGGCGCGAGGAGGCTGCGTTTCCTCAGTCGCATCCGCGCTCCGTGCCTGGAGCGCTGGCAATCCCTCTCATTCCCAGCCCTTGCCCTCATGGCAAGGACACTTCAGCCCCTGCCTCCATCCCCAAAGCTCCATCCCCAAGCCTGGCATCTGCTCCATCAGTGTGGCAGGATCCTGAGCTTCCCAAAACGTCCTGCCCACAGAAGCACCTGTGGAATTGTCTAAGTGTTTCAGGGATAATTAGCTGGACCATTTCTGTGTGTACACAGGAGCAGTGAGGAAGTTTGTGTGCTTGTGGTGCCACAGGCTCATCAGAAGGATTAGAAGTGCCCCCACTGCTCCTGGCAGCTCCTCCCTGCACACAGCACACGTCGAACCCAACGTGTGGCATTTTCAGGCCAGGGTGCAGTCAGAATTCCCTTGTTTATCAGCACGAAGAATGATGTCATTTTGACAAATAACACACCACCAAACAAATATGTTTGATTTGGCTCTAGCGAATGTTCATAAATCCTAAATCTTTCTTCACATCCTGGGCAGTGCAGTTTATCTGGCTGCTTGAAGGACCTCCAAGGGAGGAGATCTTCCCAGCAGCTCTCTCTGCACAAGAGCACATGGTGCAGACTCAAAGCCAGGAGGGGAATGCATTCCCCATGCCTTTCTCCCTGCTCCAGCCTGCCATGACCTCCCAGCCCTTGCCAAGGGAAGGGGACACTTGGCACCACGGCCACCCCTCTGCCAGCACCTTCTGCAGAGGGTCTTCTCCAGTGCCCTGTGATAGCTGCCCACAGCCTGTGGAATATTTTCCTAACAAGGGGAGAAAAGGAGGAGGTTTCACTTGGCCAACAGCTGGCTGTCAGTTCCCAAACCTGTCCATCTCTGATGCTTCTGCCTCTGAGCCTTTTGTTGTCAGCACAGACCTCTCCAGAGAGGGAAGAATGAAGCCTCTGTTATCTGGAAGGGTCTCCCCAGTATCTGGGGTGACAGACAACACTTAGAGAGGAGCTCACACCCTCTGCCTGCTAATAATGGAGGAGAACTGACAGCATGAGCTGCAACACCCACATCAGATGGGTTGGAGAGGAGTCTTTGTTTTTTCAGATGCACATCTATGATCTCTTTTCTCTGTTTTACTAGGCTCTGCAAGACTCAGCAGCTGGGCAGCATTTCGAAAGAAAATCTGCATCTATAGGACTGAAGAAAGCAAGTTTCTGTTACCAACACAGTCTAGACTTGTTCAATAGCTCACAGAAAGTGTGATGATCAGCACTGATAGGCAAGATAGATAACAGTAACAGCTGACCTTTCACTTGATTAATTCATTCCCCAAATTTGCATGATGAAGACAACTGCCTCTTACTTGAGACTCCTTCTCATGTGGACCTCTGGGAACTTTACTATATAAACCTGGCACATAATTGCTACCCGCAATATTTTGTAAGATTAATTTTAGATAACAGGCCACACCCAGTTAAAATTTTGGGGAACTCATGTATTTCTATCATTGTATTACCCAAAGCAAGCATTGAAAATAAAGTAACAGTGGGCATAGATAAAGATGACCTTTTTGGAAAGAGGACTGGTCTCAAATCAGGACACAGGAACACGCAGACAACCCAGAGAGGGTTATATTAACTTTAAAAGACCTTGCCTACCAATTTAGGCAAATATGCAGCAATTACCTTGCTGCTCTGTTATGTTAAATAATTCTTTGAATATGAGCATGTGAATTAATACTGAGTTTTCTGGGAATATGCTGCTAGACTTGACACTAAACATATCCTACTGGGTAGCCAGGGCATGTTAGGCTGTGGGCTTCTCAGACCTCATAAAGTAAACAAGGTTAAGGCTGGTCAGTACATGTCTGGGGCATCTCCAAGGAAAATCCAGGGTGCTATCAAAAGCAGCATAGCTAAATCAGTTGCTGGCACTCTTCCCTCTGAGTCAGTTTTGAAGTGATATCCCGATATGCTTTGGGGACACTATTTTTGGTAGAGGTGCTGGCTTGTAGACAGGATATAAAACGGAGGTCTTGACCTCCCAGGATTATTAAAGAGCCCATGAAAAACAGTGCAAACCCCCGTGTCTGGAACAGATAAAAGCTGAATCTTTATATTTTTCCCACCAACACCTTCTTTCTTATTTCTAATAAAGTCCATGCTCTTTCTGCGTGCAGGTGCCCCATCCTTGAAGGTGGTGCACGTCAACTGCAAGCAGAGGGAACATCTCAGACACAGCTCATAATTTGCGAAACATGCTGAGTGCTAGGATTTCTGATATCCAGTGTTTCAGTTTAGTTACAATAAAATATCAGGGAAAATTAATAAGCTTGAAACACGATGCTCATGAGGTCAGTGCCAAGCTCTGGGGGAGGCTGGGAAGGCTCCAGGCAGGAGTGGGGCACTTTCCTAGGAAAAGTGCACACATGGAGCACGGCTGACAGAGTCCAGAGGCAGCTCTGCTGTGCAGGGCTCCTACAGCCAAGATAAGATTGTGGTGAAGTGGGATGCCTTGCAGAGGGGGAGGGTGAATCCTTCAGGCTTCAAAAGCCTCATGCTGTCACACTGAAATGAAGTGACATAACACGGAGACGTTCAGATCCTGGTGACAGCCTGGGTTTGTCCACCCTGGCTGCAGGTACCAGCCAGTCTGTGCTCTCTGGACAGCCAGTTAGATGCCAAAGCCTCTGCTTAAGCACTTCAGCAAGTGAACTGATTTGCAAATGTGCTGAGCACTCAGCAGCTCCTCTTGACTTCTGAGTCCTCTTAACTTTGCCCTTCTCTCAAAATTCCCACCAGTTGTCAGGGAAGGAAGCTCAGGAGAAATGTTTGCTTCAACATTTTTCTCTCTGCCTCTCTCCAGGGCATATAGCTCTCATGTATATCCCACTCATCATGCTCTCCTTGTGCCATCCTATTTTTGAATGTAAAGCCAATTTACTAGCTAGTGTCTTTCCAAAAGAGGAAATAAACCAGGAAAATCCTCTGAGAAACTCTGTGTTCTGACTCAAAACCACAGATTTTCTACTAGGTTTGTGCCAGTTGGAGATTCCAGCCCCAGAATGACTTAAATTACATGCCCAGAACCAGTACACAAATAAATATTTCTGCTATCTAAGAGAAGAACCATTTTTATCATTTAAAGACTGCATAGCCTAAGGTTTTTAAAGGGGCATGTAGTTGAGGGTTTCACCTGGAGCCGTGGTGACTGGTGACCATCTGATGTTATCCCATAGCTCCCCTCTAGCTGGAGAAAGATCACAGACTGGTTTGGGTTGGAAGGGACCTTAAAGATCATCCAGTCCCACCCCCTGCCATGGGCAGGGACACCTTCCACTGTCGCAGGGTGCTCCAAGCCCCGTCCAACCTGGCCTTGGACACTTCCAGGGATGGGGCAGCCGCAGCTGCTCTGTGCCAGGGCCTCACCACCCTCCCAGGGAAGAATTTTTTAGATCCCTAAAGAACTTGTTCCTACACGCCTGGCTTAGCAGCAGTGTCTCTGCAAGACCCTGTCCATACTCTTCCCTTGGACTATCTGGATTATGTCATAGCAAAATACAATCAATGCACCTTTGATCAATGGAACAGGGTGGTGGCAGGTACTCTTAATTCAGTGTTGTTAGTGAGTATTGACAAGCCTGTAATGATCATGCTGCAGCATGTCACTCATGCTGGGGGCATCAGCACTCTTTAAAGGTCAAAACCCAAACCCTTCTAGAAGACAGAATTCCATACAATTAATGGAAAACGTGGGCCTGGGGAAGTCAGGATGTGTGAGATTATCAGGGCTGAAGCTGGCACTGTTGTTGGCACTATTAATGACTTCAGCAACTTGCAGGTGCACAAACCCCAAATTCAGAGAATATCGTGAGCTGGAAGGGACCCACATGAATCATCAAAGTCCAGCTCCTGGCCCTGCACTGGGACAGCCCCAAGAATCACACACACAGGCAGGTTCACATGGCATAGATTAACACAACGTGAAAAAACAGCATCAGAAAATTTCCAGGCTTATGTGCACAGACCAGGTAATTTCCAGAGGTCTGGTTATAATACAGCCCTTGGATCCTCCCAGGGATCCATGGGAAGCTGATTTCTGTATGCATTTATCTGCACTCTGCCCATTTTCAGCTGGGTGCCAGACAAGCCTATCAACTTGCACACGCGAGTTTGCAGAATCAAATTATTTATCAGCTTACTTTAAAATTCTGCTTTTTTTATTTTCACCCATTAAAACAAGTGGCACATAAATGCTGTCTACTGGCAAGAAGAGGGGAGAAAAGAGTCCAATTTTCAAGATGCTGTTTCTGAATTGAGGAAGGAAACAATAAGAATCAAAGGAAAAAAAAAAAACCACCTTGAATTGAATTGCAGAAACCACATAAACTGGCCACAAAAGGATACTTACTTTGTGAGACTCTTACTAGCTCAGTCACACTGAAAACACCTGATGTGACAAAACTGTCCTGGAAGCCCAAATGTCCTACAAAACAAACAGAGTGAGAGAACTGCGATTAGCTTTAAGCATTTAATGACAGTATTCTCAAATACTTTACTTTCATTTAGAGTTAAAATGTGACATCTAATTTCCCACTTAGCAGTAATTATTGTTTATGTAGGTGGGTAACCAGTCATACAGCTATGTAGGCTGCTTTGTGGTTTCTATCTAGAGGTTAGGAAAGCTAACATGACACATCAGCAGGGAGATTTTTACATGTTAAAGCATCTCAACAGGAAATCTGAAACAAAAGAAGACTATTTTAATAAACGGTTACCTTGGATGACCCCTAATGACTTCACAACTGAAATGAAAATACTGTACCTAGGAAACAGACAGGACAGCTAAGTTCCATAATCGTTTTGAACGTTATTCTCTAAAGAAACATCTGATCAGGATTATCTACCCATTCATTCAAACAAAACAAGATTTAAAGATGTATTCTTCATTTTTCTAAGGTTACACTAGGGGGATCTTAAAAGAGCAGATGGTTAAAAAAAATTTAAAGGCCTTTTCAACAACAACAACAACAACAACAACAAAAATTCTAACATTTAGAACTAGGTTTTGAAAAGAAAAATAAATCTCTGCATAAGAAAAAGTAATAACATTGAACTGTGGACTGTCTGGAGGAACCAGGGCGGACACATCCACGCTCGCCTCCCTCGTGCAAGGAATGCCTCTACACTCGGTATCAAAATGTGATGGCACTTTACATAACAGTATTTTCCTTCTTCTCTGCAAACATGCCTACCACCAAATGTTCATTTAATTTTCACGGGTATGCTCAGTGACAAAGGAGCGGCCGGGCTGCAGCCCAGCGCGGGCGCGAGGGCCGGGATACGGCAGCTCAGGCGGGACAGAGCCGGACCTCAATTAGAGGGAGGGCTGCACTCGGCCGGCCAGGCTGACCTCCTGCTTTGGAAATCAGGGTCACAGGAGAAATCGCAGGATAAAGGGATTATTAAAAGAACTGTAAAGTCCTGCTTGCCCACAGGATAAGTGGCATACCTTTTTAGGCTGTCCTACTTAGAGTCACTGATTCCGGCGCACGCACACATTTATTATTGAATGTTTTGCAGGGGCACCATCTGCTCCATCGTTAATTGTTTGTCGGGCTCAGTACGATTTCCCTGCGTTCCATATATTCTCCTGCACCCCACGCTCATCCCAGGAATACCTGTGCACCTTTCTCTAGTGACCAGAGCAATAGGACTAACAGCAGCTGCATGTTTGTACTCCTGGCTTTTTTTGGGGTTGTTTAAACAAACCCAGCATACCCCACTGCCATTTCTACCTGTGGAATGGGATGCAAAAGGAATACATCTTCCGTACAGGTCTACAGAGGGTGGAATGTCAGGCAATGTGTCAGGGAAAGGTTTGAGAGAGATCTGGAGGGAGATGAGCTGTTCACCTCCAGCCAAGATCTCATGGAATTCTGCTCCTACACAGAAGTTCCCTCTTTCTCCTAGGAGCCCACAGTGCCAGATGAACGCAGTCTCTAAGCTAACAGACTCGAGACAAGTTTCTGCATCAGGCATGTTTTTATACTCCAGCAATAATGATGAGTTTTCAAACTGTGTATATGTATATCTTTGGGCATCCTTGTGTATGTGTGTATACATATGTATTATGTACACAAACATATAAATATACACAAATCTGTCATGCTCCAGCTGTAGATAAATGTACTATAAAATATTGAAATTGATGCTGAAATTCAACACAAACAAATTCCTCAATCTGCAAACAAGGTTTTTATTTACATCAAGAGAATAAATTTTTCTCTACTTCAAATGAAAAAAAATGTTCTTACAAGCTTTTATTTTTCCTTATTTTCAATTTAGAAATAGCTCCCAGATAGCAGTAAGTGCTTTTGCCTGATCTGCTTTGTACTTTCCCACAATAAAGGTGATGACTACCTCATTCGGCTTTTTAGAAACAGTTGCTGCCCATACACAACGTTTGTTCACCGCCGATTTCCCAAGTATTTTTAATATGAAGATCTACTTTTCATATGCTGCAGCAGACCTGCCTATTGAATTAAATGATCTGTGAATTAAAAATAATTCTCCTAGGTCTTCACTGAAACCACTCATGTGCCTAAAATTAAGCATATGCTTAAGTGCCTTGCTGGATCAGGGCCAGGATGCTTACTACTCCGCAGAGCCCTTCGGAGGGAAGCCAGTCTATGCTATGTAACTTCTCATACTGTGCTCATCATGGCAGTATCTGAGCAACTTCCAGAAGTGCATCCAGCAATGCCACGAACATCTGCCACGTGCTGTTTTTTTCACAGCGCACCACACTGGCTCTGCTCTGGTGTCCACTCCCACCTGCATTTCTCAGGCAAGTTCCCGCTGCACAGAGAGTGAAGGTGAAATTTAAATATGGAAGGAAAAAAAAAACCTCAAATCATAGCCACGGTAGGATATTTGGCTGATTTTTTAAAGGGAATGTCTAGAGCCCTTTGGAATTATCCAGTGAAAATGTGATTGTCGCAAGGCGAACCACATTACTTTAACCTGTCATACACAGGTAAAACCAGAAATGAAAGTGCCATTTTAAATACATTCTAACTCTCAGGGCATGAGAGAAGATGAGTAAGTTATCTTGGGCATGCTGATTTCAATATTCCTATCTTGGGTACACCTGAAACGCCCACTTACTCCTGCAGGAGCCTTCCTTATAGGAGTACATGTAATAGTAATCATTAAACAATAGCGTGGTTAGATTATCCTCCTTCAATACTGAAAATAAACATTTCACAAATGAAAGGTGAATTTCACAACTCTCCAATTTGGTATTTACTTATAAACATTAGGAAATTGGGGGCTTGTCTTGCCAATCATTAATAATACCTTCATACCCACAAAAGCCATGTCCTTGGCTTAGAGCTGTATCATGAATATATTTTGATGTACGGTTGGTCTGTGAATTTGCAGTTCAGTAGAACTCCATGAAATTTTAAAGGTTTGCCTGGATGGCTCACGCTGCAAAATCCAGGCCTAAGACTCTCATTTTTGCTGAGCTGGGGTAACAGTGAGAGAAGAAAACAAGGGAAATAGTACAAAGAACCTAAGTGTGTAAAAGAAGAATTACTGGGAAACAGCAGCATTGCCAAGAGATGTGAAGTTAACGTTATTAACTGGGGTGAAAAGGCAAAAACTTATCAATTTGGCTGATTCACTTAATTTTGAATGAGAAGGAAAATAGTTATAGTCAAGCAATTACATATGCAGATGTTAGCATTAACGAGCTCCTGTACTGAAAAGATGATTAAACATTCTGAAAGCTCCCAAGATTTACTTTTCATAGGGCACTTTACTGAAATAATTGAGCTGTGATAATTTTCCTCAATATCCAAAAGACAGGACATTGAAACTGCTGTGTATGACAGGTTATGTCTGCAGCTTTGTGCAACAGTCACAGTTTGGTAGCAAAGCAGCTGCTCAAAATGAACCTTGCAGGGTTCATTCACTCAAATTTTGGGTACAAATTAAGACACGTGGCTGGCCAAGGCAGGCCCTGACTCAGCAAAGCTGTTGGAGCACGTGCTTCATTTCCATCACATGCCTGACTAAAGCACGTCCTCACTGCCCTGCCAAACAAAGATGGGCTGACAACCTTAAGGAGGAATTAAAATAAAAAGTTGATTCATTCCTTCAGTCGAGTCTAGGGGCAGGTAGGGCTTAGCTCATCACCTAAGATCTCACTTTGGCCCACAGAGATGATCATCTTTCCCCTAAGGGGGGAAAAACCCCAGGATAATAAGACCAAATTGAATAAAGCAGATCAGGGTGGTAACTAATAAATCATTGTGCACAACAGCAGAGTGTTATTGTACCAGGTACCCATGGAAAACATCTTCCCATAACTTGATGGCTGCTTCAACTGGGGAGAAAATTTGCAATGCCATTTACATATTCTTCTTTTGGATCCCAGCAAAGAAGCCAGAAGAAAAGGCTTCAATTGCTGAAGCCTAATTCTGATCTCTCTCAAAGAAGTTTTAAACAAACCTTTCTACACTGATCAAATAGAGTTTCACCTCATTTTCTCCTAATTTACACTGGCAGAGGAGAAATCAGGATTAGGACTTGTTGTCTAGTGCTATTTGTTTTGAATTATTAAGCAAACATTCCTATTTCAATGAGTAAACGTGTACAAAGGCAACTAACCTTCGTCCTAAAATCGAGTTTACAGGGAGAGTATTGTCTGCTTTCCCAATTAATGCAGTAAAAAGGAGTCTCAGACGTTGAGCTACCAATCAAGAGCTTGTGTTGTAACTTGAGAAAATCATGACTGATGCAATTACTTTTATGTAGAAAGTCTGAATATAGTCTATAGGTTAAAGTTCATCGGGTTATTGTTCCTTAATTGAATATCTGAAGATGTTTTCAAGGTGCTCAAGGTATTACTGTTATTTAATTAGCAGGCTTCCTCATGCAATCCAACAGTATTATTTTTGCTATAAAATAGCTAAATTGCACCACAAATATACAAGGTATTTTCTAAACAGAGATACAGCTGGTTTCCTGAAAGCTAATAAATAAAGCCGGGAGAGAGTGACTCCTTTGAAGATGGAAAAATCCAAATCCAGTTATTTTTCTTCCACCACAATCTGTGTGACAATGTATTAAGCTTCAGAGAACAGCTTTTTGGGAGACTTTGATTACTTTTCAGTGTTTCAAAATTACACAAGTCCCCCAAACTAGCACTGAACCCATTTCTAAAGCTTTTTTTCATGTTTAGCATCTCACTATACATAGCCATCTTAAAACCTTAAAATAGTAATAATCAATTAGGGTCTCAAGCCTATTATCTTAACCAAATGCCTGATTAAAAGAAAAGCCCTCTCTGCTCGAAGTGCAACTTGATTCCTTTTGGTTTTATCCTCTATCTAGATAATCCCATGTTTCACAAACAATGCGGAGCAATAATGTTGATGAGAAAATTAATGTCTGTATCACACAGCACATGCAGGCCTGGAGAGAGGGGATGTTATCAGAGGGAACCCGGCTCACCCTGAGGACTCCCAAAAGATTAGCTGAGGAGGATGGGGGTGAGGGAGTTACTCCTAATCTGCATTCACCAGCAAAAAAGAAAGGACTGAACATGCGTGCTTCAGTCAAGACCTTCATAACATTTACACTCTGCTTAATTGGAAGGTGAGTTTATCAAGGCTGGGCTGACCCAGCTGAGGCAGCCCCACCACTGCTGAGAAATAGCTCAGCTCTATCCCACGCTGGAAATACAAAGCAAGATCCAGGGGGCTAAGCCGAGTATCTAAAAAAACTAACTCCATATCTAAAAAAAAATGGAGATTGAAGAGACCAGCTATGCCAGCCACAGTACTCTGTCTAAGGGAATGTCTGTGCCAGTCCAATGGCAGACAGCTCCAGGCTGGGATACTGCATGTTGCAACAATGAAATCTGCATTTACCAGCAGCCCCCAAATACTGATCACCGGAGCTGCCATGGTGGCCTTCTTTTAACTGCCTTATACAAAATGCACTCGTCAAATTTGTAAATGATAAACCTTTAATGGTAAATTAGACCGCATTTTTAATTCATGGACATTTTATAGAAGAGTTAAGCAAGACATTATACATTGCAGGTGATACAGAAACATCTCTCGTTCCCTGACAAATGCTCCCACTCCTATTTTCGCTTGTTATTTCCAATTTAATTTTAATACCGCAGCAACAGCTCACCTTGGACAAATTGCACATTCTCTTATGGAACGACTGCAGGGCCACGTGCCACAGACGCTGTTATTTCCCCTGGCTCGCTACCTGCCTTTGGCCAAGGTTTTAAGAAGCACCAGAACTTTCTTTGTGGCCCATAGCAGGATGGATTAGACCGTCCAGGGCATGTCGTGTTAGTACAATAGAGGAACACTTTTAAGACTTTAAAGTCATGTAATACAATTCTAGGCTGGATCTTTCTTGTTAAAAAAAGTAGAATGGGAGTGATTGAAAGAGAAAAGGGCCAATATTTGACAACAGAAATCAGCATAACCTCCTAACAGCGGCAGTCATGGATGACTGCCCTTTGACCCGAGGAGATTATGTGGGATTTCAATGACAACAGCTGGAAGTGAGCATGTGAGAATAGAGAACACAGATCTGAGGCCTCCTACAAAAGACTGCACAATCCCTGCCCAGATCTGAGTGTTGATTAGAAATTGTTTCCTGGTCCTGGCTTAATAGACTGTGATAATGAAAGTTTTGTTAACCCTTCACAATATGCAAAACCACTGGTAAATGATTTGCCTTTTTGGGTTTTAGCTAAAAAGTCTGTAACCAGCAGACAGTGAAATTGTCTGTCTAAAACTACTTGTTTTTGTGGGTGCCCAGAGCCCAAGTTCAGCTCCTTTTCCATATGGTTTATGGCCGCTGGGAATCAACGTCCGCTGGGGGTGGCTTGGAGGAAGGATTCTCACCCTTCCCTAAGGAACCCACCTGACCAGGGGTCCTCCAGAGGTGAATCAGAACACAAATACATGTGTAACCTCTCCCTGCATGTTACCATTCCTACTCACGGCACTTCAGAATCTCTAATGAGAACAATGCCTAATTATTCTTTTAATATTTGTCATATTGAGCTTCAGTCTGGGTTGTGAATTAATAAACGTGGACCAGAGCAAATGTGGCATCAGGTGTGTCACCAACAGCCTGATCCTGCACGGATCCACTGCAGCCTCAGCTCTTAGGAGATTCAACTCATTTTATATTTAAGTGCAGAGATAGGGGAATTAATGGAAACTTATTACCGTTAATGAACCGATTACAGATTGCAATCAATCACGTCAGGTTTTGTCCAAGTGGTGGCACACGGATAGCTCCTTTCTCTTGAAGACAAAGGTCTTCTTGAAACACTGAAAGCATTTCAATTCACGTTAAAGCCCTTGTGTAATGGAAACCATTCCAAGATGTCTGGTGTGGTTTTTCATTTCTGATGAGTCCTAACATCTCTGGGTACTTTTCAGTACTTGCGTGTGTGAGAAATCAGTTAATACAGTTTTCTGATAAAATGACAAAAATTTAGAATCTCCCTGTCTACCATAAACCCAATTGGATGAAAAAACCTGCATTAATACTGATAGGGGCCTATAGCTTGAAAAACAACAGATGTCTTAAATTAGCATATTTCTGTTTCAGGTCCTCAATCCAAAAATCAAATATTAAAGAAAAGAAGAAAAAAATCATGGTAAATGGTCATACTCATTTGGCAGCTTATAAAATAATGTGCCTCCTCAAAAGCGTTTCAAAGTAAATGAGACGAAATCTACCTTGGGATAATAATTCTGGAATATTTATAGCATCCAACAATAAAAAGAGTAATAAAAAGAACAGCCTGCCTCCCTGAAAATAATAATATGAAGGAGTTATTTATCTTCGTATTTTCATATCAACCCTGGTTACAAGAGCAATGACAGCTGCGATCTCCAAGGTCTGTGGTGATATTGCCAGTGACTCAGCGTCCAAATGGAGCTTCCAGGGAAAGCTGGCAGCATGTGCTGCTGCAGGGTGCTCCCTGGCACCCACCAACAGGCTCACACCCACCCCATGGCAAATATGGGCACTGGAGGGGAAGACCCAGAAGGGGATACTGCCATCCCTGCCCATCTACCCCTCAAATGCCTCTGTAAAACAACATCCCAATCATGAGTGTGGCATTGCACTAACCTCAGGACCCCCCAGACAGCTGGAAAACCTCCTAAAGAGAATAATGTAAGGATCACAGTTCTATCCATGGGCTAGTTTTTGATGTCAGCATCTTATTTCTGGTGGAACCTGAGAACAAGGGCTTGTACAACTCGTTTGTCTGCGGCCAATTGCGCATGCTCCATCAGCTGCCCTTGCTCCTCTCTCCATCATCTGTCCTTGCTTCTCTCACTCCTCACCAAGTATAAATTGGTATTTTGCCTCCTGAATCCGTCCACTGGTTTCTAGGAAGTTGCTGGCAGGAGGAAGGAGCCGATGGCAGGGCTGTGTGCCGTAGCCGCGTTCCGGTCCGCACGCCGCCAGAACATGCCTTGGAACATGCAGAGTCTACTTGGGTTTACACTGCTCCAAATTAGAATTTAGCTACAGTATTAATGCCATAAATATTATTGTTCATGCTGTGTGAAGAACATCAGTGTGAAAATAAATGTAAGGATATTTAAAAACTGGTGTGGAATACTTAGGTATTCAGACTAATCATGGGCTGAAATAAGCACATTTGTTTCAAATCCTGTTTATAGCACTGCAGCCCCTCCCTCCTTTAAATCTTCCTCTTAACCATAGTGATGTTTATTGAATACCTGTCATTTCTCCAGCAGCATGTGCCAACAGCGGCTCACCAGTGCCAGGCTGCATGAAAACCCTTCTGTCTCCTATTCTCCAAGGGGCTCCCTTAGATCAACCACTACCATACCCAATACACTGAAACCCATAAATTTGCAGATACTGTAGTCAAAATTCTTAACAGGAAAGTGCACCCATTTTGCCCAGTGTAGCATACTGAAATATCACATGGTGAGAAGCATTTCTCACCATGTGTAAACTGTCAATTTGATTTGAAATTAAAATTTTTGATTAACATGAGCATTTCTGAGCCTCCCGCTGGCAGCAGCCCTATTGCTGAAAAGTGACATGATTTGTGACACACATGCTGTACAGAAGCCCCATGCCAGCAATTGTTAAAACCATTTTCATTCTACTTTAATACGGTATGACACTCAGGAAAATAATTTTAATATCTAGGAGAAAGAGGGTAAAGGCTTAAGGACTGAAGTCCTTTATGGGTGTAAAGCGGGATTAGAGCAGCACGGAAAATCAGCATGGAGGTCTCCCCATCTCACAAGTCATGTCTCTTTTCAGCAATAGGAACCATCTGCAGGAGGCTAAGAAAGGTCCATGCTGAAGCACAAAGCCTTCTTTTAAATCCAGTTGATATTTCAAACACAGCATGAGGTACTTTCCACCTATGAATGCCGAGATGCTCATGCATGGGGAAATGCTTGCAACTCCAATAATTAAACCCACTCGGATGGGAGGTAGGATTTTCTGGTTTCCACAGCAGTCTGTTATTTTTCCATGTTTATCATTTCCCTGGAGATATCAGTGGTCACTGGAGATACTAACATTTATACGGCGAATTACTTACGAAAGAGGAAAGTTTTGTGACTACTGGGACTTTTAAGGCCGGGAATCTACCTCTTTGTCAGGGTGGTGGGAAGATTTTTGCCAGTTTAAACAGCTACCAAGTGAACACAAGAAGCAGGACAGATTTTAAGGCTCTGATGTACGCAGGCAGGAGACAAAAGTTCAGAGGGGATTTTTATAAACGTAAGCCTGTGTCACTGCTGCAAGCTGCTGACTCAACTGTGTCACCTGCGTGTTTCTCAGAGAAATGGATCATTTCTTTTCCAGTAACATCATGTTCTGAGGAAGTTTATCATGAAACAAGTATCACGAACAGTCATTCTGAGCAGCAGAACAGCTTTGATATGTGTCGACACGCATCTGACTTTTCTTTGAGCTCCTAGCACTATTCATCACATTAAACACTCCGCTCTGCTGGACTCTCTGTTCCTAGTAAACACAGAGCGATTTCTAATTGCCATAACACAGCAAGTTAAAAAAAATATAGTATTTCAAAAGTAATTTTAGATGGTGAAATGAAATACCAGGATGATTCAGATGCCCTGGAAGCATTCAGGCCTGAACATAAAGCCATGGGCTCATTTATGTTGATAACAGAGCTCAAGAACTCAATCTGCATGAAAAACATGATCCTTAATAAAGCTGTGATACACAGTTACTAGAAGTATGCAGATTCTTTCAAAAAGTCTGAAGTTTAAATAAGCATTGTGTGTGAATATCTCATTTTAATTAATATATTGCCAAGAAATTATACAACTGCACTCAGCGATGCTGTAATTATTTTAGGATCTATAAAACCCTCCCTCAGCACCCTCCAAGGTTACCCTTCAGACATGCTTGGGGCTGGACCGAGGGAGTCTGAAGTCCTGTGGACACAGATCTAGGGGGCTATAAAAAGAGTATCAGGCATTTTTTAATGTGCATGTTAGTTTATAGTTATAGGAATAATCCATGTGTCCAGATAATATGGCAGGATTCTCTAGGAAAGCCCAGAGTCCAGGAGGAGCTGGTGGGGACAGGGTCAGGTGAGGGAAGCTTCCCTGCCCCACTTTGCTGGGTGATAAGGACACAAACCCCAGCGACTTCATCAGGTGGTTCCTCTCATCCTCCCTTCCTGGCACTCCCCTCTCTTCACACCACAGCACTTCTAAAAGGCTGTGGCAGGACACCACGATAATGGAAGCTGTAGAAATACCTGCTCAAGATTAGACTGTACAAATGTGATGCCAAAGTAAGAAAGCTGGGCATGGAAGCTGAGTCACAAGGATCAGCCAGCTCCACCTTTCCCCATGACTTTCCCTTCAGAGCTACTTCTTACACCTTCTCAGCTGACACTACTGGTGAGCAAACTGTAATTCACAGTAAACTCCATGGATATTGTGTATTTACCTGTTGTCCTTTCAATTGAGTTCTTGGAGTTTTCTCTCCAGGAGTCTCTTACTCCTCTGTTCTTTGCACAGAACTAACTCTGATAGCTTTTAGTCCCAAATAGGCTGACTTCTGGTTACACATTAGTTATTTTAACACACTTTACACGTTAGTTATTCTTGTGGCTGGGGAGGAAAGAGATTTGTCACTAGTTATGTCATGTCATGCACTCGTCTGCCTCTGACTGACTCCACTGGCAGAGTGAAGGTGCATGGGCAAAGTACCGCACACCCCTGGAAGCAACATAACCCCGTTCCTGGGTGACCCAGGCTCATACCCCAGGCTCTGCCAGGTCTCTGCCTCCCCCAAGCACTGAGGAGGAAGCCCCACAGACTGACTGACTGACTTCCCAAGCTCTGCTGCACTCAGGGTTAAGCAGGCAACTACGCTTTCAGACAGCGGTGGAGAACACGCAGTGTATTAGTGGGCAAGTCCCCAGCCAAGTCCCAAACTAGCAACATAAATCTAGTGGGAAGAGACTGCTGGATGTGGAAACCAGCAGCAGAGGTCTGCACGATGACTGAGACTCTCTTTCCGTTTCATTCTAAGTTTATGTTTTGTAGGGCAGGATGCCCTGTCTACATTCCTTTACGGACTAAGAATGGACATTTATTAACAAGTACTTGGGCGGACAGCCCAAAACTCCAGACTCCTGGCCTGGGACTGCAGGCCAGAGAGGGCCAATGACCCCTGTTTGTGTTTACTGTACTTCTACAGACACATGGTGGTGTGATAGAGGCATTCACTTTCTCAGGTTCAGGCCAAGGTCAGGCCAGAACATGGACCAAGTTTATTTTTCTCGTGTAATCTGCTCAAGCTGTAGCCCAAAGGGGGCCTCGGAGTTCACTCATTGTGAGGGATTCAACATTAACACAGTAAACAGAGGAGGCAGAGAGGGACCTTGTTCATCCTTAACTGATTTGAAGTGCTTATCCCGTGTGTGGCAGATTGGGTGTTCCAGGGGAGGTGCTCAGGGAATTGGGATGACGTTGGTGGGATGTCTCATCCCAGGAGGGTGCCTGCAGCAACTCGGACATGCTCTTGGGGTACCAGTGAGGACCTGAGATGAATCTGTTGCTGGAAGCTGGGCTGGGAAGCTAAGCCTTTTCACTCCCTTCCTGTGGCAGAAGATTTGCCTCTCTAGAGCCTCTAAACCATCCCAGCAGTCAGTGTGCATGGCACAGTGCAATACCCAGGGATGCAGAAACATGGCACTGGGATGGACTGCCCTATCCTCATGTATTTAAGACAATCTGAAGATACCACAGCAGCCAGGACTTCATATTTTGGGCCATGGCTAGCAGTCTGGCCTGGGACAGTTTGTACTCTGACTGACTTTCAAGTTGGCAGGGAAAAATGAAAAAGGAAAAGGAATTCCACTGGCAGGGAGCTCTACATTAAAGTAAAGCAACTCAGGTAAAAACAAAGCCCATCTATTATGGTTTATGATGCATAATCATTCATTTCTTCTCTGTTCCTCCTTTGCTTGCATTACTGAAATGCAGAAATAAAGGGAAAAATAATGATGGATGGATTTTGGAAAAGTTAGAGTTCAACTCAGGATGGATGTGATCCCAAACATTTCAGATTCTTATCTCATCGTAATTGGAATAGCTGAACCTCTCTTGTCTGCAAAATTAGGCAAGGCATCCTGTGAGAATGGGCTCGTTTTCACAGAAGTTTAGTCCCCAGACACATGAAAGAATGAAAACAAGAACTGGAACAGAACATTTTAACTTTCGAATAACGGCCTCATTTGGGCAGTTTAGAACAAAACTTCACTGGAAGAGCTGAGGAGGAAATTCTCGCTGCCAGTGTGCCCATCCCTAGACACATTCCTCCACCGAGCACACGAATACTTATCAAAAATGATAATTTATCTAAGAAACTCCCATTCTGTAGCATTCAAAAGAAAAACAGAAAGGGAAAAAGTACGCGTGGGCAGTAGATACACTGTCCACTCTTCTAACGATGAAGAAATCATTCAGCCAAATCCACATGCCCTGCTAGATCCACCTTTGCTCTTGAGCAACTCTGTCTCAACTCTGTCTATTCTGGCTTGTCATGATGAGTGGGAGAGGGATGGGTGACTTCCTCCAGCAGCAGAATCTCAGGGCTGGAGCAATTACAGTGTTAGACTGAAACATCTTGGTTTTAAAGCTCCCTGAGGTTCAACAGAGAGAGAGATTCATTCTCAAAAGACCTGGTATCTCCACTGATTACAGAGGGACAGTGAGGATTTTAGGTTCATCACTGGTGTCTTGTTTTAATGCCTAATGTTAGATGGGGTGAAATCCAAGTCTTAGTCCACGTATCACATCAGCATAAATCTGGAAGAAAATTTGCTTTCCTCCCCATTCCTTGCCCCAAGCAATCTCTCTTGACATTCTCCATCCTTACAGTTTTATCTGGCTACTTTTTGTTTGTTTTTTTGAGTTCAGAAGCCTGTAAAATCCAAGAGCTGCTGAGTTATCCTTGTGTTCCTGCCCTTCATCCAGTTCGTTTGCAGGAGGGAATAATGATCTGTCACCAAGGTAAATTCACTGCCCGGCAGATAATGCCACAGTGTTTCTGCTGCCCATTTCACAGTAAGACATTCTTTTTCAATGATGCTGCATCTCTGTTCTCGTGGGAACAGTTTACGGCTGACATAGCAATAGTAGTAATAACAGCTTACATTTATATTGTACATGGGATGATCTTTATTTCCCTCTCCTAACAGTGGACGGCTCCCAGTCCTACTGCAAATCCATCCTTCATGGCCATGGCAGACAGAAATCTGGGTTCACTAATACTGGGCTGCCTCGTTCCTCAGCTGCTTGCTTGGGTTGTCACATCCTTTCTAGCCCACTTTGTTATTGATTTAAATGGAGCCGTGGGCCACTACCCAACCACTGCTCTAAGCCTTCCCTCACAAAAATCTGTGGGGATCCCCTCCTGCCTCAAAACCACAGCCACCTCAGTCTGTCAAGCTGCTGTCCACCCTCTCCTGCTTCTCACCTCTTCCCTTCCTCCTGCAGCTCCAGCTCTGGCATGCTTGACTGTACGATAAAATTGGCTCCCCTCTGTATGGCGTGGGGGACATGGCCAGCTCCCTGCATTCTGCTGCTGGAAACTTCCTGAATGCGAATTCCCCGATTCTGAAAATCAGGACTTTGAGGTCTAACATGTGGGAAAATTGCAGGAGGTCTGCAGTGCAAAGCTGGTCAGGTGGGGACACCCCCCAAACACCAGCAGGTTTTCAAATGGAGATGCAGCTGTCAAAGAGCCTTCTATTACAGATAAAATCTTAAGAGTAAGGAATTAAAGCAGAAAAATAACAGGGACAGAGGTCTGGATTCTCTGAGAGTGAGAGTGTACAGCTACATAAGCAGCATCCCTCTCTTATGATTCCGGGAGAAGAAACACCAGGAAGGGGTTTGGCCCATCGTGGGCTGAGAGCTGGTGTTGACACCCCTGCACCTGGCTAGGGCAGGGGGACTTCTGGGGTGCCACGGTGGCCCCATGGGAGGGCACACCACAGACAGGGTTAGGGTGCTGGCCATATGTCCTGCACAGGCCAGATAGAGAGAAGAGAACTATTCGGATACTCTGGAGCAGCCCTATCACTTCCTTGTGCCTCCCCTCACCAGGGATGGGAGCGAGGTGCCAGCTCCTCATCCCAGAGTGTGGCTTGCAGCAGATCCCCTTGCTTCAAGTGCAAGTGAGGGAGGGCGGGAGGTAATGATTAGAGACACTCTAAAATGATTGCATTAATTGAATCTTATGAAAATGAAAAACAATGGCAGTGGGTAATAATAAAACCCCACTGTAACCACGCACATCTCTTGTTTACTAGAAAGTGCTTCACTGACTACAGATTTACTCTGGGGCACAGCAGGAAACTTTTCTCCTTTAAATTTAATCAGCCCCTTTTTTTTTTTTTTCTTTCAGAGAAAAATACCAGCTATCAGATCTGTGCTTCCCATCCACTCCTAAGACTCCTCAGTGCAGTGCCTGGAGGTGATAGTGTGAGCTCACTCAAGAATGTGAAGGCATTTTATAAATCATTTGGTTCCAGCAGGAGGGGGAGAAAGGGAGAAGGCAGAGGGATGATATAGTTTACAGCACATTCTCAGCAGTCACTCCCAACTGTCAAACTTCAGCATTTTCTTCAGTTGCAACAGTGGTTAACAAAAAAATGTTAAGACAGCAGACATGAAATGCACATAGTAAGCAGCACATTTAATCAACTGGCACCTTCCTACCACCCCACCGCCAAAATCTATCTGGACACTATCACAGCCCAGAAAAAAAGTTGTACAAGTGAAGATAGGGCCCTGAAAAAAGGAGCAGAAACGAACAACACAAACTGCTGTAAACAACTTGCGGCGCCCTTCCTTGTGCCAGATAACAACAGCAGAGTCAAAGGAGTGTGTTAACAAGTGTGGCTCACTCGCCTCACCTTCCTCCTGCCCCTTTTGCCATGCTCACTTCCTTGGCTCCTGGGAAAATATTTGGGGACCATTGCAAATAAAAGTCTCCTTCTCACTTTCCAAGAAACGGATCTGGTACTTTTCCATTTCAGTCACACCAGAGCCAGGCTTCAGAGGGGATTTTATTCTCACAACTCTACGAGAGTTCCCCTAAAGTTTCTTTCCAGTTCCTAGCTAGCAACTTCTGCAATTAAAAAGTAGTACCTGCCATTAACAAATAGTATCTAATTATCTATGGAAGTGATGAGGCCTTTTCTGGGAGCCTGCTCTCACAAAAGTGCCCTCCGTGACAACAGCTACAGTCCAGTATGCTGCTTTCAGGAGCTGTGTGTTGCCCTTCACATGCACCTCCCTGCTGGTGTACAAAACTCCAGGTTTACAAATTAAGGCGACTTGGAAAGCACCTGATTAACCCATGAATCTACAATACAGGCAGACAAACAGGTTTTTTCTGTGTGCAAACCAAGTATGAGTATGAAGGTTTGGATCCATTTGAAAGAAAACCACCTTGTACCTGTAAAACCACAAGATTCATACAGGCAGAAACCAGAGGAAGATGTGAAAAAACGACAGACCTTTTCATAGTGTGTAGATATATTTGGAAAGGTATGGAGCCAACAGAACACCTCTTGCACTGGTCAGGAAGTCAGAGAAAAAGAACACCTGAGTGTGAGCGGGAAAGTGCAATCCCTTATCTACACTTGGACATTCCTGCCTGGATGAACCAAGCTCTGGCTGCAGCCACAGAAGTTTAGGTGCTGGTAGTTCAGGTACAGTGAAGGATAAGTGTGTAAGTAGGAGGAACATATGGCTTGCTAAGAAGTGCCAGACTGGCTGGGGCTGGGGTCACAGGGAATCTCTGATGCCCTTGGGTGGACTCGTTGGAAAACAGAAAGACACCCACGCACACAGACACTGCTGCCACTGCCTCCACCTCAAGCCTTCTTCCCCTCTGACTTCTGCAGGAAGGGAGCCAGCACCTCCCCAGCTCGCCTGCACAGCACAGCTCCCAGCACACATTTTTAACTTCCAGTGGTTTGACCACAGAGGGCAAAATTCTGGCCAGGGAGCACTTCCGATGGCAGGAGAGCAGCGGTGAGCCAGCCTGGGTTTCGCTGCTGTGATCTCTGAGTGGAGGGTTCCCACTCACTGCCACACTGCCACAAAGAGACACCACCTAAATAGATGTGGAGTAATGAGTACTTCGGATAAGTGACTGATTTCAGAGGGGGCTTTTATCCACAGGCCCTGTATTTATAGTTCAAGCCTTTTCAATTAATACGCACACCCTAAAAGAATTAAACTACTAATTATCACATTTTACCGTGGTTCACAGAACTTTCATCAGATCTAGTAAATGAAATCACAAGTTCAGCAGAGGAAGCTTTACTGCGCCAAATTATGTCAAGGGTATATCATGTTGATAATAAAAGATCACTTGGTTGGAAGCCTAACCTAGAAGGTTGGGGAGGCGTAAAAAGTTCACATTTTGGATCATGCTGCTCTGGTGTGGGCGTTTTGTGGTTTTTTTCTTAGTTATTGTGGAAGGCAATTCTCCTGCAAGTAAAATTTTCCCTTTGTCTTACATTACCGAGCATTAGGGAATTTTTACATAGAAAGACAAATAGAAAGGTTTGGGGTTTTGTTTTGCAAGTCAGGCCTTGGCACCACATCCTCTTTCCACTAATAAACTCCCCTCTCCACTCAACAGAAATTAAACGATGCCCATACCACAAATAAACTCCTTTCCCTAAGTGCCCAGCTTCGTGGTGGGCAGGGTGGTGTTCCAAAGCATCCTTCAGCCTGTGGTCCGCTCCGGCGGCCGCAATTACTCTGACGCAACCCAGCTCTCAGCTGTTAATTAAACAGCAACTCTCTCAAGAAGACAGACATTAGAAACAGTTGTAGGGAAAGCTGGAGGTTGCTCACAGCTCCAGCTGCCCTGTCCAGGATCCTGGAACATGGGACATGGGTAGCAGGGGGTGCCATGGCTGCCTGCCCATCCCAGCGCTGCCACAGAGGAGGGGGCAGTGACCTGGCACTGAGGTGCCCTCAGGACAAAGAAAATCCTTGACCCTGCAGAGGGAAGCTCAGGAGTTCCCTGAGAGGCTGCTCCTGGCCATCCCATTTCCAAGCTGCCCTCTAGATGGCCCTTGCTGTTATCTCGTGGATAAAGATTCATGGGAAGGAATGGAATGGAGCCACAGAATAAAAATATATTTTTGAAACGACTTAGAATAATCGCAGCTGTATTTATGCACCTTATCCATTGGAAAGGTTCATTGCCTTTTTTCTGTACACACACGGAGAAATAAAAATATATACTCGAGCCGCATTTTTATTTCTCCTCTCCTTTGCAGCGTTCAGCCACTCCAAGCGTAATGAACGTTTCATGTCTTTCAAGCACTGCTTTGTCATGCTATAAGCATTCATTTCATGCTTTGAATATTTCCTGTCATACTTGCCGTGGATGAATTTTTGTGGGAATGCTTTGCTTGTGAAGGTTAATGGTTAGCAGCAGCGAAAACTGAAGCCCTCTGCCAATCCCCAAGCCTCAAGCACTGCAGGTCACTGATGAGAAGGGTCTCCAGCCATCCCCAGCAGTGGCTGCACAACTGACCCCACTGACGTTCCCGTTTCTCGCCTGACTGACAGTCAGTGCCATTTGCCATCACTGGATTCCCCCAAGAGAGTGCCAGCCACTGATAAGCAGGCTAAATCCTCAGCCTACCAGAGGACCCACTAAATCCTGGAATGGTGTAACTGTGCCTCGCAGTCTGGACTCAAAAGAGGATATGGTAATATAGGGAAAAACGGTGTTTTCTTTCCTAATTATTCAGATGATTCTTCATGACAGCCATAAATCTGGATGGGAAACACACCTGGATGCTGCAAAGTTTCAATTCTAAATTATTATGATTGAAATACTGTATTTCTAGTTCTTTTTGGGAATGTAATGTAATGAAATAAGATGAGAGAAATGCAAGACTATATCACACATAAGCTAAATTTATAACCAGACATATCTGCTTTTGTTTCCTTGGGAAACGCTGGCTCTCAGAGCTGCCTACAGGCACTCTCAGGGGGTGATGAAACACAGGTTGGACCTCAGCAGACTTTTCTTGGCTGATGGGTTCTGTTAGAGTCGACAGCCTGTCCTGCCCAGTCCCAGGGAAGCCAGAAGAGACCAACCCCACCAGTACTCCCTGACTCGGCCACAGCTTCCAAGCCTGGACAAATTTCCCCACTGCTGTTCCCAGTCATCAGACAACGTGATCCATAAGGGTGCAAGTCTGTTCAGAATTTGGTCCTGGCAAGTTACAAAGGTGCAAACAAGCTGACATCACCAGGAGCTCTGACTTCAGCGCCAGCGATGAGATTCCTTATTGGAAATGCTAAGGGTTTTTTTTTTAAAAGCTTTTTCTGAAGAAAGTTAATTTTAGATTAGTCCCTCAGGCTGTGATAACTCCTCAGCGTGGCTCTGTAAACAAGAGAGGAGAGTCTTCTTGCATTTATAAGATTCTGATGCAAATAATCCCATGAACAAGAACATTAATAAAAGCTGCCGTTACTGTATTACTGCCTTTGCAGCTGTAACTGATAGAAAACTTTCTCTGCAAGGCTCAGTTATCTCCTGAAAATGAGGTGTTTCAGGAATGTTAGTCATCTGAGACCACGTATTTTCTAACAGCACCAGTTTCAGCATTGTGTGTTCAGAGAACTGCTCGTGTCCTTGCACTCCTCAGGTGGGAGCTGAGGGGCTTATCCAAGGACAAAGGAACCTCCAGACACCTCCAGCACCTCCTTGGTGAGTTGGCATCAAGCTCTGTCACTGCTCTGGAAGCCTGTGAGGCAGCTGGACTCCACCTGAAGCAGTGGAGACGAGAGGTCAGGCATGGCCTGAGCATAAGGGATGGCCTTGGAAGGCAGAACATTTCCACTTGTTAAAAATTTGGCTGTGGAAGGACCTGGATGTCTGTCAGCTCCCATTTAACCTGCAATGTGCCTGAGTGATGGGGACAACCACAAAGAGCAGTTACTTGTTCTCTGCTTGGGAGGAGAGTTTGAAGGGTGAACTCTGAGTCCGAGAAGAGTGCCCAAGCCTGGGATCAGGCAGGCACCACTTCCACTGGCCAAAGCTATCCCACTGCATGGAACGCCAAATTTGGGACCAGAAGGAAAGCATTCACAGAGGGACTGGACTCTGCAGCCTGTTAGTTAAGGCAGAGGGATCTTTCCACATATAATCCCCTCCTCCCTTGCAGCCAAAGCTGTTTCATGCCTTCCGTGACCAGCTTTGCCTAGAGAAGAAGCAGAAACTTCTCTGCATTTGTTCCCACTGTGGCCTTCTCTTTCCCCCACAGCTCAAAGACCAGAATTTCTTCCTTTCTGTTTTTAGGCATGGAAAAGTAAGCACATACTTAAACATTTTTTTCAGGTTTAATACTCAAGTCCAACCCTACTTAAGCAAAGAATTCACAGATGATATTTACAAGTCCAGTGTAATTACTTCAGGGCTGAAAAACGAGTTCTGCAAGTTACGGTGCATCATTGTTTTTCTCTTCTCTTCTCTTTCTTTTTTTTTTTTTTTAATGTTTCAATGAACAATGTGCCTTTCATTTCCTGCAGTGCTGTTAAGGTACTTGCAGCTCAGTGAGACGGCATTAAAGCTAAAAAGCATTTGGTTTGGGCATTACACATTTTTATTTTTTAGAAAAATGCCTCTCCCTCCACAGAAATTGTTTGAGCAATGGATTTGGCACACGTTTGTAATCAGCTGTAATAATGAATGCTGCCCTGCTCACTTGAAATGGGAGAATTTACCAACTTCTTTAAAAAGAATTCGCTCATCTACAATTAAAGTGCTGTGCTACCAACTCTGAGCAGCCACCAAATCACAGCCCCGCCCCGCTCGAGAGGCACGAGCAGCCTGTCAGAAATGACACAGCATTCTCCTGCTTTTGCACAGCACACCTTGTGTGCACCTTTACGCTGCACTTACTAATTCACCAGTGCCACCACATCAAACACAAACACTGCCTGACATCCATTTACAGACAGCAGCAGCACAGCTCTGTGCCACGGTTATTAACCACTCTGTGCTACATCCTCCCTGCCTTTCTCCAGGGTTAAACTCCTGATGGAGCAGAGTAGGGTCCCACTTTTAATATTTTCTGAAAGCCAGAATCACAAATATCCCCACTTTGCAGACAAAAAGACCAAAAGGTTTTCCTACAAAAGTTTAAAATAATCCTACTTACAAAAAGAAAATCTAGCTAATAGTTGTTTCCACGACTGAAACTGAGAATAAAAGCCTGAGAGAGAGTCCACAGCAGTGCTGAGCTGGGAATTCAGTTGTTCCTGATCCCCAGGCATGTGGTCACTTCACTACATCAGACTACCCATTTTGTCATCCTGACTTCACTGAAAACTAGTTTGTTTATAAAACACAACACCAAACCAGTGCATTTAACAAGCTTTTAAAATCAATAACCTTTTTTTTTTTATTTTGATTGGGTGAATTGCAAAATCACTTTGCGGTGCCAACTGAAATGAAGCTTTTACATACCATTAGGCAACTACAAAAGTGGGGAATTTTCCACATGGGTGTTCCACCCAGCTGGTCAGAAAAAATCCCTCGTTTGAGCAAAATATCAGGGCATCGAAACATGCTCCTGCCTTTCAGATGAAGTTGCTGGCCTCTTTCATTATCCCTCCTGCAAATTTCCTCACCCATATAACAAACAGAGGAATTCTGGATTTTCTGCCTCCCCCCCAAAAGCTGTTTCCCATGGTGACAGAGCAGCACTGTGCACACCCTGTGTTAATTTTACCCCCAGCTCCAGCACAAAACATCTGGACCCTGGACCATCCATGCACCAATGAGCCCTGTCTCGCCTGCATGTTTGCTTTTCATGGCCATCAAGCTGCATCTCTCTCTTTAGAAATAATTAAATGCTGAATATTTCTGTTAAATATTTGCAGTGGTGACTGGATGACTGCCTAAAAACTATTCTGGCTTAATGAAGGCTGAGGGAAAGGCCAGAGCTGGTGTGGAAGCCACCACTGAGATCAGAAGATGTCACCATCTTCCCTGTCTGTGACGATTCTGCTCCAGAAAATGCATCAGCAAATCCCACTATTATAAAACAGGAGTGGCTCTAAAAGAGAGAAGCCTTTTTTCCCATGAACTTCACTTCAATGAAGGTTAGACATATAGGCCTTGCAAAACAACACATACAATTTAGAATGATAAATTAAAATCTGTAGTAGGAGGCCTTCTTTTTCAGGGCCATATAGTTGACCCTTCTGAACCTACATTACTCAAGGTATGCAAAATATATGTGTATAATAAATAGCTCTAGAATTTATGGAGTGGAACAGAAAGGATATTAACAGGCAAGTAGAGAGGCTGTATAACCCTCACAAGGCCTTTAAAGATTTATTTTTTTAAAATGAAGGAATGCAAGCATGGAAAAGGCAGCACTGAATCGATACAGTTCTTTGTGCCTTCCAGAAACACATGCAGAAATGCTTCCAAACCTGCCCTCAATCTGGTCACTCCACTGTTGGCATCAGTGGGAATGAGATTATTCATGATTCTATTTTTTCTTCGATTAAAAAAAACCCAAACATACATACATATATATATACATATATATATATATTTAAAATTCCTCTCTGTGTGGGCTCATTCCCACTCTCAGTAAAATCAATTATGAGCCTCCCATTGACTCCAGAGGGGTTTGGATCAGGCCCGGTGGAAGTGGGTCTACAGCAAGTGTAGAACACCGCAGTTAATATGATTTATTGTGTCCGTTTCTGTGCGTGCAGTTTTTCATTTTCTAAAGCCTGCAGTTTTGCTTTCATCCTCACGTTCAGGAGATAAGAGCTGCAGATCTGTGTTGATCTACGCCGGGTACCCCGGAGCTGGGGGCTGTGTGTGCTGGGAATGAGCTCAGCGCCTGCCCGGGGGGAACGAGCGCTTCAGGGCCAACACTCTGGGTTAGAAAATCTCCCACACACGCACTGCAAAAGGTGCAGAACCAGTGAGGAGGCTGCCGCTGTGGTGGGGAAAAATACCCTTTAGTAAAAGTGAGAAAAAAGAAAAAAAAAGAAAAATCCTTTTCCTGTTTATTTTAAAAAATTAAAAAAAAAAAAAAAAAAAAAAAGTACCTTTTGCAGGTCACCAGCAAAGTTCCAAGAATTCACTAAAAGATTGTTTTACAAAGAAGAGTCAGGCTCCAAATCAGAGATATTTCATTTCACTAGGCTCTTAGAGATTCTACATTATTAAACACTGACATTGCTGCTTTTCGGGGCAGTTGTTGAGTAGCAAGCTTTGTTAAAGACTAAGAAACTGCAGGGTAAGAAGAACTGTGCTTTAATAGCTGCGAAAGCATAGTATCTAAACACAAAATAATAACATGCTTGGTGCCTAATACATTCTAAATTAAAATATGATTTAATAAACAGAGGCAACATATTCCCCATAAAAAAAAAAAAAATAGCAGAATTGGCAGAACAAAAATCACAGTTTAGCCAGTTCTTCTCTTAACCTTGCAATCCTTTGGCTACAAATTAGAATTTCTGTGAACAGGATTGATAAGGGAAATTAGGCGCTGTCTTTCAGAAACAACAGCAATGTTTTAAGACGGTATGTTTAGAGATGAACAGCACAAAATCTATCAAAATATGAAACCTTTCATATCTAATGGGAGGAAAATACAGGAGACCCCAAAGCCAAAATCTCACCAGTCCAATGAGCTCTATGTTCTATGTCCTGTATCTCATGCTGGTAGTTTAAAGGTTTTTATTTACCTAAACCTCTTCTTCTTCCCTTAGTATTATCCCCTGTTTAAACCCTAACCCCAAAGCAGTCCGGATGTGAAGGTAGCCCCTCAGCTTCACTGTCCCTTGCAGCTTGTTTGGCTGCTAATGAAGCCCCCAAAACTCTCACTGAACACACACACAGCTGTAGGGGTTTAAGGCAAAGCTCTGTGAAAGGGAAATCACACGTGCATTATTACAGAGACTGTATTTCTACATGGATTTACACATCCCAGAAATGGCGACAGGGTTTCAGAGGCATAAACCCTTTGCACAAATTCTTTTCTGTGTATGCAGAGTAGACCCCAAGTACAGTGGATAACCAAATCTACATTTAGGTCTTACAAAAAAAAATCTGGTTATGGACCAAAAAGTCAAGAAAAACTGTCAATAATAATCATCCCTTTCACTTTGGGAGACATTCTAAGCCCTACATATAAGTAGTAAAACAAAACTCAGTTGCCAATGGGCCAACAAAAATTGTTGAGGTCTACCTTAGCTAAACACAGAAAGGAAGAGAAGCTGTTCCATTACACACATATTCATCCTTTCACGTACAGTCCCTACAGAAATCCACTATTATTGAATGATTTTTTTTTTCCCAGGCTGCTTTACAAAGCAAGCCATTGGTTCAGTAAAAGCCATTGCTTCTACTTTGAATCTGTCCTGGTCCAAGGAATATGAGTTCTCCCAAAAGTCCCAGCCCTGCTGCTGCTTCCACTCCAGCCACTGCCTCTTCAGAACACGGAGAGAAGCACCAAGGAGCTGTAGCTGAGCCTCCCTGATCTGTTTTCCTGCAGTATCTACTCCCCTGAAGGTCATGACTCAAGGCCCAGGGACTGAAAGCCTTTGCTATGGAGGAATAAGGATAAGGGTTGCATACAGCAGGCTCTTTAATGGCATCTCCCTAATTAAAATTATTTTTAAAGGGGGGAAAAAAAAAGTCTCTCTCCAGAACTGGAGAAACAAATGCTACCTTAGATTAGTGAAACAGTAGCATTTTAACTATGAGGAGAGTGCACAACCTCTTTGTAGCCTTCCCATGTCAATTATTCTGGATCATCTTTTTATATTAGACATGGGGGAAAAAAAAAATCTTAATAAATATGGGCTGTTTTAATATCCCAAAGCAGGAGCAGCAGGTAAGAACTTACCATTTTCTGGCTGGTCCTTAATATCAGCTTCACTTGGCTGGCTGGGACTTTCAGATTGACTTGAATCTGAAAAACATAAAATACAGCCAAAAATTACAGGGTCTGCTGTGGAAAATAGATCAGAGGCGCCAGACTTCCTCAAAAGGCTGAGAGTACAAACTGAGGACAGGAGTGTTGGTTGCACTAGGACATGATAATGTAAAAGTCCCGTGCCTAGGTAATATGTTTGCTAGCAAACAAAAAAAAAACCAAAAAACCAAAAACACCAAAAAAAAAAAAAAAAAGGAATCTTGTTTACGGCACTGCACAGAGTGCTTGGGGTGTGTGTTGGCATAAATTAAGCTTTGAGAATCCTTCTTTTTAAAGAAGGCATATTTAAACGACTCTCCTACATGTTTTTTATAATGCAGCCTCTATGTTGTATACAAACCAGAGCCTTACTCCAACACATAGTAAAGTCTCAAAACATATCTCCAAGCAGGCATAGAAAGGTAACTAAGCAACCCTACATAGTCGTGGAGATTGTTGGCTACACATTTCTGGAACAAGATCTGCAAAACTGAGGGAAGAGCTGATTTTCTGGCGTACTTTCGCAGTGGTTACAGCACTACGAGATCCCTAAAATGTGCTGGTGGTGATTTGCAGTGGGATAAGTGAGACCAGATAGTGGATGACCTGCTTTAGAACTTGTGTAAATAATCCTACAAACTCCCAGCTAACGCTCTCCAATGAGCACAATTTATTTGCCTAAAATAATAAAATGACCTATAAATGGGTATGTGTAAATACGAGTGTTTTGCATTTTTTACATGTTATTAACTCTACTTTATGTGAAGATGATCACTCTTTGGTCCAAAAATTATTCTTAGTAGAAGCTTTAGTCAAATAGTGTTTTCCTTCTTAATTATTTCGGTCACTATGAACTAGGAAAAAAAGGTCCCTTTACCTGTGGGAAAAAGTATTTTTTAAAAAAATCCCCCAAATTACTGGGTTTTGCAATTAATACAATTTTTTTTTCCTTTCCCCAGAAATTATTCTGTAATTTATTGATCCCGTAGAAAAAGTTTTTGCTGTGAAACAAAACTTAGGTGATGAAACCACTTGCTACTGCCTCAAAACCACCCCTCATCGTGGCAAACCTATTTTCTGACTTCACCTTGACTTTGCAGAGTTTGGAATTAGCTGTCTGAAATTCGACCACATTTCAGCGAGAAGTCAATGCAAGATCAAAAGGTCACGACACTTAACTGTGATTAAATTGAAAATCTTACTTCTATTGCAACAGAGTCATAACACCACCCCTTCTTTTTCTTTGAGGTATTAATAGTGCTGGAAGAAGCAGTACTACTAGTGACCTTGGGTCAAGCAATGCTAATTTATTGCTTTAAAAAGGTTCCTTGCTTTTAAGCAAATGAAGATTTTAATTACCGCAGAGCACTATAAAGAAAATGCCTATTTTAAATATTCAAATTTTTTTTTTACCTGCTGACTGTCTGCTTTAGGTATCATTCAGAAGCTTAGAGGACAATCTTGTATAAATTAAAAACTACAAGTAAAAAAAAGCACTCACAAAACCAAATTTAATAAATATCAGAATATAAACACTCAAAATATTTAGCAAAGAAAGCTTCAGTCGTGATACTTCTATTTAAAATCAATGAAATTCCCCTAAAAACTGATATATACCTAGTGTGCCCCAGAATCCTTTTCCTCTCTTTTGTATTTATTATTTTTAATAATTTTGCCAATGAACCTCAGGGGGAAAAAAAAAAAAATCCTCACTTTTGCAATTTTGTTTTAAATACCGATCTTCTGAATTCTCTCTCCCTGAAGCTGGAATCAGTGCTAGCAGATACACTATGGGGTAACATGCACAGTGCTGTTGTATTCTGGAGACTCGATTTTGGCAAGAAGTTTCATGTTTCCGATACCACAAAGGTAGACACAAAGGTAAAATATTAGGAATGTAAAATATTTAGTTAACATTCAAAGTCAACATTCAACGGATTTCATTTTACAGGGCGGGCATTGGGCTTTTGCTTATTTTTTAGGTTTGTCTTTCCCTCCAGCCAGCCATGGCTCAATCAGAGTTTGGGCTTTATGTTTCAAGTAGGCTCGGAATTCCACAAAAATTTATAGATTTGGAGAAGTTCCTGCTGAAATGTGCGACTTGGGAGCATGTTTCCCTTTCTAAAATTTGAAACAACCTGGGCAGGCGGCGAGAAGGCCGCGGTGGCAGCCGCGGGAGCCGGGCTCGGCGCTGGCACCTTGGCTCCAGCACAGCCCTGCAGCCGGTGGGCAGCACACACAGCCCGAGCTGCTCCTGGCTTGGGAGAAACAAACAAAGTACTTTTGTCTGCGTTGAGTGCTGTTTTTCCAACACCAAGGCTAGTGGCACAAGAGGGGCTCCACTGGCCGTAGGACATTTGTTTGCACACTGAATCTTTAACTTTCTCCTTTTATCACCTTGGCTCCGGCGACAGCGTTTTTCCTAATTCTGCTTCCCTGCAACCCGCCCCTTCTGCTAAAATTAAATATTAATTTCCACGGAAAAGACAACACAGCTTTAAAGCAGTATTCTTCATGAAGAGGCACAGGGCACTAAAATGCAGGATGAGGTAGAATTAAAGCCACTCAATCCTGCGGTGGGGATCACGGGAGGCTACTGAAAACATGGACTGGGCAAGCGTGTGCTCAGCATTGTTATGCAAGGTGGCATCTTGTGGAAACCCCAGATAAGAAGACTGAGTTAAGGCACTTAGCCAAAATGTTTATATGCAGAATTTTGCTTCCCTGATTTTATTCAGATGCCGCAGATGATCCGGCACATATAAATGTGCCGCCACATGGTTAAGGGATTGGCAAAATCAGAGCCGTTGTGTTTTACAGTCTTGCCTAGGACGAGGGAGTCTTGCTCAGCCTCCACCGCTCGCTCTCTGCTTTTTCAGCAGTTGGCACTAACTCCTGTCGGGGCTTTTTTGTTGTTTTGCACATGGAAACTTTCAAATTCCAGTTTTCTGAATGTTTAGTGTTTTCTGGGCTCGGCTACAACAGGAGGGGGAAATGTCTGTCCTGCTGAGTCAGTTAGCCAAACAGGTGACCGGAGGAATAAATTAATTTTTGCCCATACATAATAGATATAAATGGAAGATCGTTTTCATAAGCATTTGCATTAAATCAATAAAATCACTTACTATAGAGCAGTTTAACAATTCATTTGATTTTCTCTTTTCTATATATTTGATAGCCACTCTGCAAAACAGTATACACTTTATGCCTATTTTCTTTAGCAACAACACTGCCAGTTAAATTCTACCACCTGCAATAATTAGAGCCATTGGAAAACACACAAAACAAAATATACAGTAGATGCGAGCCCCTCTTGAATCCATGGCCCCCTGCGGCAACGAGTTTCATTGGTGCCTTAAGCTAAGGCTGGTAGGAAGCCAAAGAATCTGTATATTACAATAAAGTGCATGTTATTAAGGGGAGGATTTAAATGATTTCAGATGGAGTTGGAAATATTATAGTGAGGAACCACTATTAAGATTGCTGATTAAAAAAAAAAAAAAAAATCACCAAGGAATCTAGTTTTATGTTTAAGGAAGCTTAACCTTGAATATCACAATGGGTTTTATTTGGGGGTTTTTTTAGTTAGAGAAAAGTTAGTGGTTGGAATTTTTAACCCTGAGCTAGCCGGGGTTTGAGCAAGTCTGTGCGCTGGGCCCAAGGTACCTGGGCAAGAAAAGCTCAAGGGGATCTGGTGCCAACCATAACCATGGTAAACAGGAGCTAAAAAACATGTTGAAGCTATTTTACTCTCTACTTCCAAGAATCAATTATGATGAAGGGATAAAGGAAAAAAAAAAAACCCAAACAACAAAACAGGCTAGTTTTTCAAAGTAGCATTTTCTATCAAGTTTCTAATCCCTGCTCCTCTTGGATCTGTTCCTTAAGCATATGCTACCCCAGCACGACCGGGCCCCAGATCTGCCTGATCCCAAACCATACGCAGGCAGGGACCTCCAGCTCCAGGACGGAAGCTCTGGACTTTTCAGTCTGCAGTTTTCCTTTTCAGCTGCAGCAGGAGCACAGCTCCAGCTGGGCTGCACGGCGGCTGCATGGAAGCAGGGCTGGCGGCACTGGAAGGGAGCGCTCCATTGTTTGGAAAGAATAAAACCTTCCCAGGAAAGTCTGGCCCGTGGACAGGACCAATGTCAACAGACTGACAATGTTGTTCTTTTTTGTAGACCGTGACACAGACGGTGAAGTGTTGTTGCACTTCTCCACCAAAAAAGCCTCTTTCGAGTGCCATGGCCCTTCCCAGTGCTAAACCTCTCCATGGCTACCTGACTGGGGAGATGGGACACTTTGTGGAGCACTCCCAGAAATACACCGTGCTTTCCAGGGTGGGCTGAATCCAGCCTGGGATTCGCTGGGGTGGCAGTGACCCTATTTACTGTCTGCTGGTCTGTGCAAACCCAGTGAATGGGTGCCAGGATCATTTTTTACCTCTGTAGAGCCGCTCCCCAGCAGAACCTGAGCCTCTGAGCAGCCCGCGAGCTACCACAGGTGGAGACACATCTATCCTGGAAACAGTAAAGGTGATCCCCGCGTAGTGCAGGAAAAAAATGACCGGCGATGCCAGATGAGCAAGGCAGCACTGCCACTGCCCATGCTGAGCCTGCTCTGCAGTGAAATACAGCAGGTTCCTCTCCTTCACCACCAGCCCAGCACCTCGCAGAAGCACCACAGAAGTGCACAAGTTAAATTTTCCATTCACATCATGTTTTGGGGGTGGGGGGAATATTGTATAATAAACTGACATATTTTATTCAAGTTTCAGAGTCCTATTTGTAATAAAAAATTTATATGGCTGGGTTGTGTTCATGCAATAAATTTTTCATCTATAATTTTGGGCATGGATTCTACCAAAGATTTATATATGTTAAAAAAAAAAAAAATCTAAATCATGCTCTTTTATATACAGTCTTATGTGGTGAGCTTACGGGATTGACAAACAGAAACCAGCACCAGGACTGGGGCTTCTTTACACTCACTTTCCCTTCATTATACATTATAATATAAACACATAGGGGTCGCTCCATATATGCTACAATTATTATTTACGGTGATTTTGGTGGCTACTAGGATTTCTTTAAAGGAAGGCCTGGCTCTCCATTTTACTCCAGCCATCTCTTTCAAGTCAACTTTTATAGGGAGTTCAAAGTGCTTCATTATCATCCACCTCACCATCACACACGTACACGCCCACACCAGATTCCCAGTTTTATTCCATACCCCCTGCACCGTACACCCCATCCCCACGGCTCCCCAACGAGGTTCTGCAGTGGTAAAATCCCTGTGGTGCCAGCCTGGTTTTTTTTGTTGTTGTTGTTTTTTTTTGGTTTTTTTTATAAGGCGAGGACTCTTAATTCCTGTACACTGGGAAAGAGATTATCTTTGATAATAGAAATGTAAATCAAAGCTTGCTGTTGTTTATTCCAGACAGACATTTGTGTGTTAAGTCTGTTTATCAGGCAACACTTTGTCTAAGCCAGGAAGTAGTCAGCCTTTGTAACAAGATGTATGCAAATGATTTTCCCATCAGCCCCTGCCACAAAACTTTTGTGGCAAAAAAACCCTCCTTGTTACTTCACCAGTAAGACGCTCCTAAGCTACCCCGTAAGCAGACTAGCAACAAAACAGCCAGCTAGACTATGCTGATGAGTTTGAATGAGCCCAAAACATGTGCCCACAGTCTGTTGCTCGGTATTGTAAGCAGACTTTGTGTATTACATCTGTTTATCAGGCAACACTCTGTCTGCTGGGGCGGCTTTGTACCAAGGTGGACGCAAACAAAGATCTCCACAACTCCCCGCCTAACTTTTTTTGGCTGCAGAAATTTCCCATTACTTCCCGCTTCGCTGGAAATAAGAACACGAAACTTCACCGAGAGGCTGCGAGACCCTAAAGCTCTATCAAAATGGTTTCATTTTAAATCAACTTTCTTTGTTCTCACAAGCCCATAAATGATTTACTGCTATCGTGTGATAGCCTAGAATGTGGGGAATCTGTGTATTCCCATATTTGTTCCTTGATATTACAAACAACTATTTGATTCACTTCTAAATGTTTGTTTTTAAAACAGTTTACAGCCTTTGATTCCTGCTTACTGATTCATTTCTGGAACATTTTCTATTTATTCCTTTGCAGTAGCAAACGTTAATTTTGACTTAATTCAAATTGTCATCAAAGGCTTCCTTAAGAAATCCCACAGCACAGATTTTATTTGTTATAATAAAATATTCTTAAAGTAAACATCGTTCGACTGTGTTTTTTTAATTCCAAGAGATACAAAAATCCGTTACCCAAAGGATTCAAATTGGTTCAGCCCTTTTTCCTAGACAAAATAAACACTTTAGGACTTTACTTGTTTGTATTCTCCTCAGTGGTGCTGTATGCATCACCAGCTAAAAACAAAGAAACTTTTAGCTGCTCAGACAAAATGCAGAAGCTCCCCAAACAACGAAGCGGGGGGGTGGGGAGGCATTCAGAAAGTCTGACAGTCCATTCAATATAGGGATGATGGCCATAATGCATCCAGGGTCCCCTTGCTAATTAAATATGCATTGGCACAGTTTTGATCAATGCAAGCCATGGATCAGATGACACACCTGCAAAATCTTGAGCCCAGAGCTCCCAGGAAAAGGAAAATACAGGCTGTCTCCTTATCTTTGTTTTCAAAGGCTCTCAATTTCTGTGCTTAGATATCTAATTTAATTCTCTCACCCCTCAGCAAACTGGATTACGAAAGTCAATACTGCCATTGTGCATCGACAGGAACACACAGCTTTCCTTTTATTCAATTTAGCCATGACCTTTAGACAAAGATAATGACAACTGTCTAAAAGTAAGGTAAGGCCTTAAGGAAGACCCTGCTGAGGGGCCCCTCTCCCTTTCCGTGGCTCCTCCAGCCAGGAAGAGTCCACCAGCCATGGAGAAAATCCAGAAATAATTTCCCTCCCCAGACCACAATGACCAGGAGTAGCCTGGCGGAGCAGCTCCCTCGGCCACCAAGGGCTCTGTCCCACTCTGAGCCCCTGGGACACCTCGACACCAGAGGCCAGACCCTCAGGAGCCCTTTGCCAAGAGGTGGCCACGTCTCCGGAGGAAGCGCTCTCCTGCCAACAGCAGAGCCCGGCGCTCGCACGAGGAGGGACCACCCTGTCCCCATTTTTCCTGTGGCTGTTGGGGACACAGTGAAATGGAAGTGTCAGAAGAGTAGCACCAATTTCTCATTTCTGGCTCTGGTGCTCGGGAGGAACTGCAACCCTAGAGCTGGGAACACGGCGCAGGGAGCCGCACGCACCCGCGCGGCGTGGCGGCAGGAGGAGGAAGCGGCACGCGGATTTTCCTGGAGCTGAGCTGGAGCCAATGGAAATGACATTACTTTCCAATAGGTCTCGCATCAATATTTTTAGCAGCCTCCCTACAACGAGATAGCATCTTTCTAATACATCTGTAAAGGAAGGACAGAGAACATGCTCTCAGCTAACGAACAGCTATCAGGCAATAATCCACTTTGGTACCTGCAGATACAGGTTGTACCTGAATCAGTGATTGAGGCATATAAAAATTCATATTGATTGAGCAGCCCAGCTCCACAAAATGTGGGCTTCCATGCTGCACAGGGTTTTAATTCTGCAGGAATTTTTTTTTTTAGCTGCATTTAAAAATACACTTGGCATTTCTAGCTGTGGACCAATATTTTTCTCATGTCTTTTTATACAGATTTGGAGGGAAAGATATTTGTAATGGAAAAAAAATATGTGCAAAGTTGGATTGCTAAGTTTCTGTAATCTTGGGAAATGAAAAAAAAGCAGCCTATGTAAGAGCTACAAGAAACCATATGGATCAACAAGAGCTGCCCTCATATCCCTAGGAAATATATATTAACCTACATTTCATCATCATAAACCCCAAAATAAAAAATCTAATTAGAGTCTCTACCCTCAGATTCACTTGTAGAAAATTTGCTTATCCCCCTCACAAAATGATTTACAGTACTTACATCCATTTCTTCAGAGTGATTTAAATTTATTGAATCGTTTCAATTTTTAGAGAGCTTCCATTTGGATCTGTACGGGTTTCTAGACATATGCAGTGCTCAGTTATTTAAAATTAATTGCAGTACAATAATTTTAAATTGCTTCACACTATACGAATCTCAAGTGCTTTGAAAAATTTGAACCATTCTATTTAGAAGCCATCAAACTTCTGAGCACATGCATCAAAGAGTTGTTTCAAAAGCCAAAGGGCCGTCCTGATGATCCCAAAGTGCAGGTGAGCACGGCTCTGGGCATGCTCAGTGCACATGGACCTGAATTTATAGAACAATTCAACAAATTTTGCCCGAATGTCAATCTTTAATTAACAAAAACTGATCCTGTAATAATTTCAAACCACTAAAAAAATTCTAGAACTAGAAAAGCACTGTTATAAAATAATGGCATACATTAAAACTATTATTACTTCTAATGTATATTTATAGAACATCCTTTTATCCTGAAAATTAAAACAGCTTATTAACATTAAACTAAGCTTTACAACACCTCTGTGGGAAAGGTGAGCATAACTATGCCCACTTTATGCAGGGATGAAGGAGGCACATAGAGGTTAAATGATTTACCTTGAGAGGCACAGTTACTAAAAGGAGTAAAAAGCACGGGGCCAGGCTCTCGAGCTGTGGATAACAAAGTCTCCCTCCCACCAAGGCAGCCATTACAATGGCAGTGGCAGTGCCCACTTAGGAAGTCTTGAGCTATATTATGTAGAAAATTACTTGGTAGAGTGGGTCCAAAGCCACCTAGAAGGGGATATTTCCAGTCACTCTCAGCTTTTGCTTCACATGCCTTTCTTTTTCTCATTAGGTGTTTTGAAAAACAAGAAATAATTTCTCTCCAAAGTATTTTCTATCTCAGTTTAACAGAAACAACAACAGTATTTAGGGAGATTTAATAGCTGGTTTTGCCATGCCTGACTTCATGTACAAAGGCAAGTGGAGATGAGCCTGTGTGATGAGCAGATCTGGTAGCTTTGGTCAAAGACTCCAGGTTCTGCTTTTGTGCAGTTTTACCCTGGTGAGTAAACCAACATCAGCAAAGCAGGATTATGTCCACCATATGGTGAGACTCCATTGGCGGTCGAACAGCCACCCAATTAATCTCTATCCCCCACCATCCCCTTGTTATTTATTTATTGTGACAAACTCATCCTTATGGGACCCTAGGCGGGGAGCTGCATATTCCCAGGCTATTGGCGGCAGTGCCCATCCTCATCCTTTATCCCAAGCAGTAGCTGGCGAGCTGGCGCCTCTCCTCTGGCCAAGGCGCAGCGTGCTACATAAGGTCACACCCAAGGAGGATCTCTAGATTTTCTGGAGCAGACGGGAATAAGGAATTTTTCAAAGCTGCTCTCTATCAAAGAGCCAAATAAACCCCTGACAATGAGCACAAGCCTCACAAACTGCTCTCCAGAGCTGGCCTTTCTAACACCACACGGATAACCAGGCTGTTTGTGGAGACCATCAGAGTGCTCCTGTATTTCAGTCTGTGCCTCTTCCTAAGGTGTCTCCGCAGCCTCAGCCATTCAAGACTTCATCAGCCAGCAAAAACAAAGGAAAACCTTCACCACACCAACAAACTGGGCAGGAGCCCCAACCTCCTCCTCCTTTTTCAACCTCACCCGCTTCTCTTTCCTCTAAAGGACAAATGCAAAATTTTCCTGTGATCAACCAAAAATTCAGCTAGGAATCTGTACATCCAACGGAGTGAAGAATACTTTAAAAGAACTAATACCTCAAAGAATGGGCCCATTTTCCCTATTCAGGATTATTCTATTTCACACAGGGAAAAACGATGTTGATAATAAAAATATGTGTGACTATTTAAGAAATAAACAGAAGATGAACTAATACTCCATGGAGATTCTGTCAATAGCAGATTAATATCAAGTTACAGATGAGGCAGTCTAAGCAAAGTTTAGGTACTATTTTTTTATTGTAGATCTACACTTGCAGTCCCGTTTTCACAACTCTTTTATTTTGATGTACCTGACACTTTTCCTCTTGGCTCTCATTTCAGTCCCTCTTAAGTACGTATTTGGTTGTAGTGGCCAAATTTTTTTTTTTAATTTTTTTTTTTTTTTTTGTTCTGGCAGATGTCTTTTCCTTGTTCTGTGCACTGCGAGGAGTTCAACGTGGCATGTGAAAAATTTCCATTTCAGGTTTTCTTAAGCTAGATACAAAATTAAACTGCTGGCAAAAATACATAGATATATAAAATTATACAGCAGAAAAAGCTGCTCGATAGCTCCCCATCTTCCCTTCCTCCCTTCCTTTTGCCTTTTTTTTCCCACAAATAATTGCAGAAATATTGCCATCAGCCCAAAGCCTTTCTCCAAGTGAAAAGTCAGAGGGTTTTGCCCACAAAGAATTGCCACTGAGTGTTGCTTCATGGATCTGTTTCTACTCTCACAATATTGTAGACTGCGAAGAAGAACTGAGAATTACCATAAAAATCGGGACGTGTTTTGTTGCATCAGTATCATGTTGGCATCAACACCACAGACTCGGGCAGAAAAAAAAGCAGCCTTTTGGTAGGCAGCCTACTTGGTCTGTGTTTCTGCTGTGTTTGTAAGCCATGCAAGTGGAAGAGAAAGTTAAAACTTGGAGAGAAGTAGCATCCTGCAGGCTTGGTACGAGTTACAGCAAAATCTGAGGTACAACCACCATAAATCCATAGAGAAATGGAATTATATCTACACCTCAAAGGACAGTGGATCATTATAAATACAGGAAAGACTTGGGTGTATATATAGTTGGCCCCCTGAAAAAATATTCAGCATAATGTGTTGACACTGAAAATGCAACCTAAAATCCATTTTCACTTGGTCCCAGTCCTGCAAATCTAAAATTTTGAGGAAGGAATTTAAAACCAGAAAAGTCCAGAGCTCTCCAAACCCGTAACTACACTGCGTAGACGAAATTTTAATCAAACTTTTAAAGCCATGGTTATGATCTGATGAACAGACAGCTTGACTTGATTACATTTTTAAGTTTCAGTTTCTATTTCTGTTTTAAGACGAAAAAGATCATAGAGTGTCAGAAATTTGAATACTGAATAGCAAAAGCTCTTGCAGGTTTAGAAAGCATATAGAAAAGCTGGCAAAAGAAAACGCTATTCCATTGCCACCATCTGCTTTCTGGCATATTGAAGAAACTTTACTAACAGCAACATTTTCTTGCATTAGAATATCTGCTAATTAGTTTTGTTGTAATTTTTTTTTTTTACATTACCTTTTACACAGAAGGCAAATAGCCAGTTTTTTTGGCTGGCTACACCTTACACCACGTCTGATAACATTTTCACATTAAGTTCAGTTTACCTCACTTTTTTTTTTTTCTATCAAAATCCTATCTTTAGCATAGTCAAAGCCTGCAAAAACTTTGCCTTGCTGAGACTAAAGAAAAAAACATCAAACATACGAAGTGTTAAAAATCGCTGAATAACTCAAAGGAAAAAAGATAATTTTGAAGGCGTTTTGGCTGAAATCTATTTTCCTTTGAATTGCATGAGTGTTTTAAAATGTTAAAAACACTACAGAGTGACTAATGAATGTAAAAGAATGATAAAGAGTATGGGTCCAGTTATCAGTGATGTGCCTAAAACAAAATAATTTTGGACAGTCTGCCATGCAAATATTGACTAAAATGTCATAAATAATGTCTGCAACAAAGGGAATCCTGCAAAGGAATATTCTGTTGTACTTAATGCATTGTAGAGTGTGCCTTTTAGCAAGCAGTACGTTACAGAGCCTGAAAACTTCAGTTGGACAAAAAAAACCCCTTAAAATTTCCCAGATAAAAACATTACTAATGTTTATTTTTTTTTTTCCAGAAACAGACCTTCCAAAAAGTTAAAGGTGCAGTGTTACATTTGGGAAAGGGTTCACTTAGAAACTGATTTTCAAAAGAAATGAGTTGTCCAAAAATTACGAACAGACCAAATGTAACCACCTCATTGCCTTACAACTACTTCCTCTGCCATTTTTAACAGTATTTTCACCCATTTCTCTGCTGGCAGGGAAGAGGCTCTTTGCAGGTCTTTGTCAGAATGTACTGAAATCAAATGCAAAGACATTAAGTTGACCACTGCCCTGGGCCAGAGCTGAGAGGTGGCAAACCTTCTGCTCCAGCACTTCTTAATTCTGTCTCACTTCCAGAGTCCAACTGGCTCCACGTGAAGGGTTAGAAATAAAAATGGAATCCTGTGAGAACGATGGCAGCACACAGAGTGGGCAGGAAGGGCTCCAAACAACCTTCAAAATCACAACATTTTAGTAGTTTTTATTATTTTTTTAGTAGCATTGGAATATGATGTCAAAATGAGGGATGTTGCATTGAGAACTCGAGGTTACCTACATCTCCACTGACATGCTGTGCTCTGTGTAATCACAAACAACCCAGTCACTTTTTTTTCCGAAAGTCTACTAAAAAAATTGAACAATCAGGTCTACACGAAAACCTTCTGCATGTGTTTTCCAAAATTTCATTTCTGAGAAAAATTTCACAGCCACAGAGATGACAAAAAGCAAAGATACTTTACATTTCTAAAGCATCTTTCATCCAAGATCAAAGAACTACATCAACAATAATTCTCAAAATACTGCTTTGAAATAGAAGTACTAAAAGGAGTACTATTGAATGTATTTTATCTTTATCTAGCTTGATCTATTTTCTTTATAAAATGCTGGTTACTGTAGCATCTCTCTAGGCAGATGAGGACTATAGGTTAAGTGACTCGACCAGAAACACTTACTAGCTCAGTGGAAGAAGTGACAATGCTCGCATTTGGGAGTCAAGGATTCTAAACCTTTCATCCACTAATTAAAAACATATATAAATGTAAAACTAACCTAGGGAGCATGAAAACCCCTCAACCATCATGTGATCGAGGTGCCACCAAGGCAAGTGAAGGATCTGGAAGCAGCAGCACACAAACCAGCTGGCAGGACACGCTGTGGCAGCGTGGATGGACGGAGCAACAGGTGTGTGACAGCAACAAACTACATATGAAGAGAACAAGTAGGCATTTGCTGTTTTTCAAACCTCTTGGAAAAAATTAAGTCAACTTTCTCATCAAAGGTGAAAAGCCTTCCCCCCTGAAACATGCACAGAAGTGCTGCCTGGTCTCCCACGGAGGCTCAGGAAGAGCAAGGGTTTTCCAGCTGCGCCACAGGTCACCCACAAAAAGATTGGTGGGCTGTGTGGCAGGGTCTGAGGCCGAAGAATTTGTTCAACACGAAACTCAGAATTATTTAAAAATAAATTACAGGCTGTGTTACAAACTGTGTAATTCAGCCTTTGGGCCAAGATAATTCTTGACATAACCCAACTGGAATTACACTGGGGATAAACTTAGCGCAGTGTGCTTTCATAAGGCTCCTTTCTTTATCGTTCCTGCAATCAGGTCGTGTGGGGCTCTAACTGATAATCTCCTGCTTGCTCTGTAACATGGATGAAATGTTATCGACTGTTCTGCCGCGTCAGAGAGCAGCACACGCTCTGCCAACGTGCGCAGAACCCACTGCTGATAAAAGCAGCCCCTGTTTGGAGAGGTGTGCTTTACAATCCTTGTGGCTTTTTGCAGCAGAGGAACTGTTGGACAATGAAGAAAAACATTTCAGCTCCCCTGAAAGTTTGACTGTTCCTTTTCAAACAATACAACACAAGATTCGGGACATACTGCTGACACAGCAACATCAGTGCCTCAAAGAAACTGTGGGAAATGTCAAATTTATGGTCCTATGGGTGATTGGTGGAAGGTTTCTTCCCCCCCTTCAGCAAGCCTCTGTCAAAAACAGAGCCTCTAGAAAGTTTTTGGCTACGTCCCAGCAAAGCAGAAGGAAGCTGTATCCCACACTTCCCTTGGGACTTAATGAAATATACAGCCTCTGGGCTTCTTTCAATTTGGTCTTTCAGATTGCTAAACCAGTGAAAGAAGGATCCTAGCTGTCACAAACGTCACATGTTTGGGGTCACCTGCTGCTCGGGGGTTCTCATGCCAGTTGTTGACATAATAAGCACCCCTTACACTTTAATTACAATTCACAGTGTGCAAACTCTGCAATCTGCTTTAAGGCAGACAGTCTTTTAAATCAACACTAAATTCTACTACTGTTCGAGCAGAAATGGGAGGAAAAAGATGTCCAGCTGACTGAATAATTGTATTCAAATATTTGTGATCCCAAAGAAAAGTAAGCACTATCCAGTGAAAAGAGCAACTGTACTGCCTGTAACACTTCAGAAAGCGTAGTTAAAACTTGACTTGCTCCTCACAGTCACGCAGACGACGCACGTGAGACGCTTTCATTCGATGAGCTTTTTCCAAAGCTCCTGCGAGCACAGACCTGAGCACCCAGCTGTGTTTGTCCCCGAGCACGGAGCAGGCTGGACACAATGCTGGACACTGGGATCGTCTGTGGGAGGGAGGGAAATTCTCAAGCCCTCTTAGTACGAATTTCAACAGGACTTGTGCAATGAAAGCCTAAACGGGAAGACATGTTTATTTTACTCTGGAATGCTTTATTTAGTTCGGTACAAGAAACATTGGGTCTACTTAAAAATACTTATTATTTTGAGAAACAGATGAGAATCCTTCGGTTTCCTTGACTGCTACCTCTTTTTTAACTGTTACTCTTACTCCTAATAAAGACATACCAAGACCACCAAACTTAAATAAATTGTACCAGTCGGAGAGGAATAAAAGTCTCCTCTCCTTTTATGTTAGAGAAGATCCATTTTAGCATTTGTGCATCTAAAAATGCCTCCAGTAAATGATATTATTTACAAGGCCTTGGTCGAATCCACCTTTTCCCATGGAAGGAAAAAGATCATGAGAGGGGACACGGCGCTCTGGGAGTAATTCCAGAAGAATTTCTGTGTTCGCCCTGCTAGAAACACTGTTAAATTGTGGGTTATGGATCACACTGTCCACACAGGAAAGGCAGCACAAGCTCCAGCAGCTGCGCTCTGCACACATTCACCCTACGTGCTCTCAGGGAAACAAAGGAGAAGTCAATAGCCCGATACGAGGGCCTGTTCCTATTAAAATAAACAGGAGTGACTCTGGCCACAGGAGAAGGCTGCTGTTGTCCAACTGACTTCTTAGGGACAAACAGCAGTGGGTTTTCGCCATGCTCAACAGCCAAATCCTGGCAAGCTCCTTCCCCCTCGGCCGAGAGGGACGGAACCTCCTCCTGCCGCCTTTGCCGTCGCCACTCTCCCTCCTCGCTCGCTGTACCGGCGACCTCAGATAAACTCGAAACGTTTTGAAATTATCATCAGACTGTGAAGCACTTCAATGAAAATCTATAAAACAAATTTATAGTGTGCATTCATGTGTATTATATATACACTTAGAACGGGATTTATCATTTAGCTGACCTTTGGAACACTGATATTTTTAGATCCAAAAAAATGTGTGTTGATTGTACTTCAACCCAGTCCCCTTACAATGTACCAACTCCTCGATATCTTACTACAGGAAAGATAATTGCAATGAATTTTTATTTTTCAGCACATGGGAAGATAAGATTAGACAGTAGAGACATAAAAGCAAACTGCACCACATAAAAGATAAGTTTCTGAAAGTTACAATTTACACCAAATGTTACAGATTAAAATGTTCAAAGCTATTTATAGGACCTTGTGCTGGTCCCATTACAGACCATGGGAAGACTGCAAAGAACCAGCTCTACCTTTATCCTTAATCACTTCCTCCCATACCTAAAAACCCTTTGGAGCACACAAATTACTAATGATATTAAGACTATTAGTAATTCCCATTACCACTCAGGTAAGGACTCAGGTGCCTCAGCAAACTGGTCCCAAGGTGACATGTGCTGCACAGATCTCACCATCCAAGAGGATTGTTCCTACTCTAATGGGATTATCTACAATCTGAACAACTCATCCCAAAAGGTATATAAACATTTGGTTTCCTTCTTCCTCCTGTGTGTGCCATGTTTGCCTCTGTCAACCGAGTGTCTTGTATTTTTAAAATGGGATATTTTTCTTCTTTATTCCCTACTATCAAGTTGCCACCAACAGTAGCTTGTTCAGTGGAAGAAATAAGGAATAACAGCAAGAGAGCTACATTTACCTCCATACAAAGTATAAAAAATCAGAGCTGAAGAGCAGATCAGAAGTGGGGAAATGGAGTTAGGGAGGCACACAAAGTGCCATATGATTCATCGACATGCAGCAGGCAGCAGACACAGCCACTGCCCACCAAAGGGCACAGGTGCAACAGCAGAAAAATAACCCAGTGCAAAGCAAAGTTTGTAGCAGAGCAGCTAATAAATGACACCCTCTGGAAAGCTGTCCTGGCAGCCGCCAGCACACGGCATCCGCTCCCTCCGGCTGAGCCCTCGGACTGCTTCCAGTGCCACAAAAACAAAGAGTGCTGGTGGTGCAAGGCAAGGCTCCGACGAACACGCTCAGGAGGGATTTTTCAATCACAGCTTAGCCATATTTTCTGTTTTCTTTCTCAAACTTAACCTTCTCTGAGGACTATTTCTATGAACAGTCTCAAATTTCAGCCACTTCTGATGAAGGCCTTTACAAAAAAAGTGTTTCTAGAAATGTCTGACAAGGGAAAAGTGATTTTTTTCCCCTACTATACAATTACTAAAAACATATGGTGGAAGAGATTCCGTGCAAACCTGGAGTGTGGTCTGTTTTCCACAAAGCCGAGGGAGGAAAAGTTGCAGCCCCAACCATGGGATTGGTAAAAGAAGAGAAATGATGGAAATTATTTTGAAAACAGAAACTCTGTCAGCCAATGCAGTAAAGAGTAACTCCATACACAAAATTACATGTAGACAGAATCAACCCTGCTCTCAGGATTTGTGGGTGTGAGCTGTATACAGAGTGTTTGGTGAAGCCAAATTCATGTTCAAAAGAAAATTAAAGCAAAGAATAAGTTATTAAAAGGAGCCTTTGAAGCGAAAAGCAGTGATGTGTGAAAGACAGAACCAGAAGAGTTTATTTAAACACACAGCACAGAAAACAGGGAAAACAGAAATTAGGAAATTAGAAGAACAGTCAAGAAGGCACCCAGCAGCCTTTTCGTGGAACTAGAAGTTCTTATATCTATGAATATTTTATCCAGATTCAACTATCTTTTTCAAGTCCTTCCTATCAAAATTCCAGACATTTTCTTCAATAAAATCAGAAAAGTGATTCTAAATGTATTGGTAGAAGATATAAAATTAGTTGTGTGTGGATGTTACAAAGGATCTGGAAACCTCACACCCTTTAGATCTGCTTATTTAACTATTTAGCAGCACAATTTAAAATTTGCATATGACTGCTTTGATGCCAAACCATAAGAATAAAGCAGGAATGTCTCTCTCCTCCTATGAATTTCAAACGCAGGGTTTTTTAACTTAGTCCTCAAATGTGAACTGTGTTCCCTTCCTAAAATTACTATGCAGCCCATGAGCTGCTTAGAAAAGTATATGAACGACTTTAAACAGGATGATTTTTTTTTCCCTTAAACTTCCTATCTAGAGTAAATAATTTTGTGAACATGCTCAGAAGTTGGATATTTCATGCTGGTTCCAAAAGAGGAATGTCTCCATTTAGCAAACCCAAGCCTAAAAATAAGTGTCTGGAACTGAAAAAAAGTTAGTTATAAAGCCCAGTTCCTCATGGCACCGCAGCACCCGGCAGCGTTCAGTGATGAGGAAGGTCTGGCCCATACTCTTACAACAGCTCTCTCCCCCTGAAGAAGTTCCAAAATAACCTCTGTGATAAAATCAGTCCCTGCAAGTACAGAGCCTTCCTGTAAATGTCTCCCACCTCCCCACGTCGCTTTGTTCTGGGATAGCTATGATTTTATGGATGCATGGATGTACCAAGTCCATCCCAGTGAGTAGGGTGGGAATGCTTATCCTACTGACTAACCAAAGAATGGCCACCCCTCAGCACATGACTCCAGACCTCCAGTTCTCCTGGTCTCTGTTAGATACTAATTTTATTATGGCAGGATAAATAAAACAGGAATAGCAAGGGAGAGTGGGGAAGGGCGGCAGAGAGAAGGCAGCCAGAGGAATTACAGAGCTCACACTGTTGTACTTTTATAAATGTGCTCTGAAATTCAAACTTCTGGGCAGAAGTGATGGTGCTGTGTAACCCCAACTATGGCCTACATGTGTGGGTGTGACTTTGTCCCTGAAGTCCCCCTTCATCTCACACCCCAGAAATGTAACCTGGGAGAAAAGAAGAATGTC